>NW_021604632.1:6465261-6473750 GCF_004785775.1 Grammomys surdaster
AAAAAAAATCTTAGTAAAATTTATTATAAAAACTAAAGAATTAAATAAGCGATGAAGGCTGGTCCACTGTTACAGATTAAGTCAGGAAGAGAGCAAGAAGCTGGCTTCAGAGGCAAGCGAGACAATGTAGTCATAGGAAACGGAGCGGCCAGGAAAACCTGGGCTTACACTTAACTCCTTTTCCAGCTCCGATGCTCAGTGTAGAGAGCTGTACTCCGGGTGTCACGGGCTATTATGCTTTAGGAAGAATACAATGGAAGAATATTTATAATGTGACTGACTGATGAGGGAAAAATTGGGATCATTTGTGAATTAAGCAGTGGTTTCATATAAAAGTGGGCAGGGTGCAGGGACCATGAGACTGTAATCCCCAGACTGATATAAAAAACAACCAGCTCAGTTAAGACCGAGCGTGTAACCTAGAAGGATAAGAAACAGGAGTGTATTTTGTTGATGTTGTTGTTAAAAACTGTCTGCTCCAAAGGAAAGATACTGATGAGACTCCTCATCGAAATATGATGTTAGTTAAACAGGGAGACTCACATTTAAAGCGTGTATTGCTTAAAGTGGTACACCACCACTGTTAAATGCCTACTTACACAAGACAGAAGGCATCCTTGCAGATCATGTCCAGTCATTTTCATTTTGTCTCAATGTTCTTTACAGTGGACGTGTAGGCAGGGAATTGATGGTATTTTGAGGGCCTAGAATAGGCTGATGTCTGTGTAAATGGCGAGACCTTGCTTGCTAACATAACAGTTAAGAAAAGGTGGGTTAAAGGCATGACGTGAGAGCCAGTTCAAGGGACATGCAGCATAAATCAAGATAAAAAATTAAAACATTGCTTTTTCCAAATGCATCTGACACTGAAAAGCTGCCTGGCCTGGCCTTCCCACTTCATCTTTCCTGCCCTCCCCTGGGGGAGTCCACAATTTGTAGGGCAATATCCTAGAAAAGTAGCAGTAGCCTGCTTGTAAACATCCCAACAACTGTTCAGGGCATACAAACTGTACCCAGTAAATACCCAACTGACCTGATTTTAAAAGTGAGTTTTTAAATATTGAAAACCATGCCACAGAAAGTGAATCAGCTAATGTTCACTAGTATAGTGTAAAGCTATAAAAGAGAGAAGGACACTGTGGTGTTGGTGCAGTGTTCCTCACTGTCATTTATAAGTGATAAGGAATGTCAGAACATGGAGAGGACCATGCCCACTCTTGTAAACACTCATTTGGTCTAGAGGTTTGAACAGTTTCTGACGCTGGTCTCTAGTGAGGTAACTGTTGTCTCACCTCATTCCAAAGTCCACCTCCTTTACCCCATTGGTTTGCAGCTAGGCAAGGGCGATGGCAAGGGAAGAGTTAAAGTGCTCTCCCTAGAGCTAGGGTCTGTGTTTCTGCCTGTCCCTTCCTCTACATCCCAGAATAAACTGCTACTTAGGAAGAGAAGAGTCAAACATTTATGAAGCACGCTGCTGCTCAGAGAGAAATAAGAATTGTTTTTGCAAATAGTAGCAGTATTAAAAGAGGAGGGGGAGATGAGCATCAGTCATTTTATATTACATATAAGCAGTTTATTAAAGAATTAAATATTTATGGATCATAAAGGCAGGCAGGCGATGCGCCGCAAACAGCTTGCTGAGAAGTACGTTCTAAAACAATGAGGGTGTCAGTGATGGATAAACAACGGCCAGTGCAAAAGCTTTATAAAATCCCTACGTTAGCTATGTATTTCCAGTCTAGCAGAACAGGGCGAAGTTGGCAGCAATGTCACACCATTTTTGTGCTGATCTATATGCCAAAAGCCTTCCGTGAACCCAAAGCGATTCTTTGATCCCGTGAGTCCATGCGAAGCAGAGAAAGGGCTGCAAGGCACAGCAAACTGCAAAGGCTTTATGGACGCCCCTTTCCAAGCTAATAAATATTAATCTAGATGCCCATTTAATACATAAAACAAAGCAACCTCTCCCTTCTTTACAGAACCGACAGAGAGATCAGATAGCCGAGCCTAATTCTTTGACTTTAAAGAAGAATCATTTGAGATTTAAAGGGGGCAATGTGATCCACGCACGGTCGCATGGCTAGTGAATAGCAGAATGGAAGCTAAAATCCGTGTCTATTAGTCGATAAAGCCACATTCTTTCCACAGTATCACCTTTCCACCACCCCCTTTTAAAAGTAGAGTTCTTTCTTACTATCCATAAAACATCTCATGTTAACGTTCGTGAGCGCTAGGAATGGGGAGATAGCTCAGGAAACAGTGTCCAGCACGAAAGCGTGAGAACCTGGGATAGAATGCTCAGAACCCATGTGGAGCCAGATGCGCTTTCTCAAACATGACTGCATGTCAGCCATGCTTGGATGATAGTTTTATGGGGACGAGGGCTTTAAGGACGACACAAGTGTGTTCAGCCTCTGAAACACAGGACACAGCCTGCCTCTCAGGTTGTTCAACAGCTGGGACAAACAGGAGGCTACTAGAGAAACGCTGGCCCTCTCTTGAGGGGACTAAGGATAGGGCCTTTTTTTCCCCCATGGATGTGTACACAGGAAGAGTATTGTTTCTCACCTGTGTGAGCATGACTGTTCAGGATCTAAGCTCTTTATAATTTCAAGTGCCAGACAGTCACTATTCCTACGCTTTGTGAAAGTCATGAGCTTCTACATGGTCTGTACACACTAGTGTAGACTTCTTTCTCTTCCAGGCCTTCACGTTCAGTCATTTGGGTTCCCCAAGCCAAGACTCCTGGATTAAATCTTTGGTACCTATACAACAGCTAACACATTGGCCTGTCTAGAAAAATCCAAGCACTGCTGCCCTGCACTATACTACTTTTGTATTTGAATCTGGAATAAAAATTATATCCAACGAACACCATGTATGATTATATTACATGCTTGCTTCTTCTGAAGGAAAAACTACCTAATAGAGAGGTATAATTAATGGGTAAACAGCCCACATATTTTAATACACAGCTCTTAGTGAGTTCAAGTGCACACTTGAGAAATACTCACCATTGTGAAGACCACAAGCATATTTATGCTCCAAAGTTTCCTTTGCTTTGTTGTTGTATGTTTGTTGTATGCCTATAATAAGAACACCTAACTTGTATGGCTCATTTTAAGTAGCTAATACCGTGAGCTATAGCGCTATGTAGAATGGTAAATTGCTCAAATTTCTTTACTCAATATAACTGAAGTTCTGTGCCCTTAAATATCACACCTTCTTCCTTCCATTGTGGCTACTGCTTTAGGTGTTACTCCTATGAGTTCAGTATGTTTCTTTAGATGACACATGTTAGATAGTATGGTATTTATCTTTCAGTATCTGTTATGTTACTTAGCATAAAGAACTCTATGTCCCTTCATGTTACCATACATGGTAAAAATTTCAAAACTGATTAATATTCCATTGTATGGACATACCACAATATTTGTATCCTTTTGATGAATAATTTCTTTCCATATCTTGGCTACTGTGGCCAGTGTTAAACCCAGAAGTGCAAATATCTCTTTAAGACACCCACATCTTTTCTTTTCCATATATGCCCCAAATTTAGATCACCATACGGTGCATTGTTTATAATCTTTTGGTATTGTTATCCCTAACAACAGTAACAATTCACACCGATATAGCTCCTTTCTTCCACATCCCTGCCAACACTTGTCTCTGTATTTTAGATTACAGCCTTCCTCATGGTATTTCATTACGTCATTGTTTGTAGTCATCTGATAATGATTAACCTTGAATAATAATACTGTTTCATGTGTCTGGTGGCTTTTGCATGTTTTCTTTTATGAAATGTCTATTTAGTTACTTTGCTGAGTTTCCAAGTCAGAAGTCAGTGCACTCTCTCTCTCTCTTTCTCTCTCTCATTCTCTCTCCCTCCCTCCTTCCCTCCCTTTCAAGTAATATATAAGTACCTTAAGTTGTAGCTAACCAGAGACAAAGAGCTTTTTTTGTAGTTTTCCTTGGTGTTTCATGGTTTCCTGTCTTATGTTTAAGTTTTTAATTCATGCTGAGTTTTGTGTGTGGTAGGAGTGCTCATTTTTATTCTTTTGCATGTGTATATTCTGTGCTGCTGTGTATGAACTAAGGTACCGTCCTTTCCCCTCTGTGCATTCCTGCTGACAGTGGGTCGTTTAGCCGGTTACAGGTGTATCTCTGGGCTCTCCATTCTATTCCACTTATGTACGGTTTGTAATGTAATTTGGAATCAGTGAGTACAAAACTTTTACATTTCTTTCTATTCCTTTTGTCCGAGGTTGATTTCACTACCCAGGCCTTCCATACAAATCTGGGGGTTGACTTTTTCAGCCATGTGAGAAAATGCCATTAAATTTTTATAGGAGTTGCATTCAATTTTTAGATTGCCTTTGAGTAATGTGCACTTTTTTTTTTTGCTGCAATAATGAAATGTCCAAGATGACTGAGTTATGGAGAAGTGTATTCGGGCTCCTTATTTTTAAAGTGCCAACCTAATATCAATGGGCTCTGTTGCTTTAGGCCTGTACTAAACGGGATGTCATGGCTAGAGTATGTGGCAGAGGAAAACTGCTCCTGTCATGAGCCAGATAGCTGGAGAACAGGAAAGGAACCAGGGTCTGCAGAATCCCCTTCAAGAGTCTTTCTCCCATAAGGCCTCACTTCTCAAAGGGTCAACCACCTCCCAAATACCACCCTGAAATCCAAGCCTGTAACACACGGGCCTTTGTGGGAATTCAGGATCCGAACTGTAATGAGTAGGGTAGGCATTTTAATAGTTCTACTTTTTTCCAAACTATGACCATGGCCCAATTCTTCCACTTATTTGTTCCAGTTTAATGGCTTTCATCAGTGTTTTTATGAGTCACAGTGTATACCTCCATGCCATAAAAGCCATATACACACACAGTGTGCACATCTTCTACCTGTATCTCATGTAAGCCAAACCAGACTGCCTTTCCCAGCTCCTCCCTGCCATCCCCCTACTTCCCCACCACAATTACATGGAAGACTTCTGGGATCTCAGAAAGTGTGGGTACTTCTCCCCTTCAGAGAGCATCAGTGTAGCAAACGATGGACTGGCAAAGTGTCCTCTGACTCAGTTCAGTTCTGATCTTGTCTGCCTCGACAGAGGATGCCATGGCACGGATGGAAGGCTAATCCCCTCCCACTGCAGATGTCAATCATAAGCCCCTGGCTGTTGCATTTGTGTTTCTGACTGGCTATAAATCATGGTTCTCATAAGCCCTTTGGCTTTGATTAATTTGCTTGAGAGACTCCGAGAATTCAGGGAAGCACTTACTGGGTGTAGAGCTCGCAGGGGCTCTTTGGGGGTCCCACCCTCCAGGAACCACCCTGAGTTCAGCTGTCTGGAAGCTTTCTCGATCCAGCACCTTGAGGTTTCATATGGAGAGACATCATCGAACAGACTGGATGGGCTCTGTCGTGCAGTATTTCTTCCACTGGGCAAGCCTCTTTGGAATGAAGACAGTGACCATACAAGGCTTGGTCACAGCAGATTCTTTATGACCAATTGCGATATAAAGGACAAAGGCAAATTAGAGTTTCTTCGTCTCACCTTGGGGAGGAAAACTCCTGCTTTCTATAGACAGCTTGGGGAGGGTCAGCTACAAGCCTGTGTGGGCAGGAAATATGCTTGTAGTTAGAATTTTTTTTCACCCGTTCAGTAAATTTCTTGACCCAGTGTAATTATGGATGGATAAGGCCTAGTTCTACTTTGCTGCTACCTCCCTTAGTGTTCTGTAATTTGTTGTTTTTGTTGTTATTGTTGTTATCTTTTGGGTTGGTGGATACCAGAAGTCTGTTTTATCTGCCCAGTTAGTCGAAATGATTAGAAAAAGGAGAAAAATAAAAGTTTAAAGCTAAATCTTCTTAGCCGAAGTGACTGTTAGATCCTGGGCCCTGACCCTTTAAGGCATGGATAATTCTAAAAGGCCAGATCCTACAGTCTGTGTCTGGCTGCCTGTCTTCCCTCCCTCTCTTCCTCCTCCCCTCACGCCTCTCAGTAACATGTTGTTCTGTGGTTTTATGGTGCTATCTGGCTCTCACGTAACTCTTTGTCACATGGGCCACTTTGAAATAAGTTCTGAAGTGTGGAACTCCTGCCATCCCTTGAAAGGTTATAAAAGTCAGATATTTTCCATTGTGTGTGGGAGTTCTCATAGTCCTTTATCGTCCTGTCTATGGTGGGTATCTCTCTCTCTCTCTTCCTCTTAGGTTGAACTAGCGAAGCTCCAGTCAAGGGTTCTAACAGAAGCCTCTTCGTCCCTTTAACTCCTGTATCTACTATAATACTCTGTCCCTTTCTGATGCTCTTTCTTCCCAAAGCCCATCATGGCTCCCTTGTTTGCAAGGCCCTTCCTCCTGATGAAGCTTACACTTTGACTCTGTGTTAGCTCCTTTCTCCACCAACTTCTGTAACTAACAGAGACAAAGTGAATGTAACAAAGTGAAGAAAGATGGTTACTGGATTTATTTTTTTAAAGCAGAGGCAAGGTTTTATGAAGTTAATGGGTATTTTCTTCTTGAGGGCTGGAATGCAACAGCCACGATTATAATTAAATATCAAAATCTTGGCACCAAGAGAGAAAGCATGCTGTGTAAGAATGAACTTAGAAAGAAACTTATTGGATGGACTAGGGTGGTTAAAATTTATGTGCAGATCTGCCCTAGAACCTTAAAAGTATCCTATTAAAGGCCACTAAAATTTGGGGTGGCAGTATACAGAGAGGAAAATTGAAATGACTGGACCACATCAGTCTAGAAAGGCAAGACTAATGGAGATCCTTCATGGGTAAACTGACTTATTCGATCACAGAAGTAGGATCTTTCTCAGAGCTTGAGGGTGACAAACATGGGCTGCATATGATTAAATAAAACAAAACAAGATTATTTGATATAACAACATTTCAGAAATTGTTAATTTACAAATTAAAAAAAAAACACAAGTATGCTTTTAAAAAGTCAGGACACATGAATGGATGCTAGATTCACAATGTATTATGGGGAAAGTAGGATGTACTTTGACTGATAGCAAAGAAGACAGTAACATTAGAATACTTGGGTATCTTTTGTGTGACTCCCATGTGTCATTAAAATGTTATCCTGCAGTGTTCCTTAACTTTCAATGAAGAATGTAAGCAAAATTAAGTCCATTTAATTGATTTTTACTAAAATGTATCTGGGAGTAAAAATGGAACACCATTAAACAAATCCAAATCTAAGCTCATTGGTGCTTACTGACTAAACAGCAAACCAACAGTGCTAACACCTTAGCCAACAGACTGTTAAATTATTGAGAAGCAGCTAAATGTTCTTGATATTTTGTATCATTCGGAAGGACTGATGAGAAGCTGGTTTCTGTATTTCACACTTCCAAACCTTAACCACAACTAAGACTCATCTCTGTGAAGTTCCTTCAGATAAACTCCTAATCAGCGTCAGGATTGAAAATCAGCTCTTTTGGGCATCTTTGCCCAAAGTGCAAAGGGCCATTAGGAAAGATGTGTCAATGAAGACAGTAAATTAGTAGATCTGAGAACCAATTGCTTGTGTCTTCAGAGTTTTCAACCCAATATGACAAAGATGAATTCACTTCTGTGAAGATGAAAAGCACAGACCAAACTGAAATTCTAGGAGGCTGTTATTATAAGCTCCCAAAACCAGTTGTTAACAATGGGATAAACCAAAAGTCCAGGGCTAACTGAAGGCCACAGACTTTTTTTTCTTTGTTTTCTATTTGTTTTCTCCATTTTGCTCTTTAAGGAAAGGCTGTTTGTCCCTAGGAAAAATTAGATATCAGGACAAAGCAATTGTTTCTGAAGAATGACCAGCAATGCTGAGCAGGGGTGGGGTGGAGTGGGATGTCTCATTCCCCAGAGGGTCTTAGAGAAAGTTACCTCTTTAAGGCACATAATTCCCACATATACATGGTAAGATGAGACAAGCTGTGCTTCACAGAGTTCAGAAAAGGATGGATCCTCAGGCAGTGTTTGCAAACAATGAACAATGGGCTCCATGGACTGAGTGCATCAACCAAGATGGCTTATGTGTAACCTGAGTACCGGCATGTGAGTAACTGCTCACAGAAGATGGTACAAGAGAACATTCCGTATGTGGCTTTATTTTCAAATACATTGAATCTATGAAATATTAACAAAGACGGAAGTAAATAGGACATAGGGGATTTCAAAGATTATCTAAATTACTCACAGGTGATAGATGATGAGGAATGTGTAATTTAAGAAATTGAATACAAATGACACTCAAAATACATGATGGAACTAGAAGTGTTTTCTTTCCCTGAGAAGAAACCCAGGCAGTCTTCACTATTTCTTATGCCACTGTCAGAGTTTGTTCATGCAGTAGTTTCCTAAGTAGTCTCCCCATTTTTACCCACCCCAGACTACTCACTGTGTGGGTTCATCTATTTCTTTCCCTGTCTGTTTATCTATCTATCTATCTATCTATCTATCTATCTATCT
>NW_021604632.1:6473850-6525618 GCF_004785775.1 Grammomys surdaster
TCTATCTATCTATCTATCTATCTATCTATCTATCTATCTCTGTCTGTATCATCTGTCTATCTATATCAATCATCTATCTATCTATTGCTCTATATATCTATCTAAATCCTGTATGTATGTATGTATGTATGTATGTATCTATCTATCTATCTATCTATCTATCTATCTATCTATCTATCTATCTATTGATCTATCTAAAGCATCTATGTATCTATGTATGTATGTATGTATGTATGTATGTATGTATGTATCTATCTATCTATCTATCTATCTATCTATCTATCTATCATCTCATAAAAACGCTACTATTTCACTCCATCTGTCTCCCCACACTCAGTGACCATGATCAGGCCCTCCATCTTGCTTGCCACTGTTCTCTCTTTGCATACTCAACTCTCACATGCTAGTGTGCTCAGGCCTGTCATGCACAACCTCCCTGGGAGCTGGAGCTTTCTTATGCTCTGCTTTCTTTCTGTTGTGCCACTATACAGCCTGAGAGTTTGTACTTCATCTCTTTAACCTTTCCAATGTTGCTTTTCCTGACAACATTTCCACTTCAGAAAGGTTTTTAACTCTTCCTTGCTGATTTCTTTTTGCCCAGAGTACTTCCCTAGCTGGACTATGACTTACTTCTGTAATTACTTCTTGCTGTTTCTAGCTTGGATAATGCCTACCCTGTACAGACTTTGGCCATTTTACTTACTGCTATATACTCGGATACCCAGAGCTGTTCCTGGAATAGAATATGTTCTTGGTAAACACTGTTGAAGAGCTGATGCCCTAGTTTCAACTTTAAATCTCAGTAGTTACTCTACTGGGTTTAGAGCCAGGTTTAAATGTAGGCTACCTTGGTAAAATTTGTTTTCTAGTAAGATGGGAGAGAATTATAGTCCCCATGTGTTTCTCTGAGAATTAGACTAGAAGCTTCATCTGAAGGAATTCCACAAACATCTAGATAAGCAATAGAGTGATGGGTATCAGATTTTACCTTATGTTTATATTCTGTTAATTTTCCTACTTAGTGATCTAGAAAGTCATTGTATGAAAAGCTGAGATTTTTGTTTGTTTGTTTACTGGGAAAAAATATACCCCAAATCTGGATTTTTGACAAGGGCATGGGATTATGGTTCCTACCAGAAGCAAGTAAATAAGGCCATCCAAACACCACCTATCTTTATGATGAGGCTCTGTCCAGACCATACCAAGGCAGGGTGAACCAAGCAGATAGTGGTAATTTAACATAGTTGCAGAGGCAGGGACAAACACATATGGAGGTCAATGAAACTGGAATTTATGTAGGGTCCCCAAGAGGAGGGATATCCAAGGAGAAAGAAATCTACAAAGCTGTCTAGGGATTTCCAAGTGGCAATTCCCTAACTTTCTGGCATCATTTATTTACATTCTTAAAAATTGAGAACTCCAAGGAGATATTATTCAGACAGATTTCAGCTATCAATATTTGAGTACTATAAATTATAACTATGAGTTGTCTAAAATAAATATCAATCCATTTTTAACACAAAGACATTCATATAGTGCATTTTAATGAAAAAATAAAGATACTGTATAAAATAATAATATTGATGAGAATAGTAGTGTTATTTTGCTTCTTTTGGCAATTCCTATATTTTCTAACTTAATAAAAACTACCTGTGTTTTTCTATTTGCTTAGAGACTAAATTTGTTGTGAGCTCATACGCCACTGAGCTTCTAGAAAACTATACTGTACACACTTCTGAGAGAATGAAGGTAGAAAGGCAAATAACATCTTCATGTAGTAATGAAAACAGTCTTAAAAATATAGTCCTGGTGTTGCTACAAAGTTGTATCACTACTTTAAGTTTGTATTAGCCCTAAGTCTTTGGATACATTCAAACCAACATGTATATAGGGTGAAATTACATAGAGTAGGGAAAAAGCACCCAGAGAATTGTAAACTGAGCAATATATAGAACACATCAGGCTAGAAGACAGTACGGGTCTAAGCAGCCCAACATGGAAAGGCATGTGTGTTATGTTTAGAACATTCTGTAGAACCCCCAAAGGTGCCAAGTTCAGCTGGTAGTTACTCTAAAGAAATTCTTGAGTAAAGATTACTTTAAATTGACAAGACAGGTACTCATACCTCAAAACCAAACAGACCCAGAAGCAACTTTACCTACTTTACATACATTCCTAAAAAGGGGAGACAACAAAATCTAGAGTCAACTACTTAATGCTCATAACGTCCAGCATCCAACAGGGAAAAAAAAAATACTCCAAACAAACAAGACATGCAAAAAGGGAGAAGACTGTGACTCGACACTCAACGTTAGTCACGAGAAGAGCTAGAAATAACAGGTAATGGCAAAACAGCAGCAGCAACAGCAACAACGACAACAACTCCTAAATAGCAATTTGTAAAGCTGTACATGGTAGTTCGTGTCTGTAATCTCAGCACTGGAAAAGGGGCAGGGCAGGAAGACTATTGTAAATCTGAAGCCAGCCTGGATTACAAAGTGAATCCCTGTCTCAAAACAAACATATACCTGCACACACACATGCACACACATACAGGTTGAAGCTAAGCTAAATAGCTAAGTAAACACACAATAGAAAGGGAACAAAAAACCCCTAAAGCAGACAGGTAATTCAGATAATGAGAAGACGAATCAACAATTATCCCAAGTGTCAAAGTTGTTTCTACTTTGGTCCAAACAGTTCTGATGGACTTCGTAACCAAGTCCCTTTCTTTCTTGGTTATGATGGGCTTCAGAGCCAAGCCCACTCCTCTCATGGCTATGATGGACTTCAGATTCAAGTCTGCTCCTTTCTGGACTGTATGTAGCTAATGGCTGGACTGAGGAATTGTAACAGTATTACTAATATGACAAAATATTCACTACATGGCCATTGATAGAAAATGTTTGTGGACCTATAGTTTAAAGGGAAAACAATCCCCTGAGTTATGGGGTTCGTAACCATGAACATTTGATAGCACTTCTCTGCCTCCACATATGGTGGAGAGTCCAGCTTTTCCTTCCCTTTCTCCACCCCTGTTCCCTTTCTCCCTTCTTTTCTTTTCCACATTGACACCCAATTGTTAGAATATCACTTGCTGAAAACTGATCTTCTTCTAATTTGAAGCAACCTAACATCTTTGTCAAGTACTAACTGGGTATGTTCCTGGCCTCAACTTCATTCCACTGATGTGGAGGTCTGTCTATACACAAGCAGCACATTCCCTCGATTACTGGAGCATTGGAGTGAGCCATGAAATCAGTTGGTAGAGGCCTCTAACTGTATGCCTTTTGGTTTATTTCTTTCCACATAAATTTTGCTAATCTCTATATCTTAAAACCCACTGGAATTCTTTTCTTTTTGTAACTACATTAATTCTAGAAGTCATTCTAGGGAGACGTGACATATTAATACTACTGAGTACATTAATCCACAATTATGGCATACCTATAGTCTTCCTCAGTGCTCTTCAGAATATCACAAAATTTCAGTAAAAAAATATACAGCATTTTTTTCTTTTTGCTAAGCAACACCTTGAGATATACTTACCTTTGACAAGGGTTTTTCTTAGAAACAGCTCCATCAATGTCAAATTCAACTGTCCTGTTCCTCGCTGTGTCATCAAGTAGTTTTAAAGTCATATATTAATGTATCTGTCCTCTATTTTCTTCCTTTTCCCCTCCCTTTATCCCAGTAACCAAGGTCCCCATAGATGGAAGTTTACCATGAAAGATGAGCAGAGTAAGGAGACTCAAGTATGAAAAGAACTAACTGTTCTACACAATAAAACTGAGAAAGGAAAAAAAGGAAGAAAAGGAGAATCTCTGGAAGGAGTAGGCATCATAAAGACCTGTTACGCTTAAGAGAAAATGTAAAATGCAACCAAAGACATATTCCTCCATGCTAACAATGAAAAAGGAAAAGGCAGACAGTCAAAAGAATCACAACTTTCTTGAACACGCAGAAAGTTGGGCTTAAAGGAAAGCTAATTTCAGAGTAATAAACTCCCCTGAAGCAAAGGGATATATAATTGTTTCTGGGTCATCAGAGTAAAGAAAATACAAACTGGATTATGTCAAAGCAAAACAGCTACAATTTTAGAGAACTCTTAAAGGCAGAGCATATGTTAGTACAACACTACAGTTAATTAATTTATATCCTAAACGTTGCTCTCCCTCCCAGCCTCTTCCTCACTGAGTTCCTCCCCTCATGCCCCTTTCCTTTTCCTCTGAGAGGGTAGGAACTCCCCCCACCCTGGGTATACCTCTACTCTGGCATATCAAGTCTCTGTCAGATTAGGTGAGTCCTCTCCCACTGAGGCCAGACAGGGTAGCCATGAAGACTGAGCTGATTGCCTGCTACACATATGCTGGGGACTGGGGGTTTGGGGAGGAGGATTGTTCCAGCCCGTGAATGTTCTTTGGTTGGCAGCTCAGTCTCTGAGAGCTCCCAGGGGTCCAGGTTAGTTGACTCTGTTGGTCTCCTGTAGGGTTCTCGTCTACTTTAGGGCCTTCATTCCTTTCCACTGCTCTTCTGTAAGCGTTTCAGACTTCTGTGTAATGTTTGGCTGTGGGTATCTGCTTCTGTATCAGTCTGCTGCTGGGTAGAGCCTCTCAGAGGACAGTTATGCTAGCCTCCTGTCTCCATGCATAATAACATGTCATTAATAATGTCAGTGATCGGTGTTTGCCCATGGGATGGGTTTCAAGTTGGGTCGGTTACTGGTTGGCTTTTCCTTAGGTCTCTGCTCCGTCCCTGCATTTCTTTTAGACAGCTCAAAAGATTTGTGGATGGGTTGCTGTCTCTATTCTTCCACTGGGCGTCCTGCCTGGCTACAGGAGGTGGCCTCTTAAGGTTCCATGTCCCCACTCTTAGGCATCTTGACTAAGGTCATCTACATTGACTCCTGGGAACCTTCCCTATCCCAGGTCTCTGGAGGAATGAAATCAGTTACTTCTCAGGTCCTTCTCTTAGACAAAAATCTTGTGGCAGGGAAAGAAACTCTCCCTTATGACTTAGGGGGGAAACTGCTTCTAGAGAAGAGGTAGAAACAAAGAGACTCTTCCTGTAGCACATCCTAATGGAGAGTTAAGTCCTTTGAGGCAGGCAGAAGTCATGTTAGATGATTTATTACTCTCTACAATGCTACATGCAATGTCTATAAATCAATAGACTGCAAAACATTTAAATTCAAAGGAAAAGCTTTTCAGAGAGGAAATCCTTTAACTGAACTAGATTAAGAGATGACAGAGATGTTGAGAATTCTATGAGAATACTAGGAAAAAAAAAACGTATCATGAATGTAGAAATCAACAGAGCTTATCAGCAGGCAGCACATACCTGAGGCAAAAGCCATCCATGAACCTCAAGATAAGGCTTTAGAAACTCTCTGGAGTGGAAAGTAAAGGGTAAGCAGAGTGGAGGTGCAAACCTGGCAGGACATCTGCACACTTTGGTACAGCCTCCAGCAGGCTAATTCATACACAACTGAAGAGACCGTGCCTCGGTTATTCCTCTGTTCCAGCGATAAAACACCATGACCAACACAACTTATAAAGAAAGTGTTTAATTAGGCTTATGGCAACCTCAGAGAGCTCAGATCCTGATCTACAGGCTAGAGGCAGAGAGAGAATACTGGGAATGGCATGCATCTTTGGAAACCTCAAAGCCTGCCCCCAGAGACACACCTTCTCTAGCAAGGCCACACCTCCTAGTCCTTCCCAAACAGTTCTACCAACTAGGGATCAAGTATTCAAACATATGAACCTATGGTGGCCATTCTCATTCAAACGAATCAGAACTCAATGTAGGACAAAGTACATACCCATCATGCTCATAAGGACATCATATTTGAACAGCTGAGAAACATGAATAAAATATTGAAGACAGCAGAGAATAAAATTACTGCAGAGAAAGCAAAAAGCAATACCACAGTGGACTACTTACCCAAAATGGCATAAGCTGGAGGACAATATTTGACCTATTTAATGTACTAAAAAAGCCACCAACCTAAAATGTTACATTAGGGGAAATGATTTTTACAAAGCTGAGAGAACTTTTTTTCTGATTTTTTTTTTTTTTTGGAGAGGGGAGGGTCAGGGCTGTGTAGCCCAGGTTACCCTTGAACTCATAGTGATCCTCCTGCCTTGGCCTTCTAAGAGCTGAGATTATAATTGTGTATCATAGGTCTAACTTTGAGAGAATTCTTTGCCATTGTACCTACAGTATGGGAAAGCCCTACAGAAGCAGGTTGATATACAAAGAGCCAAGAAGAAAGCCTTTGAAACTTAGAGGACAGGAGTAGGTGAGCAAATATTTGTTTCACAGGAAGCAGTTATAGATGGAGAGATAGGAAAGGACACAGAAGAACCGCTTAAGATGGTGATAGAGGAAACTCAGCAAGCTTTGGAAGACGCAGAAAGATTCAAGGCTTCCAAACAGACTCAACCCAAGACGGTATAGGGCATACTATAACAAACTCTCAAAAGTGAAACACATCCTTTTCAAACTAAGAATGGGCCATGCAAATCCCTATAAAGAAATTCCCACAGACCAACACCTTATTTCTCAGCAGAAAGCTGAAGGGCTAGCAGAGGAGGTGATAGGGTGCTTCCTAAGTGCTGAAACAAAACAAAAGAAAACAAACAAAAAAGATCAAATCGATCAAACATACAAAAACCAATAACCTACAAACCACACTTCCAGTCAAGAATATGATGTTCAACAAAACTTTCCTTCAGAAATGAGTGAGGAACAAAGTTTCTCACATGAAAGCCAAACATGAAGGAAGTCATCTCTACTAGACGGGGTGCAAGACATGCTTCAGGGAGTCCTACATCTAGAAGTAAAAGGATAGTAGCTACTATCAAGAATCATTACTCCAATCTCTCTTCCATCCTTACTTTACGAGTCCTACCAATTTTGTGGTTCAGATATGTTACCAGGTACCTTACACACCTGATAACTTCTGTCTGTGGCCTTTCTAATGCCAGAGGCCAAATCACTGTCATCTTTTACTACCCCCCAAGAGCATGAGTCTCTTATTTTCCCAACGTCCATCCTTTCCTCTGATAGTCATTTTTCTGCACCAGAACCAAGGTGTTATTTCAAAAGTTTGATACCTTGCCTCCTGCTCACAAAACTCTTCAAAGTTTTCTATTTCTCCCAAGGGGAACATTTGCCACCTCTAACACTGCATTCCAAGCCAAGTGTGATCTGGACTCCAACCTCATTACGTAATATACTCCCCTTTATCATTCCAGACACATCCCAAATAAACGTGGTCTGTGGATAAGCATCTTCTTCTATAATGATTAACCCTTCTTCCTATTCCCCACCTAAGTAACCGTTAGGACTCAGGCGTCACATGTGGCCACTCCTTCCTGCCATGATGGGTCTTATCTCCCATGACAAAATAACCCTAGCCTACCTTAGATTGCATCTGGCCAGATATTTGTTCACAGTGACGCTTTTTGAGAGAGCATTTGATGGTTCTGAATGTGCTGAATTTTGATCTATGTTTAGAGATGTCAAGTGGGTTCAAAGCAGTAGAGATGGGAACTTAAATCTCAAAGGCTAAAGCCCGGGTTGGGATGACGTCTAGGTGAGAGAGTATTCAGTGATCAAGGCCTTCTGTATACAATAAGACTGATGCACATATAAACTCAAAGAGACTGTGGCATCATGCACAGTGTCCGCACAGGTCTAAGCCAGATGGAGTCCCAGCGCTGAGAGAGAAAGAGAAATGAGTCTTCACTAACACAGAAGCTATTTCCAATTGCTTGCAAAGGAAAAATGAGTTTTCTCCCGTGGAAATTCACTGGGGATACAAACTACTCTCAAGGGCAGGCCCTGTGCTCAGAAGTAGATGGCCAATACAAAACGAATCCAGTGGTACTTTTGGAGGCTTTTGTCTCTTATAATGTTTTCTCTAGGCATTTCTTTAACCCTGAAGAGCTCTCTTGCTGATATATTATGGTTTCTAATAATGTTTTTATGGTATTTCTGTGTATGTGCAAATGTGCTTCCACATTTGTATGTATTTCTTATGCTTTTTCTTTGCCTTTTCCCCCATTTGTTTGTTTTGTCCTATTCTGATTAGTCTGTCTTTTAATTTTATCTTATTATTACTTTTAAGATATCTTTTTGTTTCCTATTGAGAGAAAGAAATGAAGCATGTGGATTTTTGGTAGGTGGGAAATGAGGAATTTGGAGGCGTTAAAACCATAATCAGAATATACTTTATAAAAAAATCTATTTTCAATAAAAAAAATTGAGGCTTAGTGTTATAGATCAGCGATATAGCATTTCTCTAAAGGCCACGAAGCTCTGGGTTGAAAGAAAGCTGTAATAGCAAGGCCTCTGGAACCAAGTCCACCCTTCACCAAATTCTCAGGAGCTTTCTGACCTCAAATGACAATCGGCAGCTTTACCTTAATTGACTACAGAGGTCATTCCATGGATAGGTGCTGTCATTGGTTTCACGTTATTTATGAAGACACTAAGCCTTTGAAAAGATGAAGGGTTTGAACCTAAGGCTAGCTGTGGTAGCAGGTAACGTGTTTTGATGACAATGTGAACCCAAGACAATGGATGTCACACATTTCCGGTGGTATATGGAGAGGGCATGGCATTGGGCATGGTGATCTAATGAAGAGACCTCATGTTCATACTTTTTCCCTTTATGCTTGTGCTGTATGCATATTATCACTGCTCGGTGAGCTGAGGAAGCGAAGTCAAACAAAGCACACACACCGACCTTATGAGAGCTTAGGTTTCAAAATGAAAGCAATAATGAGAGGAAGTGTTTCCCGTCCTAACCAAAGGAGTGTTGATGAACACGAATGATCAGATAAAAATGTACAAACTGGCAAGAGAACCCCCTACCCCCCAAAAAAAAACTTTCCAAACAGAGGTATACCTCCCAATGGGGAGCAGTTCAGAGAAAGAGAAATGCCTAGGTTGCCCAATTTAAGGAGAAACTGTGTTTTCAACCATGGTAATGAAAGGCGAGCTCAAAGGGGCAGACTGTTTCCAGTTTACTAGCAAATCATCTTCCTAAGCCCTCCCTAGTCTCATCTAACTCCCAAAGTTCTTCAGGGTCAAAGCACGGCTACTTCTAATTTCACTGTTTAGTTGTTACTCACAACGTAACAAAAATCAAATACTTAATTCAAAAGACTGTATAGAGAAATAAGTAGCTTAATACTAATAATCAAAAATCTCAACCACATCCTCAAACTCTACCCCCATCTCAAAGACAGGTTTTGATGTCAATTAGAAAACACCCTGCCTTGCAATTTTCAAACGGAACTCCCTCTGGAACTGGCTGTCTTGGGTATGGCATAGGCCCATCGTGGGTTGTTCTACTTATACTGACCCTTGGGCTGTCTTTGGCAGAGTAGCCCACAGAGAAGGGTAAGCACTGTTTAAGATTCTACAGTGATAATCGTTCTAAAGTTTAGGATGATTAGCAGTTCGAAATGCCTGCTAAGCAAAACGACTGGAAGAGGTTTTTGTTTGTTTGTTTGTTTGTCTTTGTTTTTTTTTAATACACGGAATGAGTTGTATCCATTTAAAAAAATGTATCTGTTATTCAAAGGCTGTGTCTTAGAGAAAATAATTTGTATAAAGTATCAATATATTTCACAGTAATTAGGAAAACATGGTTTTGTTTTTGAGAGAAAAAAATACAATTTGAGTGCCGTTGGTGCACAGTTGTGACCCAGGTGCTGGGTAGCTACAGGAGGATAGCTAGCTTGATTGTCAGCCCGTGTCACATAGCTTCAAAGGAAAAGTTAGCAGTGATGTGCCTTTCTTGATTTCTCAGCCTCTAGCCACTTATCACTTAGGGTGGGCAGAATCCAGATACTTTAAAAGGTGTGTATGCTGACAATTACTTGGTAAATGTGCCACAGACTCTAGGAAGGAGGAAAACAGAAACTTCTCAACAGGCAGCAACAGATGAGAGTGACATATTCCTCAGACACTAACGACTTCAATACAGAGATGTTTAAAGAAGTGAAGGGAACCAGGGCCCTCACTGTCTAGGATACACTAAAGAATCCCAGCTCTGAGAATGGTAACTCTGTCAACGTCCACTTTATCTTGAGAATAAGTGGCATTTATTTTGTGTTTTGTTTTTGAGGGATGGGGCATTGCAATGTTGCCCACACTAGTCGACAACTGTCAAGCTTAAATTATTCTTTTTTCTTAGCCATCTGAGTATCTCGGATTGTATTCACATTCTACCAAAGCTAGATTGATACCTGCCACCCCCTCTCTGAAAGGTTCTAACTATGCAGCCCTGGTTGGCCTGTGACTCTCTGTGTGGACCAGGCTGGTTTTGAACTCAGAGAGATCTGCCTGCTTCTGCCTCTGGAGTGCTGGATTTAAGGTATGCACCTTTTGGGAGTGCCTATACACAATTAGCTGCAAAGTAAGAAACAGCCTAGAAAAGCTAAATATTCAAAAAGTTGAATAAGCATGCTAATGACTATATAGCTATGCTATGTATTATGTATGTATGTTTATGTATCAATATCATTTTAACAATCGAAGTCATTAATCAAATATTTTGTTCCAAATCATGGATAAATACAGAATGTCTGAAACATACAAGAAGGATTAGAATTCATTCACTTATTAATTTGTTCATTTTTTTTCCTTATAATTTTGGGAGGAAGGAGGGTATGGTCATCTAATGTGCATAATCCAGGGGGGGAAAAGTGATTCAAGGGAGCATGTTCAAAACCATCAATAAAGTGTATAAATAAAGGACGCTTCTGGACTTGGGTGCTGTTTAGTGCTGAAGCTTTTCATGTACATGTGTCTCCAAAACTTTGGTTTATAAACTCAGAAAGGGCCTCAGCAAACCCAGGATTACAGAGGGAGAAACGGGTACAAGAAGGCGGTAGGACTTGTAATCCTGGAAATCAGCGGACCATCACACAAACAGCAAACCCCTCTGGCTCTGCTTCTGGCTCTGACTCAGAACTGACCCTGGTTAGGTCAGCATCTTGCACGGTTCTGCTTCTTGGTTGCACAAGGACCGTGTGTGTGTCCATGGTGGGTGAGTTAATGCGGCGGTGTGCGAAACCCATAGGAGTCCGACCGCGCTGCAGCCACTTCTGAAAAGGCGGCCCTTCTGCTACCCTACAAAAGTTTAAAGAGCTCTCGATGCACACAGCAGAGGGTTTGCATTTCCAGTCATCTTGGTAGTTCCTGCTATCCACGATTATTACTGTACTTATTCACTCTTTTATGTTTAGGTATCCTGAATCTTTCTTCTATCATAGACTTTTCTTTGCATTTCTGTTTTATTTACGTGAAACAAGGATTTATCTTTGTCCTGAGTTCCTCACTGTATTTGTATGTAAAAATCTTTTGTTTTCCTTCTACTACCTGCCTCGGGTGTTGTCAGACTTATGTATCTTACTTGACAAACGCTAAGCAGGTAAACTTTTCGATGGTCAGAAAAATTCTATCCCATGACTTTAAAAGGAGAAATAACCATGGTATATAATGAACCAACAAAGATTTTTAGCACTTTTCACTGATATTCTTATATATAAAGGTCTAGAAACATCAGCCGTTTTTCTGCTATGAAATATTTATTTCAGTTTATAGATGGATATATATTTTTATGTTATAAAACTGCAGAGTAAGAAAAAATGTTTCACACCTCTATTTTTAACGCTATTACTTCTGGTTGGATAACAGTGGAAATCACTTAATAAATACACACACACACACACACACACACACACACACATATATATATATATATATATATACATATACACAATATGGAAAATACTGCCTCATTGTACTCTTGGAATGATTAATTATGCTTTTACATTAGAACAAAGGCGATGTAAACATATGGTGTTATTATTTCAATACAGGTAATTCATTGTGGTATGAAGCAGCCATGTACAGACCAAACAATAATCACTTACTATGTGGGATAAAGCAAATCCCCCACTGAAAAATGGAGAAAGGCCTCTTCCTGCCTCTAATTAGTTTTTAATAAATGATACATAATAAATGGCAACATTCTAATTAATCACAGTTCAGGCATAGTAGTCCTTGAATGGGGGACTGGGGACGCAGGAATGGTGGCAGCTGTTTGCATAGCCTGTGACGCTTTCTGTTGAAGGGTCATGTGCTTGAAGTCTGAAAATGTGCATGTTTTCCTGAGGTCCTTCCATGTAATCATGACTAAGGGCATGTAGGTTCTTTACAGCACATGGTAATAGTCTCTGTTCTCTCTCCCCACCCCAATTAACACCCAGCACATAGCACAGCTCTTTATGTAAAAGATGTGACAAGCACCCTGACATTTAAAAGTCGTCCCCTACCCCCATTCCCTTCTCTTGTTTTCCTTTTTCAGTGCTAGAGACTGAGTCTCCTCTACAGCACACTAGGCCAAGTGTTCTGCCAAGGCACCATTTCTCATCCCCTTCTGTTTACTGATGAAATTGGCATGGGGTCTTAGGAAGCTGGCTGGGCTGGCCTTTGAACCAACTCTGTAGCAGATCTTGAACTCGTGATCCTTCTGACCTAGTAGTCCTCAGACTAGCAGGAAGACAGGTCTGCGCCACTAGATCTAGTTAGTTCTGAGGGTTTTAAAAACGGATGTTATTTGGTTCCCTGATGCTAAATTCTATAAAGCAGCCTGTGGACATTTTTCATGGTACGTGTCAGTACTGCGGTGGTTCTCAACCTGGGGGCCATGACCCACAGGTTAAACAACTCTTTCACAGATATCATATCCTGCATATCAAATATTTATATTACAAACCATACCAGGAGCAAAATTACAGTTATGAAGTGGCAATGAAATTAATTTTATGATTGGGGTTTTACTCTAACATGAAGAGCTGTATTAAAGGGTCAAAGGATTAGGAAGTTTGAGAACCACTGCAGTAGAGGAAAGGACCCGACGGAGTTTAAGTTTGTTGTGAAGATACAGGTGGGATCTATTTATTATAGCTGGTTTCTTCTGACATACGGTCCTATATCTTAGTATTTTCCACGGTCTTCCGTAGATAGTGAAGATGGAGACCTGACCATCACAGTCATTTAGCAAGTCTTCAACAGCGGTAGTCTGCTTTCTATGGAATACTTGTGCTCTTTTTATTGAGTCCCCTTCACAGTTGCCTGAGAAGAAGGCACGCTGAGAAGGCAGGTCTATCACTTCACAGAACAAAGTAGTGCTGTCCGCTCACTTCCTCTCTCCATGCCTGCATTAACTGCATCCATGTCTCTAACATTAGACTGCATACCTTTCTGCATACCAAGGCAAGGACGCTTAGCATAGTTTCTCAGAATAAAGAACCTTAGAGAAAAACTATTGCTTGCTCCGAAACGTGGAGGAGGTTATGTGTGCATACTGAGACTGCATCCAACTATTCCTGAATAACCAAGGACAACTCATTCTGAAAAATATTAACGTACATTTTCCTTATAGAAATCTCCTCCAATGGGATTATCTTGTGATTGTCTTTGCCTTCAAACTGTATGCTTTCCCAACGCTGAGCATTTTGGGCAAATGTCTGTTCTGATTAGTCAAATATACGGGATTTGATTTACTTTATCATCATCATGAGTGTGACCCCTCTACATGCTCATCATCAAGCTACACACGGAACAAAAGCAGAAAGGAGCCTTTTCATCAAATGGATACATGTACGGGAAACTAGATCAGCTTCCACGACATAGTTTAGGCAAGCTACTGGATACACATGCATGCATACCACATGCAATGCAGGTGCATCTTTACGTAAGGACTGCACTACCGCATCATGTCCCCACATTTCTTCATACTACGGTCTTCTGGCCACACCTGCATACATGTGCAATCCCATTTCTATTGAGTTCTGTCCACCCAGCGATGCAGAGTCTGGGTGGTGGCGTTGCATCTTTTCCTTCGTTAACTGTGACCAGCTATTTACACCCGAACAATTCTGGCACAGAGCTGATTTAGCATTTTTATTGGAATGTGAAAGCTCTTAAAAGAAGAAAAAAAAATCTAATCAGGCAGAAGAGATAGAAAACTTGCTGAATTTTCTCTCCCCCCCCTTCCAGGACCCCCCTGAATCCTATCAAAAGCACATCTTCCATTCATTGCTTCCCAGTGTCATTATGACAAGCAGCTACAAATCAATAGCAGAGGGAGAGGCAGGACCAGCCCGCACTCACCAAGTGATAAAGATTCACTCTCAGCCCCGATTTGCTAATAGCCCATAATAGCAGCCATTGGTGCCCAGCATTAAATCATACATTTCACTCCGCGTTTATTATGGGATTTTTAAAACTCCCCACCAAATTGGATTTTCTCGATGGTCTCTAATTTCCACATTTATCATTTAAAATTAAACTCCACCATGGAGGGGGGGGTGGGTAGAGAAGGAGAAGGTAGAGAGAGGCCAGACAGTAGTATATTTTTCCTTTCCACTCCTCCCCTTTATGAAAACCCATAAATAACACCAGGTATCAAAGCCATAGCAGTTGTGGTAATACTTGCTTTTAGTATCGAAAAAAAAAATTCTAGAAATCAGCTTGGAACGGTCCTTATGTGTTGGGGTATGAAAGAAAATGGTAATTCCAGATGGTGGGACATGTATGTACAGAAGAGGTTTCAAACAAAGGATACCACTTAAAACAGTTCTCATGAATGTTCCAGTAAAGGTGAATTACAAAAAGCAATCAGAAACAAATGTGTTGCATTTTGCAAATATGTCAGTGTTTATAAAGATTACATCTCTCTTGTTCCAAACCTCAGCGACTGGTGAAAAGAGAAAAATTCTCGTCAGTTTCTAGTTCACAAATAGCTTGTTTGACCCTTCTATATTTCCCATTTTAAAATCATTGTAAAATTTCATAGAGCATCCTTGGGTGAAGAAACAGAAACCTAAGTAAGCTGTTACCCATGCCCCACAGAAACCCCGGTAACATGAGTCCAAACCCTAGGACCTTAAATCACAATACATGTGACTCTGTAGCTTTTTAATAAAATGCTATTGTAATCTTTGGGTATAAAGGTGAGAATTGAGCTGCATGTCCATAGCCTAACAGTAAAAAGGACCATTTTCTCAAGGTTGCCCAAGAGTGGCTGGAAGGTAAGTACTGTACCGTGGGACCTGGAGACAGCAGGCATGGGGTGCTGGAAGATACCAGGTCTTAGTGAGACAATCAGTAACCTGGGCACTTCCTCAGCAGTAAAGTCCAGATATCTACATCATTATTTTTAAGAGACAGAGGAATTAACTTGTAGGTTATTAAAAGAGTTATAAATTCTCACCATTCAATAAAAGTACTGTAGTTAATTATCTTGGTTTTGGGGGTTCTGTTTGTCTTTTGTTTTTAAGTTAGTTTAAAAATGTCTGAGTGTGTGTCTGTTATGCCAGCATGTGTGTCTGTGCCATTGTGTGCCTGGAGCCCACGGAGTCCAGAAGAGGCAGAGGAGCCCCTGCAACTAGAATTACATACAGTTGTGAGCCGCCATGTGGATCCTAGAAATCAAACCCAGGTCCTCTGGAAGAGCAGCCACTCTTAACCACTGAGGCATCTCTTCAGCCCCATCATTTTTGACAAAATTACCTAAAATGCTTTTAGAGATCTTTTAGAAGTATCTACCGTTGATCTTTTTAAAAGTTAAAAATAATAGTATTTTTCTATTGCCTCTTTTCCCTTTCTCTTCCACTCCACGTAATCAATACCTCCATTTTAATAAAGTTTTTATTCAAATAACACACTGAAAAGTGAAGCAGTAAAAAAACGTTTGCTGTCAGTTTTCACTAGGTACAACATTTGCATCGAGAGCACCCACAAGAGCCAGTGTTAGTCAGTGTCCCAGATGCCCCCGTCCTTCTTTGATCATTTCCAACTCTGTAAGGCTGGTTCTTTATCTTGCTGTCCTGACATCACAGACTAATTCTGCCTACCTTTGACCTTCGCCCAAACGAAATAATCCAATATGCACATTGTGTGTCTATCTTCTTTTATTCAAAGTTATGTAAGACTAATGCATGTTGATGTATCTAGTTATAATTTATCCATTTTTCACACACACAGAGCAGGGATCAGCGAACTCTGGCCAGAGTGTCAAACCTGGTCCTTTGCTTTTGTATGGCCTGTGAACTGAGTAAGATATTTCTGTTTTAAAATTGTTTTTAGATAACAATAATAACAATAATTATATTAACAATAAAATTATAATAATAACAATAATAACATTGTGCTACATGTGGAAATTATTTTTTAAAAAAATCAAACTTGAGGGGTTGGAAATAAAATGTATGGGATAGGGTAGCAATGCCAGGCTGCGTTCTAAATACTGTCCAAGGCTGCTTGCCTGATACAACAACAGGAAATGAGCAGCTGGGACAGAAAGTCGGATCACATTGACTAGCATATTGACAGTCTGGTCTTTTCCAGAGAAAGTTTATACTCACACCTTCAAGTGCTTTATTGTGTGACTGTACACAATTTATTTACCCATCTACTGTTAAAAGACATTTGGGTTGCTAAAAGAAATAGGGCGTAAACATTCGAGAATGTGTCGTTTGCAAAGATAGACATAGAGAGAGTAGTGGGCGTGCGAGGCACAGGTAACATGTGCTCTCTGTGCATTTACTGCCAAACGGTCTTCTACAAGCACCACTGAATCGATTCACACTCCCCTCAGCAGCGTACAGTCACCTGAGCGGCTGCTCTCCTGTCAGCTCCTGTTATTTTGTTTGCCCGGGTGTTTTGATTTGCATTTTCCCTGTGTGTAACCAGAGCAGACATCCTCCTGCATGCTGGGATTTTGTTTTCCATTAGAGTTTGAGCTTGCACTGTGTGGGCTGTCACAGTCTTGGTGAGTTTGGATGTGTATCTGCCTGGTTGTGTCCAGAAAAATGCTGTTTCCTGGAGCCATTCGCCACGGTGGCTCTTACAACCCTTCTGACCACAGAGATCTCAGGGGTTGGTGTGATACAGATACCCCAGTTAGGACTGACTCAGCATTTTCAGTCTCTTATTCTTTGTATGCTGACCATGTGGCTTTCTGTGTTGATGACCATCTGCTGTAGGAAGCACCTTCTCTGATGAGGGTTAAGCACTACACTGATCTGTGGGTACAAAGCTCAACCCCAACCCCCACATGTGTTTATGCATGTGTCTGTGTATATGTGTGTGTACGAGTATGTGTGTGTGTGTCTTTACATGCATGTGTCTGTCTGATGTGTGTGCATGTGGATACATGTATCTGTGTGTATGTATGTTTGTGAATATGTCTGTATCTCTGTATGTCTCTGTATATGAATGTGTGGGAATATTTCTGTGTGTACCTGTGTGTATATATGCCTGTGTCTGTGTGGTATGTTTGTGTATGCATATAGTATACTGAGTTCACTTAGTGTAGTGCATATGCATATGATTTGGGGGGTAACCACTTGGCATTGAATAACCAATTAGCAGGCTCATCCCTGGGGAAGAGTATTCACCCTAATCTTGCTTTCAATTCTGCTACATAATTTGGCAGATACCCTTAATCAAGTAAAAATTCCATTCTATCCCTGGTTTTTATTACAAATTTGGATTAAGGTTTATTGAAGATTTTGGGGGAAAAAATCCAGCAAGACGATGATGTGATTCCCATCTCCCCATTGGCTGACATGGTACATTATATTAACTTGGAAATGCTAAGCCACTCAAGCGTTTCTAGAATGTCACACCCAATCACCGTTTGTGATTAGTTCTATATATTAATAGATTCGACTTAGTGAAATTTTGTTTTGATTTTTAAAAATAGAATGGTTACGAGAAAGACTAGTTTGTAGTTTTCTGTTTTGACAGCATCCTTGTTTGGTTTTACGGCCTTCTTTATACTTCTTGAAAGCCTAGTAGGACACTCTGAGCTGCTTTAGACAGACAGCTGCAGTGTTGTAATCATGGAGCAGGGCGTTCTGAGACAGCCACTTCTTACAGCCTATCTTCCAGAAGCTTCCTGGCTCACTACTTCCTAATATGCCCTTCTCTATACAGCCTTTTGAAAATTCTTCTAAATTTTCTTAAGTTTAATTTCACTTTCAGGATGTTGGATTGAACCGTCTACAGTAAGGGCTTTTGTTAGTAACTGCATATTAGGTTACTACCGTCTGCAAGAAGGAGTATTTTAGGAAATGATAAAGAAGTAGAAGATATAGTCTCTGCCCTAGATGGATTTATAATCCAGTAAGATAAGCACTCCCTTTTAAAAAAAAATTATAAATCAACTTTGGGATTCATCTTTAATTAAATTCTTCCATTCAAGTTCATGGAGCCTTAAAAATGACTTCTATTATAATGCAGGGAAACAAGTTGGCAGGGGGAAAAGTCTGAAATAAAGAAAGACAGAAAAAAGGTACAAAATAATTCACAGTCCCACACACAAAGACCACCATTGCTAGCATTTAAATTTGTTGCAGATAATCCTCAAAATGTTACACTCTCATATTTTCTTTATAGTAAATAACTTCAGAGTTGAAATGAATAATTTCACCTACATACAACTTTCTATTTTTTTATCTAGGCCTTTCCCAAACTTTTTATAAAGATAAACTTTGAAAATAGCTTCTACAGTTTTTATCTTTAAAGCTATAAAGTATGGTAATTAGAAAATTTATTTGAATGTGTGGAATAGAACGTTATTTTATTTTTTTTCTCGGTGAATCCAATATGGATCCCGACTCAGAAAGTTAATGTTGCATGCTTGATAGGGCCATATCTTGTCACATCCTCTCCTTTAAGGAGTCCTTATCTGAGATGGATGCAGGGAGTGAGCGAGATGGCGCAGCAGGTAAAGATGCTTGCCGAACACGCCCGACGACCTGTGTTCCATGCACATGATCCACCTTTACGTAGATGGAGAGCCCTGACTACTCGGCAAAGTGGGCGTGGCCTTTGAAAGACCTCCACTAAATATAACAGATACTAACATTTCAAATGAATGATGCAAAAACACTTGAATTTTTCTATAGGACACTGAAACAGGGAGTCGCTATATAAAGAGCTGCTTTATCCTAGTGACGGGAGGCACTGAATCTGAGATCAGTCGCAAGTACACGCAAATCAACTTGGTCAGCCGATTTCAATTCTCTGGGTCTCAGATGCTTCTCTCTAAAGTGGAGGGAATACGATAGTGACCTCTTGCAGTTCCAAGGACTGAGAAAGTTGGTAAAATAAAGGCCCTTTGGGTCTCCAGCCAGTGCTCGACGGCAGTGTGTGTAGGACGCTGGAGAGCTGCTCATTTCAAATGTATCGAAGGTACAACTGGCTATACTTTCAGCTTTTTATTTAGAGTTTCCCTTATGCTGCTCACCTCAAATTCCTGAAGCTGGTGTCCTTAGTTTGCTGTTTCATGCCTGCTGTCTATGAGATGTTCTGCACCTCATTCTTAAGACACCAAGTTTTAAGTTTTGTTTGTGAAGGCTGGCTTTTATTCTAAGTGTCTGCCTAGACTAACTTCATCAGCTGTGTGTAGTTGAAGACTGAATGGAAATAATACGTGGGGCGGGGAGGGGGTGGGGGGGGACATGCGCATTGTCAGGATTCCCCAGGTTTCTCTTTTGTTTAGTTAATCTAGAATTCACAGAGTCCAGGCCATATCTGTTCAATTAAAGGGCCAATTAAAGAGCTGACACTCAATAAATGTTTATCACTTGGAGTTATGCAATGAAATATGGAAGATATTAAAATGAACTGGGGAAAAAAAAAAAACAAGCCAGGGGCAAGAAAGAACTTTAATAAAAATTCAAACTACATACCCTAAACAATTCTTTTTGAGGTTGGGATACCTTATGTCAGGCCGGAGATACCAGAATGAACTGGTTTAAAGTCTTAAAACCTAAGCCTGGAGGCTTTCCTTAATCTGCATACAAGACTGTTTAACATTGTTGCAATTATCGTTTAGATAAGAGACAATATTTATTTCTTTACAAACCTGCAACGTTGTTCAGAAAAAAACCATTCATTTTGTGAAACATTCAGATATGGTCAAGGTATGGGTTTTTTTCAAGATGTATGTGTAAAAGAAGGTACCCACGTGTGACAAGGAGCTTTAATTACGAGCTGAGTCCTTGCATCTTGAGTGCTAGTTTTAGACAATCACTCTTATGTGGATTCCACCGAGTGTCCTCACACTTTTAAAAAACTGTTTAAGAATTTGAAGCATCCTGTGGCTTATTGATTTTTGTAACCACACACTCTGCCACTAATGTTCATCACGGTGTCTCTGCCGGCTGCTGCTTCATGGGAGGAATGGAAGTTAGAAAATGTGACACAGTAACTCCAAACTGGATGAGTCAGTGTAAAGGCTGAACAGGGAAGGAGGGATTTCAAACCACAAGCAGAAATACCTTCCTTCCAAGTGGAACTGATCTGTGAAACCCAGTTCAGTTCGGCAAACTGGCAAAGAGAGACTCTAGTTTACACTTTGAGAACACTGTGGAATGTCAGCAGGACAGTTTTCTGTGCAACAACAAAAACAAAACAACAACCAAAACAAAAACAAAAACAAACCCCTTGCAGATTTTTTTGATGCCTGATTGTATTCACATTCAATTTTACTTGGGAACACTCACTTCTCACCCAGGCCTAAATGTTGGCACGTGGCTGTTAACTCTTTAGCGTCTTTGAGCATCTTTTCCAAGCCATTTTTGCCTCTAAAGTCAATAATTGACCATGGGTTCTATCATTATCTCTAAAGCTATGTATGAAACTTATTTCTACACTTGAGCAGGGGTTTTCTGTACCTAATTTAATTTCATACTTTAAAGATGCACACACTCAGATCAGCTTCCAAACATCTTTCAAAATATCACCTGCAGTGAAAGAGGCAGCAGAATAGGAATAGGTGTATAAAAGTTATACTGCTTGGATTTGAACTCAGGATCTCTCAGATAAATGTCTGTGGGGCCCTGGGCAGTTGACTTTGCTTTTTTGTGTTTTGCTTTTCTTCATTGGTAAAATTGGAGATATGGTTGTATTTGTGTTCAGTGAGAAAACCAAACACATGAACATCATGAAAATACCATGTAAATAACCAGTCCATAGTTATTATTTTTCTTTTATAGTCTCCAGATTGTAAAGAAGGAATGGCTAGTGGTGTCTTAGTCTATCTTGTAAAAGAGCAAATCTGTTTGAATCTAGGCCTTCTTGGAGCCCTTCACCTTATCTGTCTTTACAGCACTTATCTCCCCTAACAAAAACTTACCTTCTGGTGAGAAAATGATCTAGAAAGGTTTAATTAAGTATGATGATTGCTGACTGAAAAATCTTCTCTCCTGATTCATCCTGTTGGCATGGGAAAGCATGACAATTTTCAAACTCTATCAGATAGACTTCTAAGGAGTAGGGTGTCACAGGTACCATTTGATCTTTGTGGGGAATCTTCCTAATTGCATTGCTTTCCTGTTTCCTGAAATGTAAATGGCACCCGGGATTTGAAGCCCACCATTCCCAAGCGTGCTCTGGAGGTTTGAGAAGTTTGCATTGTATCGCGCTGTGATGTGCTATAATAATTTTTTATGTCCAACAGCAATTTATTTTAGAGTTTTATTCCCAATGATATGTATAGGTCTGGTTCCTTGTTTACTGCATTTCTCTGTGTATTTTCCTGAATGAATTATCCTCAAACTTACTCATCCATTTTCTTATCACTGCAGTTAGGCTTCCTCAACGACCCACAAGTATTTACAATAGAGCAACAAACACTCATTTTCCCCTTCTTGTGATAGACGAGAGATTACAAAGCACATATGAATATTTTCAACGCTCCTTGAAATACCATCACACCGACTAGCTAGACAAGTAATTGCTACAACCAACACAGTGACAGTAGCTCTTGATAGTACCACCTGTAGATTTTGAGATTAGGTTATCTTCTTGTATCTGCGTTGATAAATATTTTCCATTCAATTTGTGGTAAGCAGATGAGAGTGAAATAGTGTCTGTAATAAATATTTATTATTTAAGCATTTATGGTGTGTGTGTGCATGTGCGTGTGTGTCTGTCTGTGTCTGTGTGTGTGTGTACACATGTGCCATGGCTTGCACGTAGAGGTCAGAGGAAAACTTGCAGGAGCTGGTTCTCTTCTACACTGTGAGCACTGAGGTTCAACTCTGGTGGTCAGGCTTGGTGGCAAGTGCCCTCATCCGTGGAGCCATCGCACCAGCCCAAGTCTTGAAGCTGCACTGTGTGGTGTTTGACTCTCACTACAATGGTTAGAGCTGATTTTAGGGACAGTGCAGCCTTCATGATACTGGGTCTTCCTGTGAACAGAGTCATTCTGTCCATCTATCCAGATCTTTTCCAGCTTTCAGCAAGGTTCATCATTTTCTCTGTAAAGATTATGTATTTCCCCCTATTGATTTATTCCTATTGATTGATAGTCTTTATTGTCATAAATGGAATTTTTCCAACCTTCATTTTCTTCCGTGGCAATACCTGGCAGATAATCAATTTATAGCACTGATTATGTGCATTAGAAAAAGAAAAGACTCGAGTCAGTAATCTAAGTTTGACTTTCAGGAACTTTGAAAGAGAAGAGCAGAATAGATCGGAGGCAAGCAGGACGGGGGAAATGATAGAGAGACGCAGGACGGGGGAAATGATAGAGACGCAGGATGGGGGAAATGATAGAGAGACGCAGGACGGGGGAAATGTTAGAGACGCGGGACGGGGGAATGATAGAGGCGAGCAGAATTTGTTGAAGTTGAAAATAGTGAGACAACTGATAAAAATCAGTGTGAAGACTTGGCTTGTTTTCTGGACATAGTGTTTCCCTACATTGCCTAAGCTGGCCTTGAACTTGGAGTCCTTCTCCTCAGCCCCTCAGCAGGTGGGACTGAAGGTCCACACCAACACTCTAGCAAAGAACTAACTTTCTTTCTTTTTCTTTCTTTCTTTCTTTCTTTCTTTCTTTCTTTCTTCCTTTCTTTCTTTCTTTCTTTCTTTCCTTCTTTCTTTCTTTTAGAAAACATTAATAAAACTGACACATCTCTAGCAATTAGTGGTGTTAGTAATGAAACAGAAATATTGCTTTATCCACACATTAATCAAAAAAACAAGGGAAAAGGATTGCAAATACCTCTCCACACGAGAGTCTGATGACTTAGATAAAACAGACCAATCCTTACAATCAAAATCCCAAAGTATAACCCCTACAGGAGGACACAGGTCATGTGACTAGCTCTGGAAGTATAAAAGCAATTGGATCCATGATTGAAAACTACCACAGAAGGAATCGCCAGGCCAGACTACTTTATTGGAGAATTTTATCCAAGGTTTAAATGAAATTTATATCAATCCCCATTATTTCAGAACACAGAAGAAGAAACACTTCTTGGTTCACTCGATGAATCCAGCAGTATGGTAACAGTAAATCCAAAATATATATATATATAGTGTTTTTCACTATTATTAATAAGCTGGGTCCTATAATCTTATCAACTGATACAAAGAAAGCATCAAAAAGGTCAGTAAGCACCCATGATGAAGACCTCACAGGAATAAGGGACAGCTTTCTCAACTTGATTAGGAGCACCTATTAAAGACACAACTAATGCTGTGCTTAACTCTCACAGGCTCATGTTTTCCTTCTAAGATTTGAACATGGCACTTGCAGAAACAAGTGCTGGACAAATTAGACATCCAAATGGAAAAGTGAAGAACCTTGATCTAGGTGTCAGACCTTATGCAAAAGTTAATGTAATAACAAATTATAAACATCAGCGCTAAATGTGTCCCCCTTCCAGAGGTTGGGCTAGGCAAAGGGTCCTTAGGCTTGAGGACATTACATATGAAAAAATGTTATCCTGGGTCATTTCAAAACTAAAACCTTTTGCTTTGAAAATAACCAGGCCAAGGAAATGAAAAAAGGCAAGCTAGGAAGACAGAACTCCTGATAAAGAACTACTGTTTGTTTAGACTTTGTAGAATTGACAGCCAAAATAGAAGCAGCACACAAGTCCATTGAATGTGAACTACAGACACAGACATTCCAGCAAAGAAGACACTCAGACAGTGGATAGACACACAAAAAGATGGCTGGCACCTCATTCAAAGCTCCTCGGGAAATCCATGTTAAAACCACAGCAAGACATCACTAGACACCTATCATAATTCCTAACATGAAAAATCCCCCAAATTCTACTTGAGAAACACAGAAACTGGACTGACCACGCATCACTGGTGAACTATTAGACAGCACAGTCATTTTAAAAAAGAGACTAACATTTTCTTTATAAAGAAAAAAAAAAGACTAACACTTTCTTTACAATGAAAGAATTTCATGAAAACATGAAATTCAACCAGAGCACTTACTGCAATGAAATACAGAATATTAAACATGGAAGAATTTACAGTAGTGTAGTTAAATATTGGCTCCCAAAGACACACTTTCAAGGCCTGTTTTCTGGAATCTATGAATGATACTTTATCAGGAAAATAGTTCTTTGTACACATAATCAAGAGTCTTGCGATTAAAAGATTGCGCTGGGTTATCTAAGTGTGCCATAAATCAGGATACAAGTGTTCTCACTAGAGATACAAAGAGACATTTGATGTAAGAGACAGAGGCCAAGGCTGGAATGATGTGGCTACAATGTTCCAGTACCTCAGGGAAATATACTTATTCACTAATAGTTAAGTGAAACATTCATTTTGCATTATATTATGGCTACAAGGCCGTGGGGACTAGGGAGTGGAATGCAGTGGTTGAATAGGTTTGGCCACCCACAGATTCATGTGTTTGAATGCTTGGCCCATTGTTAGTGGTACTATTAGGTGTGGCCTTGTTGGAGTAGGTGTGGCCTTGTTGGAGGAAGTATGTCACTGTGTAGGTGGGCTTCAAGGTCTCATATATGCCCAAGTTATGCCCAGTGTAGAATCTCCTCCTAGTCTCCTAGCTGCCTACCAAAGAAGGTCCCCTTCTTCTGCCTGTTGGTCAAGATGTAGAACTCTGGGCTCCCCCAGAACCATGTCTGACTGATGTGTGGTTTTATCCTGGATCCTCTTAACTTTTTATTTGCTCTTGGCTGGTAAACATGGGCGTCTCTGTACTTCCTGTGTAGCTACTGGTTTCCATGACACCACTACTTTAAGATTGCTTGCTCTAAGTTACAACAGTATCTCATATTTAGAGCACAAGTTCCTTCGTAAACATTTTGATTCCTTCAGTAATTACTTGTAAGTTTTCATAACATAAATTCCAAACATTAACTTCAAATCTGGTTCACAATCTGTCCCTTCATGATGGATCGTGAAAATTCAGGTGCTTCAAGATAAATCCCAGATGCAGCATCTCCCACTTTGGTTGGAGGTTCCAACTCTTGGCAATCCCAGCTTCCTGAATCCAAAAGCTTCCGCTCCACAATTCTCTTTTAAGTGCATTGTATGGCTAAGATTTTTATGTCTAGCCTAATGTGCAGTTTTACCCTGTGTCCTCTTATATCTGAAATCTTTTCAGATACATTTTCATACTTGATTTGAAACTGCTGCTTGGTCTTGTCTTGAACTCACGATCCTCTTGCCTCAAGCTCAGGTTTGCAGTACTATCTGGACACGTCATCACTTCTAACACACATGCCACACATTCACACACTTATACTCAGACAGCTGCTTTTCATTTTCTTGGAACAATGGTTGTCAAAGGCAGCATGACCTTTTCTGACAATCCCTCCATAGTTTTGAGTCAGAATACAAATGTATTCAATCAAGAAGAAAAATAGGGAAAGAATGACCGAAAGAATACAGTGAATTTGCTACACCTGATATTTCAGACCTATTACAACCCTTTACCTGTATATTCTGTCTCCTATTGGCTTCATAAATCCATTGCTCATGTCAATCTACTTGGTCTACCTTAAGGCCCACTCTGAGCCTTCCTAACCATAGCTCTTTAGAGACACGCCATGGGGATTTTACTAAGGACAGGACGAGGGAGAAAGGACAAAGTAGTCATTCAGAAAAATTATCTTCCTCTCTAGCAGAGAAAGTATAATGCCCCTGCCTGATATTGTATAATTCTTGCTCTCTCTCCTACAGTGATTAGATAATATCTCTATTACAATGATTTGTTATCATGGGGCCCTTACTGGAATGTAAGCACTTTAAAAATGGTATTATACCTTATGTATCTTTTCTTAAATAAAATGGTTGATGATTCAAAAAAGTTAACTAGCTCCAAACATTAAAGACATTTTGGAAATGTAATCATTTTCCACAACCCTACCCCTCCCCCCAGCACAAGAAACTGCTATTCTACACGTGACATATATATTTATATGCCATTACATATATGCACTCATAATTTAATATTAATGATTCCGCGCTTCCATACTGCTTTATTTTGTTAATGGTTTGCTTTGCTCTACATTGTTTATGGTATGGTCATATTGATGTAAAACTTGGTTCACTTATTAACCAACTATGTAATATCCCCTGGTACTAATCATTTCTAGGATATTTGTCAATTCTCTTTTTCATGAGTATATGTTTGCAATCACCAATTCCTACAACATACCTAACTCTCCTACATGTCTCTGCACACATATATGAGAATTTCCTGAGTGTAATGGCTAAAAAAATATACTCACTCTATTGTAGGATATGTACATTTTTGCCTTCAATATGTGGCACGGAAATAATTTTTCAGTCTCTGACTATATTTTTACTCTTTTTTTCTTTGATCACTAATGCTGCCAAATTGACTAGATCTAGAACCACCAGTGAGATGAGTCTCTGGGCATGCCATTGTGTGATTTTCTAGACTAGGTTAATTGTAGTGGAAAGATCCATCTTAATTTTGGTGGCGCCATTCCCTAGGCTGGGGTCCTGGACTGAATGAAGAAGAGAAAATGCGCTGAGTCTGAGCACCTGGCTCTGTATCTCCAGACTTCAGACACAAGAGGAGCAGCCACCTCCAGTGCCTGTGGCCACACCTTCCCCGCCATGATTGCCAGCACCCTTTAGAAGTATGAGCCAAAATAAACCTTTTGTTCTTTATCATTGTTTGATTTTTGTTTCGTTTTGTTATAGCAACAAGACAAGTAACAAAAACAGTTTTGTCTTCCAATGAAAATAAATTAATTTAAAATGTACAGGCATATCAGTAGGGTTGTAGTTCTGCTTGTGTTTTTGTGTATGTGTGTGTTTGCTTGTCTGAGACAAGCTCTTATGTAGCCCTGGTTGGCTTGGTTTTCTCATTATTCTTGAATACATTTGAAAAACTTTTTTCTAGGTAACTGTCCCAGCCAGGATTTCCAATTTATTGGTATAAAGTCATTATGCCCACTAAGGATGCTTTTTAGCTCAACAATTACATTCATGTAACTATTAAGGCAGATGCAGCATAAAGATCAGGACACACAGCTACAGAGCACCTTGAAATAGCAAGGGCAGGCGCTTCTCTTGAGTAAGAGTAGTCATCCAATGGTGGTTATCTGATCTTAACCACTACAGAGCTAATCTCAGATGTGTGAGGGAACAAAATCACACTTCCGGCGTGCAGAAGTCACTGACATATCCTGGGCTAACTCTGCAGGTATAGCTTCTGGTCACTGCCCTTTGGGAAGTTTAAAACTATAATTTCTATCTGGTTCTAATCTTATTTCCAGTCTTCCGGCTGAATGCAATTTACTCACAAAAGGTCACTACTGTTAACATAGCAATGGTGCTTCATAAACGTAATTCACGTTCAGACAACAGGTTCCTGGAAAACAGAGCTAGGTAAATTATATTCTCTTATATAGTAAAATTATTAATTATGGGTAGTCCCCTGCTCACTATTTGTGGATTTCTTTCTACCAATTTTGCTTCATGTTTCTCTATTGCTTTAATGATGTAAAGAGTAACCTTCTAATTCGATACTTTAATTTGAACACTTTGGGTCTTTTATTTGTTTTGATTTTTTTTAGTTTTTTTTTTCAAATATTTAGCTATAGAATTTCCTCTAAACACAGTAGCTTCTTCACTCCATAAGCTTTGAAATTATATATTAATTTTGTTCTATTTTAAGTATTATTTTCAAATCCTATTATAATTTTATTTCTATCTTGTGAGTTTAGAAGCGTGTTTTGAAAATTCTCATGCCTAGAGACGTTTGGGGTCATCTTTTGTTTTGATTGCTAATTTTACTGTATCATGGTCAGAAGTTGGTATGAAAATGTTCCTTTAACATTTGTTGAGATCCTCTTTGTGACCTGGCACATACCATGTTCTCATAAAAATGATCCTTTTTTTTAAAAAAAAAAAAAACACATCTATTACCCATAGATGGGTAATCTGTGCCATGTCTACCTGTAAGATCTCATGGTAAAAAAAGCGTGTTGTTCAAATCCTTCCACTCTTGTAATAATCTGCATCTTGAGAAGTTCTTTAGGTGATGGTTTAATTTCCTTACTAGGAGAGCAGATTTGGCATCCACTCGCCAAATGCTGTCAACTTTTGCTATATTAGTTTTTGGCTTTGTTAACGAGTACATGCATGTTTTCTTGTGTGTAACTTTTAGAAATTTTCATTTTATAATATGTAGTCTTGCTTTTCTTTAATAAAGGCTTTTGTCTTCAACAATATTAGATTTAATATCAACATATATTAATCTTATTATTAGCATTTGCCTCAAACTCTTTTAATTTCTAAATCTCTCTGCATCCTAGTAATTATAAGCACGCCCCTTGTAAGTAGAATTTAGATTTTTTTTAAACTAGTATTATTTTTTAAGAACTAGTATATGTTTTTAACCTGGTAAAATTAGAGTATTATGTATGTGTATATTTATAATAAATTGTGTAACATATAACACTTACATCTAATTTAATAAATCCATTCTCGATGCAATTTTTATTGTTTTCCATCTATTTTTTTATGGAAAGGCCAAACTTCGGAAATATAGGAAGTACTGTTTATTTCTTGAACTATCTTTGCTTCATCCCTAGGCCTAGGAACATGGCCATACTGTTCTTAATACTCCTTCTTTTGATATACCAACAATCTTCTTTCTTTTGCTTCATTTTTTTTCATTTTTAGGAATTTTCATATACGTATTCAATGTACCTCCCACTCCCTCCCTGCAGCTCCCCAGCATACTTCCTCCCCACCCCTTTCTCCAAAATTCACTGAGATGTGCTAAATAAACTCCAAATAGGTTGGCTGATTCGTTTCTCTCTCCTATAGTTCTGTCAAGTTTTCCTCCAATTTTATAGCCTCTTATTATACAAGTTTTGAAATGTTTTCTCTCTCTTTTTTTTTTTTTAGTTAAAACATACTTATGCAGTTAGTGGCTTTAGCTTGTACTCTCCTCATTCTTTTAGTTGATGTAAAATTTAGTCTATCACATTTTAAACAGTCCTCCGCCACCATTCTTTTCTAAGAAATCCCATTGAAATTTCTGAATACGTACCGTTTTTAATCACACATTCCATAAAATTTATCATAAGCTCCACTGCAATTAAGACACAGAATCTCATCATTACCAATCCCTTCTGATAGTATTCATTAGCCGTCACCCGGCCTTTCTCTTCCTTCTCCATCCTCACTTCCCAACAGTCACTCATATTTACTGTAACTTTATCATTCTGAAGCTGCTGTACAGAGTTATACTTTATGCAGCTTTCTACTGTTGGCTTTGCCCACTTTAGCATAATGCTTTATTTCCAGCTCTTGGAGTATATTCTCCAGTTATTCTCCCACAGACTATAAATAAATTTATTATGAAAGTGTCTTTATAAATGCTTCATTCTTGAATAATAGGTTAGGCAGAACCATGCATAAATCAGGGACTGTTAAAGTTAAAAAATAACTTACTCTAAAAATTTTAGGTATTTATAAACTTTGGGGGACTAGGAAGATGGCATAGTGAGTCAACATAAGAATAAACACCTATGTTTAGAAACTCAGCACCCACATAGAAAGTTGGGCATAATAGAATGTTTGAAATTCTTGGGGTGAGGTTAGGGTCAAGGCAGGCAGATCCCTGGATATTGGCCACCTAAATCAATTGGCTCTGGGTTTAATAAGAGGCCCTGTCTCAAAAATATCAGGTCAAGAGCAACTGCATATGTCAACCTCTGGCTTCTACATGCATGTGTGCACACGCTCAAGGGTAGCCACACCAAAGAATGGATGTACAGAACACACACACAGACACATAGATGCAAAGGAAAAGGACAAAATAGCCAACCAAACCAAGCTAAGCCAAGCAAGCCAACAAGATCTTTCAGGGCAACTCGCAGGCACTTGATCATTAAACAATCTCCTTCATCCTTCCGCGGTTTCCTCCCTTCCTTCATGGCATGCTCTGTTTCATTTTTCTTTTTTTCTGGAACTTTGTACTGCCTTCAGGATAATTTCTTTCGCTCTGTATTCCAGTTGTTAGCTTGCTCATTGCTGCTCTACTTTTTCAGCTTGAGCTGTTCTCTCACTTTTAATATTTAAAAAGTATTTTCATACTTTCCTGCTTGTATTCCCTTTCAGCTGTCTTTATCAGAGTTTCATTCTGGTGTGCACTAGGGTGTGCTAACTCTCGCCCACTTTCACCTATTTCCTTGACTATTTTCTGGCTTGTAGAAACTAAAGCCAATTTCCTGTATGGGTGTGGTGTAGCCTGAGGTAAGGGCACACAGTTTCCAGCTTAGTTCTGAACGTGAGGAACACCAGTGCTCTCTCTCTAACTCCCTTCATGTTATCTGTCAAGAGATACACCGGGTAGGAGTTCACATGGAAACCTCAAATCTCTAAAACAGCCTGCCTATGATGATAAGCAATTCTTGGGGGAGGCTGTCTCTCTTCCTATTCCATCACAAAGCCCAAGCTGAAGAAAAAAAAACAAAACAACAACAACAACAAAAATAACAACAATGAAAAAAAACCCCAAAACCAAAAAACCCAAATCATCCCTTCTGCTTGTGCTTGTTGGAGAGCAGATTCCTAGCCACTACATAATACTCCCAGGATTGTTGTGTAATGCTACTGATTCAGTTGCAACTCCTCTGATCATGGAGGCTCCAAATCTTGAGTCCCAGTCTTAGCTAGAGGTTCAGTTTATGTCCACGGGCCAGAACACCCCTTCTTCACCTTCTTTCCCAAGCTAGTCAACATGACTACTGTTAGTATGTCTGAACCCAGTGACGTCATATTCGGGGCAGGCGACTCCTACATCGTTACTGAGGCAACCACTCCCAGAATTCACCTGTCTCGCTCACCTGCACCTGGGAAGTTACACGTCATCACCATCACCGACTTAAATAACTGAGACCGCCCCAACCTCGCTCTCTTCCTCTTCTCTTCGCTCACCATCTTCCCGCTCCTCTCTCCCACTCCCCTCCCTAAATAAACCCTCTCCCGTGGAACCAGATCGGCCTGTGTTTTTCTGTCCAAACCATGCCCGAAGCCTAACAATTACCATGCTTACCACTCTACTTGAAAAAAACTTCTCCATTCTTTTAGGTATTGAAGATTTTCCCTAGTTTCTCAGAAGCATGGGTATTCACCGTAACGTTTCAGCCTGGGTTTCTATATGTTGAGCAGTGAGAGACTTTTCAAGTTAACACTAAGTTCTCTATCCAAGAATTTTCTTACAAAACTTTTATTCTTCACATGGCCCCTGGCACTCCTGTCAGAACGAGATACATAATGGATCCGCTGAGTGACTGAATAAGTTATACTTCTTTCCCTTCATTTATTCACTTTTCTCAAGCTTTTATTCCACAGATCATTCATTATGAATTTGTGGAGTTCATATTTTATGTACTTCATTTAGATGAACATGATTTTCTCACATTGACTCCCAGACTACGCGTGGCGACTCTGCATCCAGATCTTTCTCTTGGCCCGTGTTCACCAAGCATCCTTTGCACCATGACATCCTTGCTACGTCCTTTGACTGCCAAAGGCTTTCCAAAGACTTTATTTTGACTCATATCCTCGTTAAACTCCTTTGTTCTTTGAGTGGCTCTACATTAAGTTCTACCGCGTGTTCTACTAAGTCAGGCAGTCTGGAGTGACATCAGCCTAGAAGATTCGTCCCTAATCGTTTGCTGCTGTAACAGTTTGCTTCATTTTTGATAACCTATTAACTGGAAGGGTTACATAAGTATAAGAAAATACAGACACTGCTTCAAATATCCGTCACTTTACATGTAATATTTCCACCATGCCCACGTGCATTAGGAACATCTATGTATTTACTGCAATATATAATCCAATTATGCAATAATTTTCTTATTCAGGTATATATGAAATCACAGTCATATGAAGCTTCTCTCTTCTTATTGTCTGCCTTCAGCAAAACCCCTTTTTAAAAAACTCTAGTATAATGTCAAGAGCCCAGTGGACATTTAATAAATATTCATTTGTGACAATCATGGTGATCTCACACAGGGCTTTTGAAGGTGATTTTCAGAAATCATCAGCTATTCTTTTCCGTAGATTTAAAAAACCTTCCCCTGGAAATGATTGCCTTTCAGTCACAGAAGAAATAGAAAGAAAGCCAAACCAAGAGGAAGCCTTTTCTCATTTTGAAAGTAAAGCTCCAGTGTCATATAGTATTAGGGACCATGGACATTTTAGACAAATAGTGCTGTGTGGAACCTCAATTTAGTGACATAAAATTATATGAACACTCGTTAGTAAAATTATGTATGTCTTCCCCCGAAATTTTGGTGGTATGTACTGAAAAATTCATATTTTTTTCTTTTAAATACAGTAGCATCTAAGTACTTATAAAGAACTGCAGTTATGTCAACGGAGGGTTGTGAACATTAAAACAGAAGACAGGAGCCCTCCACAGTCAGCTGATTAGCAATGCTAATGAGCCTAGCATACAGCCACATAATTAGAAAGAGTTTTACTCGCAGTGATGTTGAGGTTGTAGGGTTAGACCAGTTTCCACTTCAAAAGGAGGGATAATCCGCCAAAGTATGATTGGGAAACGGAAATCATCTAATTTTAGCTGTTGGAAATATCTAGATTTCCTTAAATAAAAAACAACGTCTACCTTTCCTAGTGAAAATTAAGGTATATCAGATGGACCTTAGATACACATTAGACGAGTACCTTCCTTCTCAGCTCACGGAATTGTGAAAGGAGAGAGCAGACCCTCAACAGGCAGCGCAGCTCGGATCCACACATGATGGAATTCGTGCATCTGGGTTATCACCTCACTACCTGCTTAGGAGACAATGCTTCCTGATTAGAAAATGGAAGCCCTCGAGATACCCACTCCTTCCCTAGAAACGGGAAGGGAAGCTGCAGAGGCAGAGGGGGCGAATGGGAGGGAGGAAGAGGGAAGGCGGTCAAGCTTACTTATGATGCTCGGGGGATCCGTTTCCTCCACACAGTCGTTCTGTGTTCCTTCTTTATACCCTTCCTTAGCTCTAATGACGTACAAAACATCCTTGAGTTTAGTGGCTGCTAATTAATGCAAACACAGTTGTCTTTAGTTTCACTGGAGGACAAGAGTCGGCCTCTTACATTAGCAGTCAATACCACTATCTGATGTCCTAGACGTAAATATACTTAATATTTAGGGATAATCTATTTCATTACTGACGAGATTTATCACAGTTGGAAAACCTTGCTCTCATCATGGTACTTTGTGTGGATAAAGGTGTGTTGTTACTCTGTTTTAGTGTAAGAATCTGGATCATTGATTTTAAGTCTCGTGATTATATTTGAGTCTTATATGCATGCCTTGAAATGAAAAGGCATTTTCATAAATCCCTGCATGATGGAGGAAAATGTCAATTGCAGCTTTAAATAACATTCTTGGAGACAAAGGGAAGCCCAACACATCTGTATGTGCTCTTCAGAATGGCAAGAAGGGCATACACTCTCTCTCTCTCTCTCTCTCTCTCTCTCTCTCTCTCTCTCTCTCTCTCTCACACACACACACACACACACACACACACACACACCTCTCCTTAGAGAGTTGCTTCTATTTTCATAATATAGTTAAGTTAGGATTACCTAAGGAAAAAAATTCAAGAGGATTTCTCACTTAACACTTCAATGGAGTTACTAATAGGAATTACAGTGAAGTAGGTCATGCCAAATCCATCCTCAAATTACTAGAGGTCCGATACAAGTCAGCAAACATTTCAAACACAATAGCCACAAACCCCTTCTGATAATTACAAGTGTATCTCTAGCGTCCTGAGAATCAGGAAACCAAAGTTGAAATCCAGATTTCTGGTTAGTCCTACTAATAACTCAGTTTTTAAAATAAGTAGATAATACATGTCATCAAAGTTTAACATAAGCATTTTAACAGTAAAATAGAATTTTTATTTCTCTCAGCCCATTTTACAGATTCTGATTATAAAATAAAGGCTAAAGATTGTTAATTCAAGATAAAGATATTCAAGAGGGGGATTTCTTTCACTCAAATGAAACATGGAAATATTTTCCTAAGTTGTAAATTGAAAGCATATTTATTTTACTCATTGAAAAATGTCTTCTTTGTCACTCATATAAAAGACATTATAAGGTGTTATCACAATGGCAGACCCAGAGAGAGCTCGCAATCTGCCTTCCTTGGGAGCCTGCACATGAGGGCCCTGCACATGGCTGACTGAGCACAGGTTCTACAGGCATTCTCCAAAGGAAGAAAGTACATGACGTGTTTTATAGAAATACGTTTATGAGCAAGAATATCATGCCAAAGGTCCATGGCCTTCTGGATTCTCCTCACCTGTTCTTAAAAATTATGAGAAGTGCATTACCAACATTTACTTTTGCTTCTGGAAATCTCTTACTCCTGTTTGGGCAGAAAACATCTCTGGCTTGAGCCTCATTTGGAAGGATCACGTTGGCCTACATGATACCATAGCTGAGGTGGACATTAGTGTGGAAATTGTCTTTCCTAACATCAAAATATTCAAATATGTTCAACTGCTTATGATCCAAGGGTTGTGCAGGAAAGAGAAAAGAAAAAAGAAAGATGTGAGGAACAGAGAGATCGAGGATCAGTATAATGTTACACTAGTTTTAGAAATGTATTTCCAATGTGGAGTAAATGAAGAAAGCTTAGCCCCTCGTGCCTAGCTTGCCCTTTAAAATTTTGCATATTCTATCTGTGATGAATGACACTACTCTCTTACGGATGCTATGCCTTCTTTATTTTAACAGAGATGAACAAAATGAATGACTCTTGTTTAGGCATTTTGCTTGATTTACCACTGAGATAATAATATTCATCACCGAGAAGTAAAAATGCAAGTTAAAGGATATGGACGGAATATTCCAGAAAGTTCCTTTTAGGTCATTCAGCTTTCTTCTGAGTAAGACCACTATTTCCTATCACCTAATAGCTGTGTATTAAATGAATGAAAACTTCTAAAATTCTCACTTAACCCTCAAATCCATATAAATTGTCTTTAGTTGTTTAGACCCAACGAGTCTTCCTGTTGCCTGAAATACATTATACTTTCTTCCAACCAATAAGACCCAGCAAGCAGAACACCTTTGTATGTTGAAAACTGCATGAAAGGATCTATTTGTAATATAATGTTGCATGTTTATAGCTGGCTACATATCAATGCACTTTCACATTTTACATAACCCTTTTTACAAGAAATACCATAATCATGGAGATGTACGTATATCTACATCTATAGATTTACTTCCCCCTGATCTTTCCAATAATTTCAACATTTAAACAGGAAATACTATCATTATTTATAGATAAGAAGATACCCCAAAAGTGCTAAGTGTCAGAGGCAAGACTTAGACAAAACAGACATTATTTCTTTATGTATCACAGCGGCAAAAATATGAACCTAGCTACAAATCATCAATAAAGAGTTGGCTTCCTTGATTAACATGTTTTAAGACAGCTTTTATTAATATCTCTACCAACTAACCTTTGTAACAAGTATAGTTCTGCACTTGTATAAAACATATGAATTTCAGAATTAAAAAAAACAAACAAACAACATGGTCTATTTTCCTAGACTGCAACATTAGGCAATTTGTAAACTATAGGCAGAATCTTCTTCAACTAACAAAAAGTATTAGTATAAATACTTACAGTCAATTCTATTTCTCCTTTTTATATGTGCTACTTTAGAAGGTATTTTAGCTTTTGAATATGAATTATAATATATAATCTAAGCTAAGGTCAAGGAAAAGACTAGTTATCTATATAAAGCGTCTTGTTATCTCATCCTGTTATCTCACTGAGGTTTCTGTTTGCTTGGTTTGGCTTGATTTTTAGTGACAGGGTCGAACTGTGTGGCCCTAGTTAGTCTGGAACTCATTTTGTAGACCAGGATGGCCTTGAACTCACAGGGACCCACCTACCTCTGCCTCTTTCTTTCAAGCGCTGAGATTAAAGGTGTACTTCACCACTCCTGGCTCACTGCATCATGAAGTGTTAGGTGAGCCTGAAATTACACAGGGCAACATTCATATCTTCATGTCTGGTCATGCACAGGGCACCCACATTGACAGTCACTTTCCTTCCATAAGATTCCCAATAGGTTCTATTATTTTTATATCTGTATATGTTTTATACAAGTGCAGAATTATACTTACTACAAAGGTTAGTTGGTAAAGATATTTATAAAATTTTCTAATATTTTTATGTTATTATTTTTATGTGTGGCTACTATCATGATATTTGTTCCTTTGAAATCTTCCTTTTTCCACCCCCAGACCTTGAAATGTAGTCCTGGCTGGCCTGGGATTTAACTGAAGACCAGGTTGATTTTGAACTTGTAATTCCCTTGCCTCTACCTTCCAATGTGGAGTACAGGCCTGTGTCATTGTCCTGGCTAGCATCACACTCTTTCCTATTATTAGTGTGTGAACGGTCTGAGAGAGCCCAACATGGTGGAGACATTTTTATAAGGTGGGAGAATAGCTACAGTCCAAGCTGGTCCTGCCAAACTTCAGAGTATTCCCAGGGGCGGGGGGAAGCAAAAATGATAATAATATAGATTTGAAAAACATTTAAGAGGTTTTTTTTTATATATTTAAAAGTCATAAAAGACTGGTGTGTTAGCCTTCAGAAACATAGCATTATCATACAATGCCTCGTTGTATTTTTTTAAACTGCATTAAGAAGTTAATTTGATCATTTTACAAATACTCCCATTAGCTTTCATGCGTTTTGCAATACATGATCAAGTTTCTGATTAAAGCCTCTTGATTTCAATACCCATGCTGGAAGTCTGAGGAAAGAAAACAAAGTCACCATGTCCTAAAGCAAGGAGATCTGTAGTTGGATTGGGGGTTGGGGGAGAGGTAACATCACACCGATGAACAAAGGAACCTGTTCAAACCTTCCCAAGCAATACAATTTTTGCGTGGCTTTATAATACCTTCACATGAACTCGTGTACGGATGGGATGAACAGAAGGGGCAGAGAAAAATAAATAAGGGTTCAAAAGAAATGTACCCAATATGAGAAATCCCATTTTTTTTTTATGTGTGCGGGTCATCTCTAACCATCTTTTCTCTGTCTATTGAAACCTACGTGTTCTGTAAGTTGAATGACTTTGAGTTCTAAAGTTACAGGGACTTTCCTTTCTCAGGTCCTTCGTGCAATGGGCTGGCTTTTGTAGAATGTTCCTGACTCTGGGTTTCAGACCTTTCATTACGTGGAGGTACCTTCTCTCTCTGTTGTAGTACTTGAGAGCATGGCTGACTGCTCACTTGATGTTGCTATCACAAGAACAGGAAGTTGTCTTCCTGGGCTTCCAGGAAGCCCATGGGGATAAGACAACTTTGTATTGTATTTCTTATTCACATGGCCCATCTCTGATTCAAGATGGATAAAATGCAACTCTTGTTCCAACTAACTCTGAGAAGGAAGTCACTCTCTCTTTGGCATTTCACCTTCAAAGCAGATGCTCTTTGGATAGCCCAGGCATTCGGAGAGTAGGTCCTAACTCATGGGTCATTCATTAAACTGTTCAAGTGATCTCCTTAAAGCTTGTATTCGAGTGACAGGAAATGCACCTCCTTCCTTCCCTTTACAGGGATGACAGGAGAGTCAGCAAGGCCAAAACTCCCTAAAACTCCCCTCTGCTTATGGCCCACCCTCTTACTCCTTTATGTTTTGTATTGCTCTCCCAGGTACCAGAGTGTGTCTTCATATCTCACCTTGAAGTCCTTTGTCTTAAGGCCTCTGCCACCACAACAAACAGGTTGAGTTCATTTTTTAAAAAATCCTGTTACCTGGGATATTAAAATGGAACAACCCAGATGTCCTAAACCTTAAATTCTTCACCACAGTCAAACCTTTAACAGTCATGTGTCCACAGACTATCTGGAATATTTTTCTAACTAATTTCAAGATGTAGCCTCACCCCCACGAAATTTTTCCTCCAAGGCTAGAGCCCCGGCTACAATAATGGGTAATTACTGAAGGAAAATGAAAACAAAAACAAAAACAAAACCCACCACAGACTGTCATGTATTGAGCCTAATTAAATGACCAGTAGGTACATTCTCAGGGCCAGTTTTGATTGTCTCTTCTGGAAAGGCATCGGGGCCTCTCACTTTGTTCATTTCAAAGCTGCCGATTTCCTAGAAGCCGGGCCCATGGAAAACTGAAAGACTCTAACGAGTGTGTTCTCTCTCTCTGTCTTTGTCTCTGTCTCTCTGTCTCTATCTCTCTCCCCTTCTCTCTGTCTCTATCTGTTCATCTCCTTCTCCCCCTTACCCACCCTCTCTGTTCCTGAGTATGAAGAAATGATTATTTTTGTAGCTTTAGGTCTGAACGCTTGTCACTGCATTTGCTATAATTCAATTTATCCTCTTCGGCTGCAATCCTCGCTTCCTTCAAATCTCCATGCAGGCAAGCTTGGCTAATAAATTTTGATTAACGTAGCCGAATACGGACTCCTTGAGCCCCCTTTCCTTGGTATACGACCATGGGGCTTGTTAAAGAGAGACGCAAATAAGAATGAGGTCGGAGGTAGTGAATGAAGACGGGGTAAAATAGTAATAAAAATAATTATATAAAAATGCTAAAGATATCACATCTGTTTTTTGCTTAGCCCACTGAGCTTGGCAGTTCCAGATTTACGCCATTGTCCGTGTTTTAGCAGATATGGAAATGGGAAAGGAAGAGAGGATGTTTATGGGCAATTATTAAATAGTGCAGAAAAAAATAAGAGTCTTTATTACAATGGTAAGGGAAAGAGAGAAATGGAGAGAAATTTCTTTCCACAGATTTGCCTTTGTGATCTGCAAGGTGCTGTTCCCCTGCTTACACTCTGTTACCCTGGCAACACACTCCTGTAAAATAAAGATTATTAAAGCGCATATGATTATTTTGCTGCTGAGTGAATAAGACAAGCCGCTTCTGAAATGCCTTATCAGAGAAATTCAATTTTAGACCAAATTGTGTTTTTGCTTCCTTCTAGTTCTCCTTCCCTCCCCCTACTTCAAATAAAACCATCATCCCCGCAGTTACCACGAGACACTTTGTTACTTATTCACACCCTCGGTATTTCCAGCTTTCTTTTAATTTCAGGAAAGCCTCTCCCCCATTTTCATTATTGTTCACTCTCTCTCTTTTTCTTTTTCCTAGTGGACTACCATCTGTTTGCAAATCAAAATTAGAAAGTAATGTGGCTATGCTTTGATTCGATTATTTAGGAGCCGTAAAAAAAAAAAATCGGGTTCTGTATCACACATAAATGGTTATATTATACGCCCAGTAAGCAATATTTCACTGACGAACAGTGAAGGTAAGGCACGTGGTGACCCTTTAAAGGTTGCAAAGGCGACTGCTCCAGTCACCCCGACAGCCAGGCTTAGTGCCCTGTGTGCTCCCACGTGACACTGTCCTAAGGTGGGCAGGTACTACAAAGACTGGGCAGGTTTATAGCTGCAATGGCTGCCCGTTGCACCTTTGTTGTCTGGTACCTCTGTATTTGCTATTCAGTCAGTGACGATGACAGAGGATTATGAAGGGGTAAAGATTATTTAACGGACTCCATAGGCTCTTTTAATGTCCTCCTGATGAGATAGTAAAATCAACTTTGCTAGAACTACCACGTGGTTTTTCCTAGAAGCTGTACCTTTGTCTCTTCAGGGTTCAATCGTAAGTCAGTAGAGATAGAAAAAAATAAGAAAGGGGAAAGGGAAAGGAAAAAGGAGAAAGGAAGGAAGAAGGAAGGAAAGACAGGAAGGAAGAAAAAAGAAAGAAGAAATTGGTACCTGTAAACTTGTATTATTTCCATATTGTATGGAAAAAGAAATCATTTAAAAATTTTAAATATAAGAATTAAATCAGCATTGAAGTAGAGCTGGGAATGATGGAATCTGTTCAGGAAAAAAAAAAAAAGACTCCAATTGAAGCTGCATGGAGTATATCCGAAACCTGTCTATGAAACCTGCTGAGAGACATGGGTGCACAGAAACCGCTCCAGGCAACCTGTATTCTACATGGCCAGGCAGTGGGCAGCTGAGACAGATGACACTGTCTTCACCAAGACTGTTTATGGGACACATTCTTACTGCCATAAGGCCCTGGCATGTAACTGGATACTGCCATGGCTTGCCATACGCACGCACACACCTATCCTTGCAAACACAAGTGTAGTAGTATCCAATGTTGATATTCTAGTATCACATAATTGTTCACCTTTGTTTTGTTGACATTTATTTTCAAGCCTGACTCAGACCCACACTATTAAAGTAAGCAGGTATATCCTCGTTGTTGTTGTTGTTTTAATTTCACTAAACTGTGAATCTCTGCTCATTTGCAAGAAATGGCATTGGTATTTAGCAGCGCTAGAAACCCCAAGACAAAGTAGAACGCTGTGTCAATTCCTCTGATGAAGCATCTTGGGTAAGCTACCACCACCAGGAAGCTTCCTCGGGGCTGTAATTCACTCCCAGCACTGCCCAGAAGGTGTCACCACAGCCTCATTGGCTCCAAGGATTTGGGGACAAGTAGGGAGTAGAAAGCAAAGGGAGGAAAAACAGACACAAAGAAAAAAAAAAGAAGTGTTCATGCAGACAAAGGAAAACAAGACAACGTGCCAGGCAATAAAATTCCCAGAGAAACCCAAACATTTGCCCAACCTAATAGTATGAGTGGCCCAGAGGAGAGTGGGCCTTGTCTGTTGGTGAAGGCAGGAAGTGGGAGAATCGAGGCAGCGGCTGCTCCACGCCATCATTTTTTGGAGAGTAAACAACACGTGGTGAGCACTAAGGCTGGTTCAAGATTCCCACCTAGCCTGCTCACCTTGTTTTTCACCTGTGGCGGTGGTTCCCGTGGTTCTGGTGCTGGATCATACGAAAGGGAAGATGACAAAACGGCTGTGAAGGGATGCTAGGAAGCGTCAAACACTCTAGAACACAGTCTTTTACTGCGAAACTGCACAAATGAACTCCCAATTACTGCTACAGTCAGACAAGGAGAAGCTTCCAGGCACAGAACTTGTTGCTGCAGTTCATCTTGCTTTAGGTGGTGGCTTCACTCATATACTAGTCACTAAAAGCCCCCCTGTAATACAGCACGACCGCTTTTAATCTCTGCTCTTTCTCTCTCCCCAGCCCCCCTGTAGTTTAATTAAAAGACAATGAACCTTTTAAAGTAGTCAAATGGAAAATATAAAATTGCACCCGTTCTAGCAAAGCTTAAGACATTCTTGTTCTCAGGACATGAGAGGAATTCAAAGCAGCTCGCTTGGTGTTTTATTACACCATGGTCCCTCTGTGCCATTCTTTATCGGGGTTCTTAGAATAGCTCTTTGAAACCAGAAAGGCGAGTCAACCTCAGACTGATAAATAGGCAAAATTAAAAACAAGCAAGCAAGTAAAACCAGCCGTGTACGATCAACCTAGTTTAGTCTCTAGCTCACTGCGTGTGATACTCAAAATTGCCCCTATGTGTTAACTTATAAGACTCAAAAATTAGTAGCCTTTCTAACTTAATATATTCTCAGTTTAAGAGTACATGAGCTATAATAAGATAAAAATAGTAAATGTTATTGGATGATAGGTGGGTATAGATGCTTAGCTTTCTTCTAACTCCACGGCCTAAATCTATTAATTTTGGCAAAGGGCACCAAGACACAGCCATGCGATTTGAAACGTTTCCTGGGAGTCTTTAAACATGAAGACCCTGTCTACTCTTTACGGACATTAAAATGTTTCATCCCTGTGACCCCTTCATAGCAAATTGTAAGCTGTTCTATTTTATGCTCTCTGACAGGACGAAGGGCTGAGCTGACCCTAGAGGGATAGGAGACAGATAGAGTCTGAGTAGTTCAATCTTGAGATTTCCAATAAAGCATCCCCTACAATTAGAAGAAGGCTATGGCAGCATATCATTAGATAGTTGCAGGGCACTTAGAACTATCTTCTTCTTTGCCCCTTCCTGCAGCCCTAAAGCGCCTGCTAGAATCCTGCTACTGCAGTGAGTCCTCCCAGGTGAGCACCCAGGTTCTTATCATCTACTCGAGCACTGCACGGCATACTTTAATCCTGCTCTCTGCTACCCTCATCCTTGATTTCTTACAGATTCAACTCTATCTGGTACTTCCCCCAGCCATTCTTACTCGGTATCCTTAAGTTCAACGTTCTATAATGGATCGAGAACGTCTACTTTTTCTTTTTCTATGGGGGGGGGGGTCTAACAATCTCCAAAAAGGAAATACTTACAGAATAAGAACTGTTGCTTTCAGATGTCTATTATGGAAATCCTGCGTCTAAAGTGTTAGAAGATGCCAAACCATCAATTAATGTCAACACTTATTTTTCTAGAACTAGACTGGGCTTGTAGTCTAGTCTTTGAATAACAAAATATACTTCTCTTTAGAACATACAATTATAATAGCGTATTTTACTTTTTTACTGTTAACCACCTCCCTGAGGACTAGCTCTCAGGGTACCAGAAGGTTCCATGCAAGCTTCCAAGCAACTAATAGTCCTATCCTGCTCTATGCTTCTGAACTAAAACAATGACCAACGTGGCACAATTTGCAATAGTGGCACACACAACTTGGTGATAACCAACAGCTGTCGAATTGGACTTAAGGCCATCTCAAAAAGAGGAGAACCATGCCTGGTACCAGAAATCTAGTCAACTACCTGAGGCTAGTAAAGTCATTGATCTGGGAGGAGAACCTAAAACCCACCGCTTATTAAAGAAGCATGATCAATAACTACATCCTAAATATTTATCCTTTTATCCATCTATTAGTCTCATCTCTCATCAAAGAAGCATTTCCTTGCAATAGTCAGACACGACTGCAGAAGATCACAACTATACAAAATGCAGAGAGTAAGTAGGCAAACGATGCCCGGTCCCAATCCATCTACAACACGACTCCTGGTCAGGGTGGACCAGGAAAGATGAGAGGAAAGATGATTAAGAGACAGATTGCAGTAAGTTTGCTGTGAGATTTTACTACTGGGAATATCAGAGACGATAAAGCCAGGAGTCTCATCAGCATGGAAGCCTAAACAGGCTCTGAACATCTATAGATATGCCACCATGGGAGGGAGAGATCTCGTCGGGCCTCATTCCTAGTCAAAGGACTACAGTTAATTAAAAGATGATGAGGGTTGGAGAAAGCACAGAGCAGTGATCCAATACTAGGTGGTCATCTCTGAAATCACATATGTACAAGCTATACTATGGGGGCCGAGCAGGTTGTGTTTGTGTATTTAGGAATGTATAGGCACATATATGTATATCACAACAACTAAAGGAATCGAGAGAATGTATTTGAGAGAGAACAAGAAGGGTGCAAAGGAATGGTTGGAACGGGGAAAGACAAGGTGAAATGATGTAACTGTATTTTAAATTCAAAAATTATTCAATAAAAAGTTCTCCAAGCTGTATCATCATAAATATAAACCTGTGAAAGTAACCTTATAGAACTGAAGTAACGAAATGAAAACATAGTAAAGAAATGTCAACAAACCATAGAATTTACCAGGGATGATTCTACCACATCAGGGAATTTTCTGGAAATATATTCTCAAAACTTACACTACAATAACCAATACCTGGAGCTCTGAAGAAATACCAAGACCATTTAGTGTCTTCTATAATTTCTATTCTTTTTGGGTTTGTTTGTTTGTTTTCTTTTCTTTACTTTTTTTGAGATAGGGTTTCTCTGTATAGCCCTGGCTGTCCTGGAACTCACTCTATAGACCAGGCTGGCCTCGAACTCTATATATAATTTCTTATTATTCACTACTTAAATATTGTTAAAATTATAATAGTTTCTCAAGTTGAGTAAGAAAATAGGAAGCTTGTTGACAACGAAGATCGGAAAGCATGTTTCAAAATGAAAGCAGAGACTTTCAAACCAGACGGACATTGGTAATGGTTACTGTTCTCCATAGATTCAGAGCCACCTAGGAGACACACTTAAGAGTGTGTCTGGAAGAGTGGCCCCAGGGAGCTTTAACTGAGAATCACTTCCGGATATGGGCAGTGCTATCCCATGAGCTTATATCCTAGACTACATGGAAAGAGAAAGTGAGCTGGCCAGCACCCAGCTCTCTCTGCTTCCTGGATGTGGATGTCATGTGACCAGCTGCCCCATGCTCCTCCTGCCATTCTGTGTGCACCATGATGTCCTGTACTCTGAAATCATGAGCCTAAACGAACTCGTCCTTCCTTGAGCTGCTTTTATCAGGTACGTTGTTACAGCATCGAGAAAAGTGACTGACATTACAGGCATGCATACATACTTCAGAAACAGAAATACACAACATTGTGCAGTGCTAGGGCACTGTAGAGGGCCCCAGCAGTTAGGTTCTGGTGTAGAGAGAAAGATTAAATGGATTTCACAGACATGGAGAGGTGGGGTATCACTGAAGTTTGATGTTGGGACCTGGTGAAGGCGCCTTACTTAAAGGATATGGCCAAGATTGAATTTGCCAAGGCCTTGATATTACTCTGTACTGAACACCCAAACGCTAGCCCAAGACCTGCAGTTTTACTGAAGGAAGTCAAACCCAGGCCATTGAAAGACTATCATAGCCAGGAATGAACCATGGTCTAAAGATCACACGAACGGGATACTAACAAAGGTATTTAAAACAATCAACAAACCAACTGTCAGAAAATTAGTGCACGGCACACAAAATTAGTTCTATTGAAACCATCTGGCAGTGACATTAACGGAAGTACATTTAAGACTTCTGAAGTCAGAGATGATGAAATAATTTCTGGTACAAAGCAATAAGAGATCATAAAGAGGCAGAAGTAGGTAGATATGAGAGAAATTAAAACTCACAGTCACTGAGGTTACAGACTCGATAGCATGGGTAAGCTTTGTTTTGTGTCTTGTATACACAAAACCCTGAGGAATGGATTTAAAGGGCTATTACATCTGTTAAAAGAGCTCACCAAGATCTCAGACTAAGACACGAGCACCTAAAGCCACTCACTTATATCCTACCAATATATCGATATAATTTAAAAGTAAATTAAGTGAATATTTCCATTTGTGATAGCATCAATTAAAAAAAAACACCTGTGAATAAATAGAACGACAGAAGTGCAGGTTTGTAACTTAAAATTAAGAGAACATTGTTAGACAGAGGAAACTTAAATTTTTAAACACCTCAGAAAATGTAAAGAGAACTAAGATTTTAAAACCACACCCTTAATATTTCTCAGCTGATTTTCAGCAAGGCTGAAATAGTTAAAAAAAAAAAAAGGAACCTTGACAAAAGACACATCCACATGCAAAACAACAAAGCAGTTTCACCTCCCAATGTATGTGCAATTCCATAGCAACAGAGCAAAGATTTAAATGTAAGGGCTAAAGGCACCAAAGAAAAAATCAGAGTGGTGAATATTCTCGGCTTTGCCTCGGGTATGGCTCCTTGGACACGCTGAGCTATAACAGAAAAGATGGATGTCCTAGGCATCATCATTTCTTAAACTGAGACAGAGTCTCCGTTTGTACCTAAAGCCATACTTCACTTGGCACCCTCCTGCTTGGCCTCTCCACGCTGGAATTAGATATAAACAAGCATTGTCAACAAAACCAAAACAAACAAACTTTTGTTCTTTGAAGACTATCAAGAAGATAAAATAATAACCGACAGAGAAACTGTCTGCAGCTTATGTATCTAGTAAGAAACTTGTATTCATGGTGGGTAAAGGACACACGCAGCTCAATTAGAAAAAGAAGACTAACATCCAATTTTAAAGTTGCTAAAGGATTCAGGTGGAATTTTTTTCTGAAGAAAGTACAGAAATAAACTGGGCACGGTAGCATATACTTTTAACTCTAGTACTTGGGAGAGCCAGGGATCCCTGTGAGTTCAAGGCCAGCTTGGTCTATATAATATGATCCAGGTCAGTCAGGGCTACCTACATAGTGGGACCCTGTTTCAACATCCACCTCCAAAAAATAATAATAGAAAAATAAAAATTAAAAAAAATTTTAAAGGGAAGAAAAAAAAGAAATGATAAAAACACGTGAAAAGATGCCCAACAGTAATTAAAATGTTCAAATCACGACGATGCTCATTTGTATCTACTTGGTATATAAAACAAGCTGGAAGGAAGAGACACCTTATAGAACAGGGGGGAAACCTTTGCTAAATAAAGGCAAAACACTTCAAGATATCTGACAAACAAGAACTTCATGAAAAGGACTGGAATAGCAAAGCAAAGAAATAATCCTCTGCCTATTGAATGTGGCAAATACAATCTAGGAAATTACAAATCTTCAGCTCAGGAAAGGAACAGAGCAAAGAGGCCGCTTCAAGACTGGGGCAAAATTCTTAGCAAACTATGTGGGAGACGGCAGACTACCACCTACATTCTTTAAAACCTCAAAATGTGAAATACAAAACCAAACAAATCATACAACCAGTAAACAAACTAATGTGTGAAAAAGACAGTACTTAAGGGAAGATATGTGTCCAGTTTTTTTCTTTCTTTCTCAACCAAATCTGACAATGAGTCTGCTTTCTATCAACGTGCATTTGCCCATTCTGAACGCTGTATATACGTTAGTATATTTATTCCTTCATAACTGACTTCATTTACTACGATGCTTTGAGTTTCGTGTATATTGTATCTCCTACCAGTACTTAATACCTTTCTCAGTTCTCTTGATGAGTGAAATCACTGTTTTGTTTATTCACTCATCATTTGGACGTTTTAGTCATTGCTACTTCCTGACTATCGTGAACAATGTTATCTTTGTAGGTGTTTGTATTTTCCTTGAATAGACCCCAGGGTCCCATGTTTTTGCTTGGAGATGTGTGATGAAATTAGACTGTTGTAAGGTCATACTTAGGTAATAGCTGTAGAACTCTATAAATATGCTAAGCCCTACCGAATATCATTACCCTACTGAATATTATTACCCTACCAAATATCATTACACGTGCTGTACATTTATGGCATATAGATTATATAACCATAAAATTTAAAATGGCAAGGGATTGGTATGTAAACAGCCACAGAGGCTTCAAAGATCAATCTGGCAACATTTAGGACAGTTGATCCATGCACAGGCCGGGCAATTCCACTCGCAGGTATTTAACCAGACAAAAACTCACACATGTGCACAAAGAGATGGGTACAAGAATGCTCGCTGTGCTATCACTTTTAATAGTTGAGGAATGGGAACAATCTGTCTATGAAGAAATAAGTGTGTAAGCAAGTTAGGGCATCGTTTTATAAATGAAATGCCATGGGACGCACCAAAAGACAGGATATGGAGGGCCAATGAAACAGCTCAAGAGTGGAGTGCTTGCCCGACACATGGAGGTTTCATCCCGTGTACGAAAACAAAACCAAAAAACCACACACACAAGTTGAGGAAAAATAAACTACAGGACCACATACATGGTATTATATGACTTATCACTCAAAATACTGTTTGGATACATAATGATATAATAATGTAAAAAATTCTGGAGAATCAACACTAAAGTGTTACAGTAAGAAAGGTAATAGAATACGATAGTCTGAATGCTATGTACATGACCGTTATTACTTAAAATATGCAGTAGTCATGTCAAGCTTGTTAACCCATTGCAATAGCACACGTGTGCTGTTGGTATGAGTCTCCGCTCGCTTAAATGGAGCAGCAAAGTCTCCCGAAAAGGCATTTCTACTTTCTTCTTGTTGTTTTGAGACAGGGTTTCTCTGTGTTGCCCTGGCTGTCCTAGAACTTGCTCTATAGACCAGGCTGTCCTCAAACTCACAAGAGATCCACCTACCTCTGCCTCCAGAGTGCTGGGATTAAAGGAATGTGCCACCATTCCTGGCTAAGTCATTTCTGCTTGTAAATCACCACATCAAAGGCAAATATTCCTCATTTATGTTAGCATTATGTTACTACTAAAAACAGAAGGATTCACTTCAGAATGCTATAAAATTTAAAAGGTGAACTTATTATGCATGAACTGAAACACTTTGAGAATCAGATGCTCTGTGACCTTCCCACTACTGTCACCAAATAAGGTCACTGTTTCAAGAACATAGATAACGTTTACTCAAGGGTGAGGGGAGCACTCGGGGGTTCTCTCCCTACTGTTCATTCCTTAGAAACCACAGAAATGACAACTGTAATTACTTTTTTTAAATTACCTATGAGTTTTGAGTCAGAATAAAATCATTCCTAACCTTATGAACTTTAGCATTTGATGTTGCTAAGAGAAATCCTTCCACTTTCCCTTTTTACATGGGTACTGCATATGGAAGGTAAGCACATGGCAAGTCTGGCCTCTGGCCATTCACAGCTATTCTGCTTATCATGAATACAAATGAAACAAGTTTAATATTTACGATGCCACAGCTTCTTCCCGCAAAACTGAATGCTTCAAGGAAAACATCACAAAAGAGAAAAAAAGATGCTGTTTCGCCAATAAGCCACAGAAATTGGTAGTTTCTTTCTGATCCCCTAATGAATGACATCTCACGGTTTTGAGAGCAGAGGGGTGGGCAAAAAGTGGAACACAGAACAAGATGTTTTTTCAGGTTGCAGGGAACCTTAGAAATCTAACAATCCACAACCATTACCGCTCTATGGAGGTTTGACTTTTCGGAAAATGTAAAGTATCCTGTAGGTATAGAAAGTGATACAGATTACCCTTCGTTGACCGTCTTCTTAAAGAAATACAACGAGTCAAAGACAATTGAAGACCCTACATATTCTACTAGCATTTACTCCAGTTGGATACACACTTACCAGGGGAGACAAACAGGTCTCACGTGGTAGGTGCTGTTCAGGTCACACTCAAGAAACTTTCTCAGGACATCTGGATTAGTTAAAGAAATGGAAGGCGACAGACAAGCCAAATAGTTGCCAGGTTGGTGTTATGTCTATTAATAGAGACAAGAAAAGCCACCATATTTATGTTTCAGAATATAAAAGTTTTTGCTCAAATGATTTAAATAAAATTTAAATACTTCTAGCACACACCATCAGAAATAAGAATGTGTTGGGGTTTTAAAAGAGGGAGCTTTCTCTAACTAAGGACTGAAGGGGCTGAAGGAGTTTGCAACCCCATAGGAAGAACAATAATATCAACCAACCAGACCACCCAGAGCTCCCAAGGACTAAGCCTCCAACCAAAGAGTCCATATGGAGGGCCCCATGGCTCCAGCTGCATTGTAGCAGAGAATGGCCTTATCTGACATCAATGGAAAGAGAGGCTCTTGGTCCTGTGAAGGCTCCACAGCCCAGTGTAGGGGAACGCTACAGTGGTGAGGTGGGAGTGGACGGGTAGGTGGGAGAGCACTCTCATAGAGGCAGAGGGTGGAGGGAGGGGATAGAGTGTTTGCAGAGGGGATACCGGGAAGAGCAATAACATTTGAAACGTAAATAAATAAAATAACCAATAAAAAAATTAAGAGGGAATTTTACAACCAGAACAATAAATATGAGCCGGCAGTAGGGCTGGTGGGAAAAACATGAGTCGTAGAAGGAAAAATTTAAAATTCTTCTTGTTTTGCCTCTTCTGAGGCTTTCATATAAACAGAATCACATGGCACATGCCCCCTGTGGTGATCTTCTTTCTTTGGCATCCTGCCCTCAGAATTTGTCCAACTTGTAGCAACATTACTAGTCCATTCGTTTTTATGGCCCAAATACTATTTTACTGCATAGCCACATCTCCTTTGACTTTTTCAATGATCTGTTGATGAAACTTTGAGTAGTTTTTTTTTCACTTTTTTTAAAAAAATGAAATACTTTACTATAAGTATTAAGTAAGAGAATTCTTGAGTATTTCACCTAAGAATTACAATGGAAGCACTTGGCAAGAAGCACTGGTAACACCTATGAAATTGGCAAGACTATTATGAGGCTGTCGTTGTTGAAAATGAAAGGAAAATTCTATTCTCAGTTTAGTAGTCAGATTTAAAATAAACACATAGCTTTAATATCTCCAGAAAAAAAAGAGCCTTACACTTATTGTTTATAATCTGAGGTGAAAATTAATCAGAGCGTCTGAAAAAGAACGACAGAAAGCTATTAAATACTTTCATAAAAATACTTCTTTGTCTTGAGTATATCAGATGCAATGAATCCATTAATTTATAAAATATTTAAAAGGTAACAAAGATACTTTGTTATTTTAGCTAAAATAATTCTTAGTCATAAAACTCCTGAAGTTCCTTGTAAATTTTTTTTTAAATACTTACTGAAAGTTGTTTACCAACATATTTTCCTTAAAGTGTGATTTTTCTTTTCCTTCATTTTCCACTCTTTCCCTTTCATTTAAAGTGTTGAGGGGGCTGGGAAGACGGATCAATGGGAAGAGAGCTGCGTTTAGATCCTAGCACGCATGTAAAGGCCAGGCACAGCTGCTCATGCCTAGGACATATGGGGGTGGGTGTGTGGGGGGGTAAAGGCAGACTCCAGGAGCTTACTGGGCAGCTGGTCTTCCTAAGTCACTAAGCTCTAGGTTTGGTGAGAAATTTTGCTAAGCTTTAAGGTGGAGACTGACACATGAAGAGACTTGACTTCCTCTTCTGCCATTTGCATGTGCACATACAGACACACACACACACACACACACACACACACACACACACACACACACGTGCACAGGTAGGGCAGGGAGGGATAGAGATGGAAGGCCACAGATTACAGCTCAGAGGCAGATGCCTGTCTGCCATGCATGGTGCCTTATCACACCACACATAGCCCAGATTCCACTAAACGACTAGCTTCTCTTTCATGTGGCTTTTGAACTGTTCCACGAAATATTTAGGGACTTGATTTTTATATATAATCAATCAAATGGTAATGTATATTCTGCCTTTTCAGGGATTACTTTGCCTGTCTTTACATATATTAGTTCTCCAGCAATATATTTCCATCATCTGGGATCCATGTGGTTATACTTCTGTGGGAGACATAATATCGTCAGTATTGAGCTTGTGAATTGTAGGAGAAATTAATAATCCAGAATTAGCGAGACTAAATAGATTGGGTAAATTAGCCTTAAGTTGAAGCATTTTCAGGCATGATTTCATCTCTCATAATCTGCTACTAGAGTGTGTATGTGTGTGTGTATTTGTGTGTTTGTGTGTTGCTGAGGAAAAAACCCAAGGCCTCACACATACAAGTCAGATATTCTCCTGAACTGTCGCTCTCCAACCTACTGAAAAGGTTTTAGGAGAGTCTGTCTGAGCCAAGAAACAAACTAAATGCCGGGCGGTGGTGGCTCACGCCTTTAATCCCAGCACTTGGGAGGCAGAGGCAGGAGGATTACTGAGTTCGAGGCCAGCCTGGTCTACAGAGTGAGTTCCAGGACAGCCCGGGTTATAAA
>NW_021604632.1:6525718-6541354 GCF_004785775.1 Grammomys surdaster
TGTGTGTGTGTGTGTGTGTGTGTGTGTGTAAAACAGTAGTGGAAATGGGAACAATAAGACATTTGACAGGTAAGGCTTCTTATCACCAAGCCGACAATTTGAGTTCAATCTCTAGGGCCCTCATGAGGAGGAGAAGAATTCCCACAAGTTGTCCTTTGACCTCCATATACACAATGCGGCATGTAATAAGCAAATAGATAAATGTAACAAGTCTTCTTAAAAGCATAGCAAAGAGGCCAGTCATTCATATTACAAGAAGATATTCCCTTAAGTGCACAATCTAGGAAAAGAAAATTCAAGTTTTCTCAAGTTTTACTATTGGCAGAAACTAGGTTTCCCTTTGGATTGCCTCCAACAGTTCTCATTACATTGTTCACTACCCAGAGTCAACCCAGAAATAATATCTGGTTCTGCCAGTTCCGTGGGAATGCCTAGAAGCATCCTAGCATCCATTTAGACTTGTTTCATGCTCTGCCTCCCAGTAAAACATCCTCTTTAACTACTGTGAAAACTGTTGTTGGGAACGCAGTTGCACCTGTTTCTATGTGAACATATGTTCACAGACGCTTGGACTCAGATGATTACTATACATAGAATATCCTGGGCACTGTGGCACACACCTGTAGGCCTAGCACTTAGAAGGCAGATGCGGGATACTCAGGACTTCAAGGCCAGCCTCAGCTATGTAGCAAGCTTGAAGCCGGCCCCAGCTTTTCTATGACTCCCTGTTTAAAAGAAAAAATAAATAAAAACAAAAGAGAAAAACTATCACTTTTCCAAACTGCTTTCCAAAGTGTCTGTACCATTTAACATTCCCAACAGTGATATATGAGGTCTCTAATTAGTCTATACCCTTATCAATTCTTAGATTTTTTAAAACCATATACAGTAGGAATTAAACATAACTGTGTTTTTTCTCTAATTAGCTAATAGTAATGGGTAACTTTTCAGCATTTACTTATGCAGAAGTTATAAGACATCACTTCTGTATATATTCTATAGGGAGCAAATGTCAATTTGGATGCAGAAGAGGGGCCAATGAAATGGTTCTCTGGGTAAAAGTGCCTGCCACTAAGCCTAAGGACCTTAGTTTAATCCCCAGAACTCACCCCACAGGGTAGAAGGACAGAACTGTCTCCTACATGCTCTTCTCTACCTCCACATTTGTTTTGTGAAATACATGCGCGCTCACTCCTCTCTCTGTCTCTCTCTCTCTGTCTCTCTCTCTCTCTCTCTCTCTCTCTCTGTCTCACACACACACACACACACACTCACTCAGACTCACACACACACTCACTCAGACTCACACACACAAATTCATAAATAATGAAACAGATATTTTTTATTTGATATTTTATTTATTTACATTTCAGATGCCATCCCCCTTCCCCATCCCCCCACCCATTAATCCCTGATCCCATCTCCCCTCCTCCTTTTTTGCCTTTATACTGTTTAAATTACATGAAAGTATTAAGGTCAGTTCTAGCTTAAGGAACTAGCAATACAATAGATGCAAATAGTCGAGGAACAAGGAAGACAATGAACCCAGATAATCAAAGAACATGCCAGACAATAAGCAGAGTCCCATGATTACTCCTGTGATCACTATTTCTAAGGACTTATCAGGATGATTAAAATATCTGCGCCTACTTCCCTGTCCTAGCCCAAAGTCATTTTCATGCCTGAAGCCTACACCTTTGTTCTAGACTAAAATTTAGATTTCTGCCTGAAATTACTTCTTTGTTCCAGCCCAATGTCAGATTCCTGCCTGCAGTCCATTTCCTTGTCCTTGGCCTATGTCAGATTCCTTCCAAGCAGCCCATTTCCTTGTCCTTGGCCAATGACAGATTCCTGCCAGGCAGCCCCAAAAGCTCTCCACATCTCCCCCTTTTTATTGTATAAACCAGACTGACCCTGTCTTAGGTCGTTCTGACAAGAAAGCCTTCCTTACCTGTTGTGGAATATGCATTATCATAAGCAATGCACTTCTGTCTTAGGTTGGTAAGGTTTCTCGCTTAGCACAAACTCAGCCTTATAGAAGATCACATAGATCTCTGGAGATAGCTATACATTACATATTTTGACAGGATTTTACTCCATGGTTTACTTTGTTTTACCAAACAAGTTTGTTTTACCAAAGTTAATACTTTATACAGAGATGATCAGTTTAAATACTTTTTTTTTCTTCTTACAGCTAAACAATACAGACATTTGTATGTGAACTAAGAAGCTATCTGTTGTATTTAGCCAGGAAATCTACTATAAACACAGATATTTTGTGACGACAGACCTAAAAAAAAATCTCAGTTTCTGTAAAATCAGACTGCTGAGAAAAATAGAGCTTATAAAAAAATAGAAAAATAGAGCCTTGGAGATGGCTGTCCTTCCCCTACGGCTCTTGATTTTGAAGTTGAGCCTTAGAGATTAGAGCAGACTCCATCCTCTCCTGAAGCTCACAGGAGTGAATTTTATCCCCCTGCCCCTGCTCACACTTGCCCTCACATTTCTGCATGAGTTTCTTAGCCAAGTTGGAAGGCTTTCTTTCTGGTAATTCTTCCTTTGTGCACCCTAGGCTGGAGATGGAGGCAAACTTTAAAACAAAACAAAAAGTAGTAAAAGCTCTTAAATTTTCAACCAATACTGATGGTAATTGGAGCAGAAACATCCATGTCCTTATATAGATGAACTCTGAAGTATCTGTTTCCTACTCTTTCCCAGAACTAACCCATGCCTGGTTCGATATTTTACAGTTTACCAGTCGCCCATTCATTCCTTCCTTTCTTGCTGTTGTCGTTATGTATTTGTTTGTTTAGGGTGTGTGCCACATGCATGTGTATGGTGTATGTGTCAGTTTGCTTGCCTGTGCTTGAAGGAAGGTCAGCATTGTCTTCTTGGATCACTATGTATCATAGTTTTTGAAACAGAGTCTCTTGTTAAATTTGAGTTGGCCATTTTGACTACACTGGCTGGCCAGAAGCCCCCTGGGATCCACCTACCTCCACGCCCTCAGCACTGAGGTTAGAGACATGTGCCACCCTATCTTCCCTAGAGATCAAAGCTCAGCTTCTCATACTTGCACAGCAAGCACGTGGCCCACGAAGGCACCTTCCAAGTCCTGCATGTTTTTCTCCTGCAAGCTTCTACCATCTGATTGGTATCAAACCACAGATCAATGTTCTCTGGGAGCTAAATTGTGGTACCCTATTCTCACCTCCCAGCATATGGAACAGATGTTAACTAAATATGGTTGGAGACTCCCTGGCAGTGTTGAAAAACTGTAATCATCTTCAGAGGGAGATCACAGAATAAAAAGCACTTGAAATCACTGTTAGTTGATGGAAAACATTAAAATGTTGAGGAAAATCAGATACTGGAATTTCCATGACTTCTGTGCTATAATGACAAAACTTTCTACTCATGAATTATGCATAGAATTATATTATCGTTTCTTTAAATAGTCCTCATTTACACTCTTTCTATATTTTCAGCAATGTTGCCAGAAATATTCTTGCATATACAACACATTGCATATGGATGGTCTATATTAATAAAACCAGAATCTTTGAGGGCAGAAAACACAACCACAGGGGCTAGTGATATATCACAATTGGAGCAATACTTGACATGTAAGCATGAAGACCTAAGTTAAATACTCAGAAACCATGAAATAAAGCCAGATATGGTAGCTTGTGCTTGTAATCCTAGCCCTGGGGACAGACAGAGGAGAATCCCACGGGCTCACTAGCCAACCAACCTATACTAATCGGGGAGTTACAAGTCAAGTTAGAGACTGTCTCAAGAGGTAAAAGGTATGTTTTCTCATGAATGATATCCAAAGTTGACTTCCGGCCTCAACATATACACAAAACCATGCATATCTATCTATCTATCTATCTATCTATCTATCTATCTATCTATCTATCTGGGTAAGGGAGAACACGTACATATACAAAGAGAATATTACTATAAACAAATTGCTTCCTTGGGAGTTCCCCAATTTTAGCTCTCACATAGCAAGGTAAAGGAGTCATTTCCTATTCAAACTAACAGCATTACCAAAATATGTCCATCTGATATGTAAGTTTATATCTTTTTTCCCTTCCAAAAAATCAATCATTTCATCGGGAATCGTTACACACATCACTTGTCTGACTGTGCTGGTTTAGTAAAATGGTGATTGTAGGTTCTTCTCCAAGACCCTTGACTTCACAAGCTCTGGGTGGTTAGTCAGGTTTCTAGTACATAGCATAGTTTCCCTCTAGTTGTTCATGTCTTAAATCCAATTTGAGAACTGTTGGTTACTGCCAAGGTTTGTGTACCACTACTGCCGCTTCAGATTTGACAAAGATGTCAAAAACATAAGCTAGAGAAAGAGAAAAAACATCTTCAACAAATGATGTCGAGAAAACTGGATGTCAACATGTAGAAGGATGAAATTGGACCCATATCAGTTACTGTGCACAAAAACTAATGAATCAGAGATGTAAATGTGAAACCAGAAACACCAAAACTGCAGGAAGACAACACAGGCTCCTTTTAGTATTTATTTTGCCAACAATCTTAGTCCTGTATTCTATTCCATTGGTTTATATTTCTGGTTTCGTGTCAATGCTGGTCTGTTTTTTTGTTCTGATGCCTCTGTAGCATAATTCAAAATCGATGTCCTAGTACCTCCAACACTATTCCTTTTTGTTCAGGGTCTCTCTCTCTCTCTCTCTCTCTCTCTCTCTCTCTCTCTCTCTCTCACTCTGTGTGTGTGTGTGTGTGTGTGTGTGTGTGTGTGTGTGTGAACTTCTAAAAGAATATAGGGTTATTTTTCTTACTTCTAGGAAAAATGTCAATAGAATTTTGACAGGGATTACATTGAGTTTGTAGATTGCTTTCAGTAAGACAGATTCCTTGAAAAGTGTTATTAATTTGTTGATCCATGGACATGAGACATCTTTAATCCTTTAGCATCTTCTCCAGTGCTCACGGCTTTCAGTGAAGAAGTCTCTCACTCCTTGGCTACATTTCTTGTTAGAAGTTCTTTTATTCAGGCAATTGTAAATGGGAATATTTTCCGGATTACTTTCTCAGCAGGTGCATCATTGATATACAGAAAAATTGAACTTTTTTTAAAAAAAAATATTACCTGTCTCCTGGTACTTTCAGCTTACCAGATGTAAAAAATTTCTTGTGGGGTCTTCAGGGTCTAGAACTAGGACGATCCTAACCACATCTGTAATATATTTGATTTCTTCCTTCTTATTTGCACCCAACTTTATTTCTCTAGCATTGTTTTTCTAGCTAAAAGTTCGAGCATTACATTGGTTAGGAGTGGTGAAAAAAATCATTATTACATTCCTAATGTTAGAGGAAATGCTTCCTTTTCTCCGGTATTTAGTGTGATGCTGGCCATAGTCTTGTTGCATGTGGCCTTAATTATGTTATTCCTTCTATTATCAGTTTCTCTGGGCTATATCACGGATAGGTACTGAATTCTTTCAAAGACATTCCCTGCAGTCACTGATACAATAATCATGCCACTTTTTCTTTGATTCTATTTATATACGTTGTTTTTTACCCCTGTGGATTAATTTGAACTGTCCTTCCATGCCTGGAATGAAACCTGTTTATGCAGCTCTGACTAGCCTAGAATTCACTATGAAGACCAGCCTGGCATTCAACTTATAATGATCGTCCTGCCTCAGTAACTTGAATGCTGGAATTAAAGTCATGTGCCAGCTACATCATCTTTACAATGTATTGTTGAAATAAGTTAGAGTTTTATTAGGGTATTTTTCTGGCTTGTTTTCATAAAGAAAATTTGTATTGGTTTTTATGTAAGATTAACAATGGCATTATAGAATAAATTTACAGGCATTTCTAGCCTTTCTTTTTATAGTTGCAGGACGTTCAAAGACCTAGCAGGATTCAGCATCAAATCCAGCCGGTCCTGGTATTTTCTATGTTAAATGATGATTTATTGCTGCTTTAATTTCATTTTTATTGCAGATATTAGGTTGTTTATATACTTCTAGTTAAATTTTACTAGGTCACGTGTATTTAGAAATTTATCCATTTTTTTCTAGTTTTTGTTTTTTGATTTTCAAACGAACTTCCTAGTGATTTATCACATTTCAGTGGTAACTGTCATATCTCCATTTCTCATCTAATTTTATTGGTTCAGATCGTCACTCTCTCCTATAGTTAGTTCAGCTGGGGGTTTGCCGGTCTTGCTTACCTTCAACACTTGGTAGTGTTCTTTGCATTGTTTTACAGTTTCCATTACATTCATTTCCACAATGATCTGCCTTATTCTTTCACATTTACTTGAAGTGGAGACTTCTGGTTTCTTTGGAAAGTCATATACATCAAATGATGTTTTGCTGGGCACACAGGTGAAAGGACATTTTGCTAAAGCAGACACGGGTGAGAGAACGTTTGGCTTTAGCAATCACGTGAAAAGATGCATGATGTTTAGAGGGAATATAAATATGACCAACAGGCAGTGGAAGCTCACGCATTGGTTTGCATTGGTCTGCCTTGCTAGTCTTTGCTGACAACTGGCATGTATTGGTTCGCCTTACATTGCATTGTTGAGCTTCACTTGTGGTGACAACATAGAGAGAAATGCCCTAAAGAACTTCTCCTGAGGTTCCTGGGGCTTCTTGCCACTTCTGCAGACTTGGGCAGTTTCTTCTGGATTGAACTGCAGTGGCTGGTTTGTGTGTGGTATCTGCAAAGTGGACTGGACTGTAGCTGCGGATTTGTCTTTGGTGTTTGCTAGAGGAGTGGACTAAGAACAATGAGTTCTTTGGGAATCACCCCAAAGAACTATTTTGAAACAGGTCCACTTCCCCCATATCCTAATAACTTTTCTTCCCCATCACCTCTGGTGGGTGGTTGGCTAGAGGGGAGGTTAAACCCTTTTAAAATAGGTTGAGAAAAATATGTGCCTATGTCTACCAATTTGGGACTTGGCTTGAATTGACTTTTCTATGAATTGAAGTGCATCACTGGATTACAGAAGATCTTTTTAGCTGTTTTATTTTTATTTTTATTTTTTTATGTATGTGCTCGAAGCAATAAACTTAGAACTGCCTCTGCTGTGTTGCAAAGTTTCTGGTTGTCGTTTAATTTTCATTTGATTTTTATTTGTTTCTTCCTGATTTCTTCCATGAATTATTGACTGTTCCAAAGTGTGTGTTCAATCCCTGTGTGTTTGTATACCTTCTGTATGTATGTATATGTATGTATGTGTATATGTGTATATATATGTATATATATATATATGTGTGTGTGTGTGTGTGTGTGTGTGTTACTCTATTATAATCTAGTAAATTATAACAAGTCATTACTTTTATTTGTTAAGACTTGCTTTATGGCCTAAAATATAATGTGTTTTGGAGATCAGTTTGTGGAGGAGGATGTGTGTTCTACAAATGTTGGATAGACTATTATGTGGATGTCCATTATGTCTGTCTCAGCTATGATGCAGCTTAACTATGAAATGTATTGATTTTTCCTTTGCAATATTTATCTATTGAAGACAGTGATGTATTGAAGTCACCCACTATTCCCGACTTCCCTGTCTCTTTATGTCTAGGACAGTTTATTTTATGAGACTGGGTTTGCCAACATGTGATATACAAACATTTACAATAATTATATTGTCTTGATAGATTGTTTCTTTCTCTAACACGTAGTAAATTTCTTCACTTCTGATTTTCTTGTTTGGTATTAGTACTGCTATCACTGCTTACTTTGAGGGTCTGTTTACTTGAAACATCATTTTCTGTCCTTTTATTATGTCTGTACATTTCTGACATTAAGTGAGTTTCTTGAAGACAGCAAACAGCTGGATATTGTTTTTTTAACCCATACAGGCTTTTTAATAGCATAGTAAGATTTTTAAGAATTCTTTTATTGGAAGGTAATTAAATTTTTGCCTTCTAAAACTTACAGGTTCACTGAATTAATATCTTCATTTATGTATTTTAATATTGAATTTATTTCATCACTGTAATGATGGCATATATCTTTCTTCTTCTGTGTATAGTACTTTGTTATGTATCATCCCCAATGCTGGCTTGTTACGAATTGCTTTAGCTTAATGCCTATCATTGAAAGTCTTCATTTCTCCTTGTTTTAAATGGTAACTTTGCCAATATAGTAATTTTATCATCTCTGTGGGGGTTTGATATATACCAGCATATACTCTCCTATTAGGATTTCTGTGGGGATGTCCACTTTTATTTTGATAGGCTTTCCTTTTGAAGTGGTTTAGCATCTCTCTTTTGTAGCTTTCAGGATTCTTTCTTTCCTGGTTTCCATGGCTTGAGGTTATAAATGCTTTTTGTAATTGAACATTCACTTACTTCATTCGATGGGAGGTTGAATGGTTTAGTTTCACTGAATCAGCTTTTGATTGCAGTGTCTTTCTATGCCTTTAGTCTGTTTTTAAGTTTCTTCTTCTAAATGAAAAATTCAGTATGTTCTACATTCCACAGGCCTTAAATGCTATGGTCAAGACTACTTTTTTCAGTATTGTTGAATGTAATCAATCCTCAACAATCTCCAATCTCCAATATTCTTTATTCTGCCTGGTCTAGTCAATGAATGCTGTTTGGTTTTAATAGGATATATTGGGCTTTTTATTCGTATAGTTGTCTTTTCTTCACGATTTCTCTTTGCTGATTTTTTTTTCATTCTAAGTTGTTTAATTTCTCATTCAGGTTCTTGAGCTTCTTGTCCAAGTCTTAAAGTGACATTTTTACTTTATTCACAGGCTAATCATAATTGTCTTTGAGTCCACTGATCATTTTCAAAATTATACTTTTAAATTCTTTTGCATTACAACCATATTGATGTCTTTGGGTTCAATTGCTAAAAATCACTATCATGTTATCTGGATTTTTATATTTCTTGTGTTACATGTTAGATTTTCATGCATCTGTTGAGTCAGCTGCTTCTGCAGTTCTATATGATGGTCTTCTTCTAGAATAGTCTTAAGATTTTTGACCATAGCAGTAATAGTTTTATTTAGGAAAATGAGTAAGTCTTTCCATTATGACATTTTAGTTTTGAATTCTTAGAAGAAACATTCTACTCGTGTAGTAACAATAATAATAATAATAATAATAATAATAATAATAATAATAATAATATTCATAATCTCCTCAGCTGGGCATGGATGGTGCATTCTTATCACTCCTGAAATCAGAAGGCTAAGGCAGCAGGGTAGAGAATGAACATAACAAGTTCCAGCTCCCAACATGCTTCATGGTGACATTCTGTCCTGATTTAGAAGCAAGCAAGCAAGCAAGCAAGCAAGCAAACAAACAAAACCCTTTCAGAGAGTTTCCTGTTTTGGTTTTCCAAGATTACATTATTTTTGTTCTATTTGAATTTTTGGTTGTACATTATAAGACAGGAGCACAACAGTTGGCTTGTTATATTAGTACAAGACTGTAATTCAAGAACTCAGGGTTATGAGGCAGGAGAATTATGAGTTTGAACAAAGCCTGGGCTACACAGTGAGTTCCAAGTCATCGTAGGCAATGCGTTAAGACCCTGTCTCAAAACACCAAAAACAAACAAAAGGACAAGACAGAATGCAATATTCTTTTGTGTGTACAGATGACTAATTCATGAATACAAATAATTCATTATTGAATATCTACTTTTCTCACACTAGTTTCCAGCCTCACATTTAATAAATATTCCTTTTTTCTTCTGGTTTTGAACCTGCTTTTATATTTTTCATTCAATCAACCTGCATAGTCAAGAATTCTTTCCACACTCTCTAAATCAATACACTCTTAAGTTTTAATATTTCAGTAGGGCCAGCCTCTTCTCCTCATGCTACTCTGAAGGGATTGTCCTGATTATTAATTACTGTTTCATATAACCAACAAAGACATATTTCCTGACCCCCAAGTTCACCTAGGAAACACCCCCAACTGTCTCCTGCATTCTTCACCCACTTCCCTTCATTTCACATAACAATTTTAATTTCTTGAAAGATTATACTTTCATTAATCTAAAAGATAATGGAGAACACCATTGCTGTTATTGTTTTCTTAAGCTGTTCTTGCCTTGTTGAGTTCTAGATACTTAAATATTTGCCCCATTGAATTCTTTAGTTTCTTTGCTTGCATGCCTGGTTTATTAAAAAACCCAGCATCATTCTGTTCTCCTCAGAGAAAGATACTAAGTAGCATTTCTGTATCCGAATCTGTACTTGACACAAAGGTTTTCTGTGTATAAAGTATTTCACATAAATGTATATCTGGGTTTAGAAATATGAATGCAAGTCTTTAAAATTAACCCCTAAGATCAATTGCTATTACTTGTTCAGTTCTAAGTAACTACAAATTACCTACTGTATGGTAAATGGGAAATACATTATAGATAAATGGATGAATAATTGAACACAGAGTCTAAATTTCTACTAACAGAAAAATGTATCATTTAAATTCTATAGTGATCAAACTACATCTGAACACCCAAGCCTATTCTGAGCATCAAAGTTCGGAGTCCAGGCTGAATTTAATTGAATCCACTTCGGAGACTGGATGCTGAATGACACAAAACTCAGATTATAGGAAGAGATATGGAGGAAGTGATCAGACAGACAGGAGTAACAAGACACAGTCGTTTTCAAATAGCAAGCACACATCCTGACACCGGTGGCAGGGTGGGGGGTGGAAAGGAGGACAGGGCACTGTCCAGTTCAGAAAAATGGAAGCCATCTGGTTACAAAGTTATAGTCAACAGGTTTCAAGAAGTTTTTCAGAGTTGGGACTGTGCCAATAACGAAACAATGGGCAGGTTCTTAGCGGACGGGCAGCTTTCCTCTCACTAACCACGTGAACTTTGATTTCTCTCATCTATGCAGCATGGATAATCAATATGCACTTATCTTTCACAGAAATGTATGAATATTAAGAAGAATAAATATACTAGATGCTCACACACTACTTGGTACATGCTAGGCATTCAAGCATTCCGTCTCTCAAAACTAAGCTGCCCTTTTGGAGAATGTTGTCATTTCTCTTTAAAACAGAGTAACTTCTTGCCAGTTTTAAGTATTTTTTCCTTCTCTAAAATTGGACACTTAGCATTTCACTCTAACCCGGTCCTATTACTGCTGGGTTCTTTAAGGCTCTATACTCTGTCCTTCTTCAGATCCCTCTTTTCCTGAATATCCAACTCCCATTCAATCATGGAGGCACCCATTCTAGTCACGTGACTCTTCTGAGCCTGCCCAACCTGTGGTTCTTGTGGCCAAGGATAGCTTTAAATTACTTAAAACATTATGAGATGCTCTGTGATTTCTTTTTTGTACTTCACTTGGGTAGTTCTCCAGTGTGAAGTTGGCAAATGTTGCGTTACTTAATGGTTTGACGTTTCTACAAGTTTAAGCTTTCCTTCTGGTTCCCACCGTTAACATATTTGTGTCTGGCCATGGTTATGACTTTATCCTGGCCTGCAGTAACACACTCTAAATGTTTCTTCCAGTCTCTGCTCACTGTAACTATCCTATCAAACTTCCCAATACATGTTTCCCCTTCTCAAAGCTCAGGACTTTCAATGTTGAAGTAATGAAACATAAGACACTTTAAGAAAAACTCATAAGATAGCTCTTTAATCTTAATACTTTGTTTGCACTATTCTCTGTCCTATACAATATGTGCCTTCACTCAGATGGCCTGAACTTTTGGGTTGTAAATGTGTTCTCTGCTCCTATAAGTGGATGCTTTCTCTGTGTAGATACTACTCTAAGGTCTAAAACTGGAAGCATCTTGTAGGACTGGGGACATAGCTCATGGGGAGTGAGACTCTTCATTCAATCTATAGTAGCCCCACAAGACAAGATGCATCTTCTGAGCTTCCATTACCACAGGAGGAAGCGATCTCAGTTTGCCATATCTTACCATCTAAATCACTCCTTGGAACTCCCATTTCTTGTTCTGTAGTCATATGCAGCACATGAAAATGGCCAACAGAACTTTCAGCCATGATGGAACTGCTCTCTGTGCTGTGCAAAAGGCCAGCCATGAGTCATAAGCAGTTATGAATGCCTAAAGTGTTGGAGGCTACACTTTAGACATTGGTCTTGAAGGACGATAAATTTGTGTTCTGATGTGTATAATATTTACTAAGAAATAATTGTTCCTGATGTTACTTAAACATTATGTGCATAGTACTTTCAGATACTTTTCTCTTATCATCCTCTTTCTTAAGATGGTTATTTTTATTATCTTCAAATGACTGGCACATTTCCATGTTCTTAGTAAGCACACTGGAATGAACCAAACATTTTCCTTGGAATACGGGTGATCATCTAGACGTGTGCATAATGTGTTTCTAAAAAATTCAATATAGTCCAGTGAAGTCATAAAATGAAATGTATACACCCACGGGAATATTATAAAATATAAAAAGTACCGATTCATGGCATATAGATGAATCTCCAAAACATTATGCTAAGTAAAAGAAGCCGGTCACAAAGAACATGTTATTATGTCATTCTATTTATTTATACTTATTTATGTTTATGAGCATTTTACCTGCATATATGAATGTGTATCACTTGTATGCCTGGGGCCAGAGGCAGCCAGAAGAGGATATTGGAACCTCTGAAAGTGGTGTTACAGATGGTTGTGAGCTGCCATGTGGATGCTGGGAACCAGATTTGGGTCCTAAGCAAGGGCAGCAAGTACATTTAACTACTAAAGCATCTCTCCAGCTCACACGGAGTTCTATTCCTATGAGACATCTTAAATAAGCCAATACAGACAAGCACATTAGTAGCTGTGTAGGATTTAGAGGGTGGGGCAGAGTAGAGAGAGCAAGTGTGTGTCAGGTATCAAGTATTTTCTAGAGTCAGGAAAACTGACTATGCTTACAAATCCTTGTGAAAGTAATAAAACATGTACCATTTGACATGCATGATAGGCAAATTACATTTCAATAATACAGTTTTTTAAAGTATAGGTATAGTTTTATGGTTATAAAGCATCCTTAATATAGATAATAAATTGCTAAGATGTGCATTTATACACACACACACACACACACACACACACACACATCAATTTTCTTTACCTTATTGTTTGAGACAAGTTCTTGAACTACAGCCTTGAACGTCTGATGATCTCCTAACTCACTAACCTGTGTGTATCTATCACTCTATCCAGATAACCTTTTTCTCCTCTCTTCTTCCTTCCTTCCCTCCCACTCTCCCTTCCTTCCTTTTTTTTCCAGGATAACGTCTCATAAAACCCAGGCTGTGCTTGCTATGTAGCCAGGGATAACTTTGCCAGCCTGATCTTCTTCTCCCCAGCTGAGAATGCAGTTGTGTGTCACCACACCTGGGGCTTCGTGAGTTCTAGGCAAGCATTCCATCAACTGAGTGACATTCCCTGCCCCCTTTGACAAAAAAAGTCTCAATATATTTAATGGTAAAGTGTAATAAAATGATATGTTTTAAGATAATTTGGGGAATACACAGAAGAAAAGACTTCCTGGGACCCACAAAGCTCACACGATCCAGGGCTATGTGGTTGGAGCAGAGTGTGTTAGATCAGCTTCCATCTGAAAGGAACCATCACACGCTTTGAGGGGCTATATCTCAAAAATCATGTTACAAAACAGAAAAAAAAAATAACTGAGTAAATAAAAACAAACACTGCAAACTGAAGTGTTTGCTGCTAGCAGGCGATCACCTGATGATAGCTCAGAATGTTCATCAAACGAATACAAGAACATTCGAATTGTGTGTCAACTTGAATTCTGCATCTGTAATTTGATTTAGCACATACTATGAATAAGGGTAGAAGGGTTCTAAAGCCAAGACCTCACCTCTAGTTTATGTGGCGTTTTAAGTTCACCTGCTGGATCAGGTTGACAAAATAAACATCCCCAAATTTGTAAGGAGGTGCCTTGATTCTGTGATGCCAAAAGAACTTCTCTCTTGACTCAATGAGTAAGAAAAAAATGGACCCGCCCATCTGTGCTCTGCACCCCACTTCTGCCTACATCTCCCCCTCCCCTCTAGCACCATGCTCTTAGGATGGAACGTCTTTTTTATGCCCTGTGTGGTGACTTTTCCCACATTATTCCCAGTCATCAACTACTCTCTTTCTAGAAAACTCCGCTGATACAGAAGTCAACAGTGAAGGTTGCTGGGAGCAATTTTCCATCACTCTCCTTGAGCCAGCCAGCTGTTCCGAGTTGACCAGTGCCATTGGCGTGTCTGGATTACATGCGGCTTTCCAATCCTCTACTTACTTGGAAGCAGCCAGCTCCGGCTGTGGAGGAAATCACCGAGCCTACAGACGATAACAGGGCAATTCAAAGAGCTTAGGGAGTAAAGATTATGCAGATACCAGTTTTTGCAATGAGCTAACTGAGCTAACTCTCCAACCTAGCCCCTGCTGAGGAAAGCAGTTACATCCATCTTGGTGCATGTTTAACGTGAAGTAGATTCTGTATGTGGTAGGATTAGGTCGCGCTATCTCCCACTAAAACCGAGCATGTGAACAGCAGCCTACCTCCACACTAAAGAAGGCATAATTGCAGAAAACACGGGAAGTGTGAGATGTGTCTGGCTGAGGTGGAAAGAGCAGGGTGTCTATCCTGGTCAGGGTGGAGGAAACTGTATACATGTGATAGGGGTGTCTCTCTTGACTGTACCATCAAACATAGACCTGATAAATACTCATTTTTGTTGAAAGTGGGTAGCTGTTAACTCCCAGTTATATAAGCACACATTCTTTTTGAATGAGTCATTAACACTTAGAGTTTACATGCTGTTATTACATGGGATATAAACCTAACCATTTACTTCATTCAAAATATACATTTGGGGGCTGGAGAGATGGCTCAACAGTTAAGAACATTTACTGTTCTTCCATAGGACCTGGGTTTGGTTTCTGGCACCTACTTGGTGGCTTACAACTCTCTATAATTCCAGTTCTGGGGGATCCACCCCTCTCCTCTGGTCTCAGCGGGTGTCTGAATGCATGTGGTACACATAACTAAAGCAGGTAAAGACACAAGCACAAAACAAATACAAATTAAGGATATAGGGTTCTACTGTGTTATTCAGATGACTGTAAATCCCTAGAACAGTCTTCTCATACCATAGAGACTCAGGATTAGTCTCTAAGACTGCAGGAGTATATCACTGTGCATCCAAAGTAGTTTTACCTGGACATGTCAGCAAATGCTCACAAACCATCCACTCTGGAGGTGAATGCAGGAGAGTCACAGGTCCAATGTCAGTATAGGCTACCTAGCAAGACCTGTCTCAAAAAGCCATACAATATCCTTAATATATTCAAGAGTAAAGTGGAATAAAAATGGTTTACTTGTATGATTTCTTTGTGACACCAGAGGAATCTTATTTTTCAATTAAAGTAAAATAATCTCCCCAACTCCCTCATTTCAACTGCACAACTCTCACCCTGGACTGCTATCCCTTTAACTCGGCCTCTCTATGCTCATAACCAATGTATACTCTCAACAACCTCAGAAATAAATTAACACAGAGATAACTCCTGGTTCCTGACACCTCTTTCCACAGCTACTCACTTTTCTTTCTTTCTTTCTTTCTTTCTTTCTTTCTTTCTTTCTTTCTTT
>NW_021604632.1:6541364-6553864 GCF_004785775.1 Grammomys surdaster
TTCTTTCTTTCTTTCTTTCTTTCTTTCTTTCTTTCTTTCTTTCTTTCGAACTCAGAAATCTGCCTGCCTCTGCCTCCCAAGTGCTGGGATTAAAGGCGTGCCACCGCCCGGCTGCTACTCACTTTTCTTAGGCCAAGTTTGTTTTTTCTGGTTTTTCTATTTATTGTATTCAAAGAGTTTTCATGGACTATTTCTCCTGTTATTTTTCTCTCTTAAAAATGTTATCTGGTTCAAATTCTTCTAGATTTCTATGTGCTAGTCAGGATGTGTGTGTGTGTGTGTGTGTGTGTTGTGTGTATGTGAACCCACAGAGTCATGAGATGCCCAAGTATTTGATTAAACATTACTCTGGTTCTACGAAGGTGTTTTGGTTGAGATCAGCATTTATATCAGTCAATTGAATAACATGGATCATGTGTGAGGGCCATAGCCAATCCACTGAAGGCCTGAGCATAACAAAAAGTTTATGTTTCTCAGAATGAGAAAAAGTTCTCCTGCCTTCAAACAATGATGTTGCTCTTCATGGTTTTCTACAGTAATGTTCAGCTCTCAGACTTAGTCTAGTATGCCTGCTTTGCAGGACTTTGACTTACACCACACTCCATAGTTTCAAGGTGTGTGCTTGTGTATGTGTATGCACATGTGCTATCTCTTGAAAACCTTGATTAATAATCTCTGTCTACTCTAACTCTTAATGCCATTTTTCTAGATCATTTTTATTACATAAACTATGAAATTATCTAAATCCTATCAAAAGCTGATATATATTACATATATATATATGTACATACATATTTTTAGTTGTTGTTACACATGTATTATGTAACAATATATAAAAAGAGACCATGAATTTGAAAGAGAGCAAGTCAGGGAATGTTTGGGAGAGTTTGGAAGAAGGAAAGATAAGGGGAAATTATGTAATTATAATCTCAAAAAATAAAAAAATTTATTTAGAAATTGATATTTATCTATAACTGCCTATATTTCCTCAGCATACATTTCTCTCCAGCTGGGCTGCGCAGTACTAGAACAAAGCATCTGTTCCTTTGTCTTTTTGTTTTGTTTTGTTTTGTTTTGTTTTGTTTTGTTTTGTTTGAGACAGGGTTTCTCTGTATAACTCTGGCTGTCCTGGAACTCACTTTGTAGCCCAGGCTGGCCTCGAACTCAGAAATTCGCCTGCCTCTGCCTCCCAAGTGCTGGGATTAAAGGCGTGCACCACCCCTGCCTAGCTTGTTTGGTTTTGTTAATAATGTTTTTTGTTTCAAAAGAATTAACAAAGATGGCCAATAATGCAAAATATAACTTACAAATTTTCTTTTAGATTGAATGTATGTATATGTTTACAAATGTACATATAATTCATATACATATTAAATAAATACATTTACTTCCTGCCTAAAACACAATATATGTTTTAATGTGTTTGTTTTTATTTAGACAAATTACACTTTGTATTAAAATTAATTTTTATATAAAAGTATTCATCGTCTTTGTTCTTTTATGCTTAGTTAGGGTACCAAAATGCAATTATAAACAGAGTTATCTGAGGTGATTTAAATGCTCGGTTGACAAAGTGTCTTATGTTTGATGAACTGCATGCTTTATGTTTTTTAAACCTCACTCTATTGCTTTGCTAAAAGTAAGTAGCAACCCCTAGCACGCCATCTGGTGAGGGTCTCTTTATGGACCAACCCAGAAAAGGAAGAGAAGGAATTTTCATTTATTCCATGGTTGTGGCTGCAAACCTGCAATCACAATATGTTTCCAATGCAACAATGTAAGTGGGACTTCAGAGCTCAGAGACCTCATGAGATCTGATCCTGAGGGCTGCAATCTTTAAGGCCGTGTCTCATCAACAGGGGAAGGAAGGCTGTTTCCGTTTCTAGCTTTCCTATGACTTGGAAGAAAGAAATAATAATCCAGGAAATTGAAGTCTATGAGCTGGAAAATATGAATTTGATCTTTTTCAAAAGCATTCATTAAAAAAAAATAATAGGTGGCTTCTTAATGACAGGCCACAGCCCATCAGAGGAGAAGTTCATCAGATGGGATCTGACGGTGTCACTGTGTGTGCACGTCTCTGCTGATACAAATCGTTCAAATTGGTTCTTCTTTTGTCTTTTTGTTTTGTTTTGTATTGTTAATAATGTTTTCTTGTCCAAGCCTTGATCCAGTCCAATGACTAGAGAATGGAACTCCCCCCCCCCCCCAGTTCTCTGGGGACTCCACTCGAGAGACTAATAGATTTCACTGTCAGAAGACATTTCCCGGATTCAGTCTTAAATTTCCGTTACTTAATTTCATCCCAGTACTTAACCATAAAGCCTCTTACCCTACCTTCAAAGTGACTTGACTTCCATGATGTTTACGTCTTTCAAATATCTGTGGAATGCTGTAACCAGACAAAATGGAAAATGAACAAGCAATATGTTTTCCTTTCATCTTCTGGTGTCAGTTAAAGTCTGAAGCTTGTCCTACGTTTATTTTCTAGTTTGAACATTAGGCAAATTGCTTAACTGAATCATGTGTGTGCCACAAACTGGTATTCTCATTGTGATCTTGGCAGTGCTAGGAAAAGAACTTAGCTTCCAGCGATGTGGGGTGGACCTCTCAGATGTACATACTAAAATCTCATTGACTGATTTCACTGAGGACCCTGTTACGAGACCATATATAATTTGCTGACACTATCATCTCAAATAAAGTCCCTTGGCAGCACGACTTGCCAAACACCGTAGACGCTGCCAGTGGAATGACTGTGTTTCTGTTTATTTTCTCCAGATGTACTTACTAGCTGCATTTTTCCAGGTTGAATCACATTTCATTTCCTGCCCATATTTCTAACCACTTTAGGTCTCTTTTATGCGCCCTCTCTGGTTTTGTCAACACCATCCAATTTACCGTCGTCTGTAAATTTAATTAACATGATGTGTATCCTCTCTTATAAATCATTAATGAAGTTTCTCTACAATTTGGTTTTTTAATCTAATCCTGCTTAATGTTTGTAGTCCTTGTGTTCTCTTAAGACCATAGCACTTCTGCTGCATAATATGTTGTTTTACTTGTGAACGGGAGACTAACACAGACAAAGCTCAGAGTTGCTACTTCCTTTTTGAATATTAGTGTAAGGTTACCTTTATTGTTGTACAAGATGGGGTTTTACTTACAGTTCTCTGTCCCTCAATAATTGCTACATTTTTCATCAGTGGTTTTATACCACATGGCGACATAAAATTGTCAAAGAATCTTCAGGACAAATTTTATTGTGCAGTGAGCTATTTTAATTTTGTATTGCAATTTACAGAGATGCCATTCTGTCATTAAAAAAAAAAACACAAGAAAAAATGTTTTCATTTCAACTCTTTGGAATCAGTAAGCTGAATTAAGATAAACAGTTCGTTGAAACAATAAGTATTTCATTGTTTTTCATTTACAGCTGCTATTTCTTTTCATTTTGTTGGTTATTTTTTAAATCCTCTGCTATTTTAAAAACTACTTTTGGGCTGGAGAGATGGCTCAGTGGTTAAGAGCACTGACTGCTCTTCCAGAGGCCCTGAGTTCAATTCCCAGCAACCACATGGTGGCTCACAACCATCTGTAATGGGATCCGATCCCTCTTCTGGTGTGTCTGAAGACAGTGACAGTGTACTCACATATATAAAATAAATAAATAGATCTAAAAAAAAAACTACTTTCAAATTTAGTCTTGATCTAGGCATAGTAATACACACCTTCAGTCCCAAACTTAGGAGATAAAAGCAGGTGGATGTGTTTGAGTTCAAGGCTGGCCTGGTCTACATAGAGAGTTCCAGATCAGCAGGAGCTACAAGGTGAGACCTGGTCTCACCATATGTATATAAATTTGGGGGCCAGAAGGATGGCTTAATGGGTAAATGTGCTTACCACCAGGCATGATGATCTGACTTTGCTCTCTAGAATTCACATAGTAAAAGACAGAATTGATTCCTTCAGCTTATACTTGAACGTCTACATATAGCCTGTGGGATGCACTCACACACATACATAAAATATACACACACTAAATATAAAAGGAAAAGATAACATGTATTTCATAAGAAAACTCTCTTCTTTCCCATAGGGGCAACTGTCGTATGAGTTTTATGAAATTATAATTTATCCATGTAATCCTACAGCTAGGCAGCATTTTTCAAAAATTGAATATCTTGGATGTTTTGGGTTATTAGTTTCCATTTTATATGAGTTAATTATTTTTTCCTATGTGTTTTCTATTTTCCTGCATGAACATCTTGCCATCTGTTTCTAATAATCTTGTCTTCAGAAGTTCCTCACCTAAATCCCCAGTGTTAGCTTTACATACCAGCGTTTCTTCTCTTAAATCCAGAGCCTCACCATGTGTCTTTTGGAGCAGGAACTTGAGCTGCCCTTTTCTCATTTGTAGGTAGATACATATTTTAAGAGTGTATTAATGGTCTAATTATGGAAAATACATCTGATTGCACTAAGTCAATAAAAGGAGCCCTTAACCTAGTTTTCCAGCCAATTCTCATATTTCATTTTATTTGTTAAAAGGCTAAATATATAGGCACCTAAATATAAAATCTACATTTATTTCCTCGAAAATTTAAATACTCCCCTACTAGGTTATCAACTATGTACTTGCATAGTTCCTTCGCTGTTGTTATTTCTATTTATTTTCTATTTCTCATTTCCGTATGCATGCAGGAACCTAGCAAGCACATCTTGATTTTTAAGTCAAAGCGTATCTTGGTTTTCACCATTGAACATGGCTGTTACACAATAAAAAGCTAACAAAAGCTAGGACTCATTTGTATTTTACCAATTAGCTTATCATTGCTTTAAAAGTACATGTGTCAGTTATTTAGAGAAAGTCCTCTCCACATGGTTTGTAATAGAAAAAAAACATAAACAATCAAAATGACTAATAATCAGGGAAGTAGATAAACAGAACCTAGCGAAGTGGTACATAAACGTACTGTAAGCTTCACTGAAATTGGCAAATGCCAATTTAGTTTCTCAGCGAGAGTCTCTCTGCCTTCTAATACCTGAGATTTAAAAATCAAGCAACTTGTGGGTGCCCAATGACACTTTAGTGGCGAGCAGTTATTAAAGACATGCCGATCCATTATTAAGAGGGGAATTTCTGGGGAATCTCAGAGCATCTCACTGGATGGATCTGATTCCAGAATTTGAAACTACATCTTGGCTTAGCTTGTTCCCCCGCCCCTTTCTGCTTCCCTGTCTTCTGTGAACATTCCCTCAACAAGACATTACACAAGAATCCACATTTTGAACTGATCTGAAGGGACCCAACTTGAGAGTTTTGACAGCAGTAGACAGGAAGGGGAGGGTCTAGAATAGATCACTTGCCAGGTGTCAATGAGGATCCCAAATCAGAGGTTTCTGGTTGGAGGAAATTACTGCAGTACAACCGTTATAGATTTCATCTGGGAACTAGAATGGAACACACATTGAAAAAAAACAAAACAAAACACTTATTGGCATTTGCCATAGCTTCAGACAGAAGAAAATGAAGAAAACAACCAACAGAAATATTATGGAATAGGATGGTTGTTAGGAGAACTAATGAGAACATGGAGAAAGGAATGGTGAGATCGGGATAATTAATTACCAATTCATAACAATGTGTGAAGAGATGAAGAGATGACTTAGCAGTTAAGAGTACTCACAGCACCCACAAGGCAGTTCACAACCATCTGTAACTCCGGTTTCAGGAGATCAACCCAGATTCTGACCTCTGCGGACTCTTGTGGTACACTTACTCATGTACATACACATGCGCATTAAATAGATTATTTTGTTCTTGTTTGTCAAGACAGGATTTCTCTGTGAAATAGCCCTGGCTGTCCTGGACTTGCGTTGTAGACCAGGCTGCCCTTGAACTCACAGAGATCCACCTGCCTCTACTTCCTGAGTGCTGGGGTTAAAGGTGCATGGCACTATACCCAGCTAAATAGATTTTTTAAAATGTAAAACTCAAAGACAGTCATCTCTGAATCATTTTCATAGCAAAATAAATAAAAGAATTTCATATAAAATGTCTTAATTACCATGTAAGTGCTTCATATAACAGAAGGCATACGAACCCAAGCATAGCTCCCCTGCTTCTAAATAAAGAAACAAACCTAGAGATGCTTGCCAGCAGTTAGAAACTTCTCACATTGGTTCCCCGACCTACGGAACAAAAGTTATCATACACAACAAAGTTCCATAAAATACTCTCTACTTTATCCACTGGCAAGTGAGGAAAGTTACTTAAAGTATTGTATCTCTACAGAGAATACACAAAGCTCAGTCTTTTCAAAAGTTAAAGGACAGAGTATAGAGGGTTAATTTTATTTGTCAGCTTTTCTTAACCACAATGCTTCTGGCCAGTTTTAGATATTTCTGATGGTGGTTTTAGATGAAATGTCTATTGAAATTTGTAGACTCTTACTAAGGCATATTTCCCTCTGTGCCAGGTTCAGCCACAGAAGGGATGGTGTGACACAGTTCCCGGCCCTGAAGATGAGCCAGCATGACATGGGACTCCTCACGTGCTGACAGTTATTGTAGGCATAAGGTTTGTATAATAATGCAAATAAAAATATATTTTACTTTCTAGTCCTCCTTCAAGAACTGTTCTCCCTGCTAAGGTTAATGCCTCCATGATAATCAGAAACAGCAAAAAGTTTAGGACTGGGCAAGGTGGTAGACATCCTTAATCCCAGGAAACAAAGGCAAGCAGATTTCTGAGTTCTAGGCCAGCCTGGGACAGGCTCTAGGAACAGATTCTGGGAAGCAAGACTATGTCTCTGTGACACTGAGTCCTTTGGGACAACCCTTAAGGCTGGTGGAAAGAACTCGGAAAACATGAGTTCAAGGATACATAAGTCAGAGTGAGAACAGTTCTTTACAAGATTTCTCACCTATGCAAAATATAGGGATGCAATCTGAATTATATATGACCGGCTTCATGGACCTGAAAGAACAGAGGTCACTATACTAATGAGCCAGACTTGTCAGAAAGATATTAAAGGAGATAAAGAGATTTAAGGTGTGGCAACTGATCTCAAGGCAACATCTCACCCAGCTAAGCTTATTGCTTGTATTTGCAGTTGAACAAGTAATAGTTTGGACTTTTAATCTGAAATGAACTACGACAGAGGGCACACTTGTGATCCAGATCTTGAGGCTGGAAGATACAGGGTTTTGATCCAGATCTTGAGGAATAGTGGCCCTGAAAAGCTTAGGACTGGGCAAGGTGGTAGACATCATTAATCCCAGGAAACAAAGTCAAGCAGTTTCTGAGTTCAAGGCCAGCCTGGGACAGGCTCTAGGTGAAGAGGGCCTTAGGGCTTAAATTGTACATGCCTTTAATCCAGCATTCACATGATAGAGCCATGCAGATCTCTACATTCAAGGTCAGTCTACAGACCAAGTTCCAGGACAGCCAAGCTTAGGGAGCAAAGGAGTTGGAAAACAGAAAGCCGTTGATAGTGTAATAGATCAAGGGGACCAAGTTCCAGCTCCAGCAGGCAGCAGAACTCGGCAGCTTCAGCCACATGGCTCTGTCTTTAGAGTCAAGGGGATCGGGCATAAAATACTGATTTCTGGGATAATCAAAAGGGAACCTGAAGTAAATTATTGAGTTGATATGCAATTTCTAAGGAAGTAGCTTATGCAAAATAAAAGACAGGGCTTTGATCTGCAAGAGAGTTTTCTCAAGCAGAAAGTTATCTGGAGAGAGAGCTATCTAGAGTAGAACATAGAACTGTCAGCTTGCATCCATCACTGACTCTGAGTTTTTTGTTCAATGCTTCAAAAGATCCCTTCCTCAAAACTCCTGACCAAGCTGAGGCTGGTCCTCGGCACCTCTGTAATGTACATGGGCTTCATACAATAGATAACAGACTAGGAAAGCTGTCTCCTCAATATCCCTCAAGCAAGAAAGAAGCCATCAGATTGCCCTTGGTTCCATTAGCCACATTTGCTCTCATGTACTCTTTCTGATTCTACAGTAGATTATTTCTGGCCTCAAACTTCAAGTCTTTGCTGTTTCTCCAGCCTGCTAGGCATCCCCATCAGACTTCTCACTGGACAAGCCTCCACAACTGCATGAGACAGTTCCTTAAAATAAGTCTCTTTCTATCTGTAAAAACAGCTTATTGGTTCTGCTTCTTTGGAACACTAATGAATCCAAGATGGTAGACACATGACAACACTTATCAGATTCTCACACAAATGGAGTAACTATGGCAGAAGATAGTAAATTATGGTAATATAACCAAAGCAGTAGCCCCAAAGAGCTCTGCATCAGATGGGTGCCTTTACTACTAAACATTAACTTGCCTTCTGATTCATGATATGTTTACTGATTTGAGAATTGCTTTCTTATTTAAGTTTTATTAACGTGTACCTGCTTTTGTACAATTTAATAAAGAGTCTCATGGAACCAAGACTGGCCTAGAACTTCTTTTCTATTTAAGGGTGACTTTGGGCTTCTGATCCTCCCCAGTGTTGGGATTATACCACAACTGGGTTAGGCAGTACTGGAGAACACATCTAGGGCTTTGTGAGTTCTAAGCAATATTTAGTCCTAGGTATTATATTCATTTTAGTACATTATTGTATTCATTTAGGTAGTAACCCAAAAGAACCAGTGGAAGACCTATGTTGAGGTGAAACAGAAAACCAATATACGGCAGGAACTGAAAAGAAAAAAATGTTTCTCTGCTTAGAGTCTGAATGAGGAGAACCTGGGGGAAGGATATTACAATAGCACCTGACAAAACAGACACAAGCTTCTGTAACTCTTTGTTGATGAAATTCAAAGCACATTAAAGTAATTAAATATGTTTCTTTTACAAACAGAAGCCTCTTAATAACAGAAAAATTGTAGAGATGACATCTTGTTTAAATAGGAGGTACAATGTTAGTGTTGTCAATTATTAAATTTAATTTTAAGGTACACCAGTTAAGGCAGATCTGTAGTAAGATTTACATATTTACTCTTTGAGATTTTCTTCTAAATGGGAACTACTAAATACTGATGTTAGTCGGGAGCATATGGTATTAATTGATATTCAACAATTGGAAGGCATTTATAGAATTATAGCAAATTATTTTTATGATAATTGCAGTTTAGCACTTCATTACATTGCACATTAATCAGTTCCAAATGAAAGTTAGGTAGACGCTCTTCAATTATACAGCTAATGGCTTTTAAAATATAGAGTATTTCTTTGTACTTGAATCAAGGTCTGAAAATGTTCCTAGAACTGGTTCGAGCTTGTGTGGCAATGGACAGTCCAGTTCTTGTTTTGTTAAACATGTACAAAACAAGTTGTATTATTCAAGTGCTGTTGTCCTGGGACAACTCAGTATATCACGTGTAAGTGTGGTTTAACATTGAACTGATTGACGAGTGTGATATTCATTAGACAAGTTTTCAAAGCCATTATCTTAATCATGGTGGTTGTGCGAGCTCTTCTCATTGGAAAAGTTTGTACTTTAATACTATGCTCAAAATTTCACAAACACAACTTTACAACTGTAAAGTCACCAAACTCTTGTGTATAAAAGGAAATTTGGGATACTTAGGTTCAGTCTCTGTGTCTTTGTCTGTCTGTCTGTCTGTCTGTCCGCCCCTCCAACACTAACAGGATTGATGATGTTTAAGTCTCTGAGAATAATGGAGTTCGTAGTTGACAGTCCTGGTTTAAAACACATGATAGACTCAAATATTTTCCAGCAAGCATCTGTTGGTAAGTCACCCCAGGAAGTCTTCACCACTGACTCTCACAGGTTTGTCCGGATAAGGCTTCCTCTGTTCTACATGCATCAACCCACATCTCAGTGGATCCCACTGCATGTTACACTAATGTTTTATACTGTTTCTTAAACAAGCCTGTGGTGATTTTAGAGAAACTACTCAAGACATAAGGAAATAATTTTCCCTTCTTTTCTAGTTAGCATTATTTCGAAATTTGCTATAGATATTGTTCTCAATGTCTTTAATGTCCCTAATTGACAAGCTAATAATCTTTAAGTTGTTAATATTCTTAGTACACATACTTTCATCTACTGTAACAAAATTACTACCAATAAATTGTTTTCCTTGCTTAGCTAAGAGAGGGTTCCCAAATTTACTTTAGGGAAGTTTTGTTTTCATTTGATTTTTGTTAAGAAATTCGACTTAATGAGATCATTGCAAAATTTGTATCTTTTCTAACCATTGCTTTCCTATGACATAGGAACACTGCGATGAGTACCTGGTGTCACACATGTTATCACAGCTATTATGACCCTGAGTGACCAACACAATGTCTTTTGATAAAATTCAGCAAGAAGATCTACAGTCCATTGTGAAGCATGCTGTGACTGTAATGATGCACAGTTACAGTGATGGCAGTCACAGCCTTGCTCATCGGAGTGCGACAGGTATGGTCTATGTCACAAGACAGTCGAAGAGAGCTGAACTGACTAAACATTCCACACGACACCACACTGGCCCACTCTGTTGATGGATTATATTCACCGAATCTAATTAAACAAAATGGGATGTCTTCATAAAAGAAATGTGCTCTATGAGGTAAGAAAAAATGCCCATAAGCAGAAAGTCCTGACATCAGGATATAGATTCAGAGTCACACAGGATATGCTGGGGTACCTGCACCAAATAAAAAGACAATATGTTATATATACTATACCTTAAAACTAATTTTAAACATTCTTAGGCTTTGTATACCTCTTCCAATTAGATGCATAGTTGGGAAATAGCTCTGATCTAGCTGATGGGGAAGACTATCTCTGTTGAGTCAGGAATAAAGAACAAATTACATACTAGGCTAGGCTACCTGATGACAGCTGTATTAGGTAATACAACTAGTCCATTATCCCAAGGCTATAAAAACTAATCAATTACAATAAAATTATATATGGGCATCCCTCATAAACAGTCACTAAGAAGTCTTTGACAAAGTATTAGCATGTCATATCCAACTATATATGTGTATATGTATGTGTGTAGAAGCATGTACAACATAGTAGTTATTGAAAGAATGCAAAGCTAGTTTGATATTTGAAAATCCATGTAATGTCATCTATCAAATTAATACTCTAAGGAAGAAAAATATACACAGTCATACTAATTACAACAGAAAAAAAATCAAAATAAAACATTCTCATGCAAAAGCTCAGAAAAATGAAAATGAAGGAAATGTACTGTTGTAGTTTAAATACAAAATGTCTTCCTGGTCCCTGGCTGGGGTCTCTGGCTTTAGGAGGTAGTAGAAATTTTAGAAGACAGATCTGGATAAAAGCAGGGCCTTGGTACATGCCTTTGAACAGCAGCTCTTGTGCCTGTTGTCTCTCTACCACCACCACCCCCATCTCTCCGCGCTTCTTGTCAACTCTGAGGAAAAGATGTAGCCTCTGCCATGTGCTGATGCTACCACTAATTAATCCCTCCAACCAAAAGCCGAGGATTAATGCAGCCAAAGACTGTGTGGATGGAAACACCTGATACTTCCATCCAAAATAAACAGTTCCCCTAAGCCATGGTGCCGAAAGACCCAACACAGAAAACCAGAATCTGAGGAGTGCGATCACTGAGCTGTTATATCTGGACTGTGGGGAAATTTTAGCCGTGTGTGGAGAAGTGGGCAAGAGAAAGACTCAACCACTGTAAGCAGAGCTTAATGGGTTAGGAGACCAGAGAGTGGATAGCAGACTGTGCTGGTAAGGTTTCAGAAGGGAACAGAGGCTCATGGGAATTACAGTAGATATCATCGTTGTAAGATCTAAAAACAAGTTGTGCCGGAGTCTGTGGGAGTTTAAAGGTGATGGGTTAGTTAATCTAGTAGAGGGAATTCTTTAAGGTACTCCAGTATTTGGACCGTGCACCGTTACTGAGGGTTGCTATTAGTCAGATTTATGGTGTGACTAGGAGAAAAAAATGCAAAGTAGGAAGACCCAACAAACCTTCAGTTGATCCCAGAAGTCTGTAAGGCTGGAGCTAAGGGAGGCATGGTTTCTGAAAGGTTAGCACCACTAAAAAGAAGCCAAGCACTATTCATTGACTCCACAGGAAGGATGCTGTGAGGGTCTTTCTTGAATTGTCCAGATATCTTCCAGGGCAGGCTCAAGGATATGAAAGAGCAGATAAATTTAGAAGACATTCTTCTGAGGAAAGAGAACCCCTAGAGCACCCTTCTACACAGACTAACTAGCATTTCTTTCACTGTCCTCAACTGCCCAGCCCTCAGTGACCTTGGTCTATGGACATCTGTCTGTTGCTCTAGCTGATGGCTGACTTTTATGTTGTCTGTATGATGCTGGTCTTGGGGGCATATAAAAAGTAAGCACTAAAGGTCATGAAAGATTTCACCAAGATTTTAAAGGAAATCCTGAAAGGCGAGGCAGTGTGTAGATTTGGAGCCCCTGCAGGGCTCTGTGGGCAATGTGTAAAGCTAGGGGTACGGCAGGAGCTGAAAAGT
>NW_021604632.1:6554914-6612983 GCF_004785775.1 Grammomys surdaster
TGTGTGTGTGTGTGTGTGTGTGTGTGTGTGTGTGTGTGTGTGTGTGTAAGTAATATAAGACATGGTGCTACACACTTGTAATCCTTATGGAGATAGGTGGATCAAAAGTTCAAAGTCATCTTCAACTATACAATGAATTTAAGGTCAGACTTTGACATGAGACCCTGCCATAAAACAAGACAAAGGGAAGAAAAAGCCAAAAAAAACAGCGTCACCACCAAACTAACAAGAAAAAACCTAAGACTAAATGATAAAGTAAATTATTACATATACCCGCTTTGCAGTTGTTACAACTGAAGATACAAGAAAGGAAACTAATTTGACATTTAACAACAGGCTAATGTCTCCAAGAAGACATGGGGTATGAGGACTGACTCACCTGGGTCTGAACACTAACAGAGCATAAGGAAATAAGCAAGAAGATACTCGTTAAAGTTTTTGTAAACAAACAACCTAGGTCAAATGAAAGTTCAGAGAACATCTACCCTGAGAGACAAGGACTTAGGAAAATTTGTACAGGTGAATATTTATCGAGTGTTTACAAGGCAGGTTCCAGGCTGGGAAGGAGACTAGAGAAATCTCCCCTTTGTGACCCAGGCCTGGAGGAAGCAAGTGGTCATGCTGCAGAAACACCCCGACTCCTTCTTGCAGAACAGAAGCTATAAGCACTCGGAGAAGGCAGCAATCTATCCTGTATCTCTAATGTTAGGGACATCCCAATGCCCCCATATCTTTTTCTTTTTAATTTTACTTTTCCATGATTCAGAGATATTTAATTCCAGGGAAAAAGGAAGTTTCTGAGCTGCAGAGGTTTCTCAGGTGCACATGGGGTGGAGTGGTTGGATAAGACTGATTCCACATCTTGTGCTGAAGATCACGTGGCAGGAAGCAGACGTTAAATTATTCTTCCGTGCCATTTTGTGTTTGGAATTTAGTGGGTTTGGGTTTACCTGAGACCAAAAGGGTCCACAGAGCCATAGCAGACCTTTCTAACCACATCCATTTGCAAGAGAACTCTAGAGTTTGTGACTCTGTTGGGAAGAAATATCGGTAGCTGGTAGGACAAAAACATAGCATTTTCGTGTCACTTTGAGTTAATTTTGTGAGAATCATGAAACTCGTCTATAATTAATTTTTTTCTTTTTCTTTATTCTCATACAATACTTTTGGATTTTTTAGCCTCCCCTTCCTCCTCTCCTTTCAGACTCATCTCTTCTCCCCATGTCAACTGCTTCTACATTTCACTTCAGAAAAATGCCCCCACAGCTTAGGACGAAAGGACATGCCTAACACTGGGATGGAACCAGGACACTGAACTCTCCTTTCTAGACCTTGCCAGGGTAGCAAGCATCAAATGAGTCAACCTTTGGAAAGAGGTGGAGAGAGATTCCTTGTTCTCTCTGTGGTGTAAGCACAAAGGAAAGACTCCGGCCTTGAGTAGAGTATCAGTACTGATAAACAAATGGATAAATAGACTGATCATTCAGGCAAACCAGCACTAGTTGTCAACACAATGCTAGAAAAAATGCTAGAAAAATCTGAGAGAGCCAAATTTAAAAATCTAGACCTAGTTCTTTCTGACTGGACTGACTATTCTAAGAGCCTCACAGAAGAGACTCAACCATTTATATACATTAATATTACTTATTGTAGTGTCTATAATTGTACACAACATGCCCAGATGTCAATTAAAAGTTACCACACACAACACACACAGACACACAACACACACAGACACACAGACACACAGACACACAGACACAAACACACACATACATACACACACTTGAGAAGCTGTGGTAGGGAGCCAGCAGCAATTAAGAAAGCTAATGAACCACATAACTGATAGCATGTATTTTTCTCTATAAGGAAAGAGCCAGTAATCAACTAACGGTAAGCAGGGACAGCGTAGGAGGGAAAAGTTGAGAAAGAAGTTTCAATTAAACATTCTAGGACAGTGGTTCTCAAAACTTTGGTATGCATCAGAATAACACGGCAGACTTACTGAAATACCCATTGTCAGAGTCTGCAATCAGATTTTAAGACCCAGTAAATATGGAATGGGGCCTAAAACTTTCCACTTCTAACAATATCCCAGGTGATGTTAATTGCCGTCTAGGGTCAACGCTTTAAATTGCTGTCCTGTGAGACCAGGAGAAGGAATCAATGGGAACATAAAACCAGTGCTAGAACGTGGAACCAAAACCAGTTTACCCCTTGGATGTAAAAGTAACCTATTCGCCTGTAGGAATTGTCACCTAGGTGGCTTACTACCTCCATCTGCTAACCTAGGCCTAGTCCTAGAAGCTTCTAGTCGTCATACAATCTAATCTAGGCCTAGAACATTTTCATCTTTTCAGCCTTTGTGACTTACTACTGAAAAACCTCACCCTCTCTTCTTCTTTCTGACCTCTGTTGACTGTTCTGGCTCAAACGCTTCTCCAAGCTGACTGATTTGATCTGACTTCTCTCTCAGCCTCTGACTTTCTTCTCTGCTTGGTCCTAAACTAACTCTGGCAATCTGTTCTGTCTTTGTGGCTCCTTCTCATTCTTTGGCTCATTCTGTCTTCACCTGTGTCTAGCTTGGTCTCTCTTCAACCTGTCTCTATACAACTGCCCCAGTAAAACTCCCTCTTTTTTCTCTTGGTTCTGCCTCTCTTAAGTAGTCCTTCTTGGTTCCTGTGAGAGTTGGGCATGTCCTATTCTGTCAAATCTTTCTCTGATTCCTTGCTTTGTCTGCCACTCAATTAGACATCACTTTCAAACACGGATACTTTCTTCTACAAACTAACTTTACCTTCATTATTTGGGATTAAAGGTGTGTACCAAAGGCTTGTCTATATTCTACCCAGAGGCATTAAAGGTGTGTGCTCAAGCTGAACCACACCTCAATTAAAAATACTTTTTCTTCAGTAAACAATACTATCTCAGGCTTCACAGTGTGATCAAATATTGTGCAATACTTGAAGATTAGCCAAATGGTTTTAATTTGACAGAGACGTCAAGATATTCAAGGACACAACAAACTGGAACTATTTCCCAACTTATGAGAGCATAAATGGCAAAAATAATTGGAGTGCCAATTCAATAAATGCAATAAGAAGTAAAACGAGTGAGCTGAAGAATCAGGGGTTATGGGAAAAAACAAGAAAATAATATATTTCAGGGGAAGTCATCTTGGATAGCAAGGCAGTGTCAAGAAACTGTGACTATGTTAACACACAGGGCTTCTACAACAAAGCCTGGGACAACATCTAGAACAAGCTAGAACATCTAGAACCTCTAGAACATAAAGGACTATACAAAATACTGAGGGTAGTGGTGTGCTCTTGGAATGCTAACTCTCGGCAAGTGGAAACAAGAGGATTAGAGTTCATGAATTCAAGGCAGGTCTGTGTTACAGAAGACTGTCTCAAAAGAAACAAACAAGTACTCAAGCAGACACACTACCCCATATATACTTCTAAATAACACAAAGCAGGATATTCGAGACTGGTAAAAAGAGAACCTTAAGAAGTAACAGTCTTACCATTGAAAGAACTATCACAGGAGATCCCTTTCAGCAGTGAACAGAGAACTAAGGAACCCAGACAATACTGAGGATCCAATGCCTCTGACCTGAGGACTAGACCAGGAAGACAATACAACAGTCTAGCAGTAATTACATGTGAGTTCTCCAAATCCAAACTATTAGATACAATGTGTCTCTCATGGGACACACATTTTACAGGTTTAAAGGATACACTAGGAAGCATAGTCAGCAAAACCAGGAAAACAAACAAACAATCCTGAAACAAACAAGCACAAAACCCAAGAGGTCAAGATTTTTCAAGTCCACTAAGAGCTAGTATTAAGGCTGAAAGTACTTGTTCATGACTAGGGCAGATATGATAGGAGACAGGACAAAAACAACAATGTTAAGTAAACTAAAATCACCTGCTTTGTTTTTACTTTTTTTTTTTTTGAGACAGAGTTTTACTTTGTTGACTTTGAATTTCTGATACACCTTCTGCATCAGCCTCCTGAGTGCTGAGATGACAGACATGTGCAGACTGATCCACCTTTGCAGATCATACTTTGTATAGAAACCCTCAGAACAGCGCTTTGTGGTGTATAGGAAAAATTGCTTTTCAATGTCATACGATCATCAATGGGAAGAGTAAATTTTTATTCAATTCAGTCCGAATGTAAATTTTAATATTACTTAATAGTGTATGTGTGAGAGAGACAGAGGGGCAGAGAAGGAGGAGAAGGGGAGAGGCTTGTGTGTGAGCTCAATGCCTAACATGCAGCCACACTCTATCAACAGTAAATGCCTCATGCTGGGGACAGAGCTGCCATTGGCTCACATGATCTAATGCACATTCTATTCTGAGGTTTTAAAAGTTGAACGAGAGCCTGGTGTTATTATCACTGGTCTCATGACCTACGGCAAGCACACAAACGTGACATCTTGAGAAATAATAATATCAATGGATAAATAAAATAATTCATTTGAAGAAGATAGTTTTAAAATTACTGCATCTTTACTTATCAACTTATATATTTTCAAAATTTCATTTGAAAAATAAAGATGTTCTATTAAGCACTCCATCTAGGAAAACAGGTAGGATAACTTTTAGATCTTTTTCTCTCCCTACGCTCCTTCCAATCCAGTCCTCCAGTCTCAGCTCCAGATCTGCATCAAAACACCTGCTCCAGCCTCTTCTGCCTCCCCGTTCTGCGAATCACACCGATCTTCCCCTCTAAGTTTCCTTCTTCCTGATCACTGACCATTGCGTTATCCCAGCCTCCAACTCCAGCAGGCACTCCCTCGGAAGCCACAAGCCACACTGGTCAGGGGAGCAAGCAGGCTAACTGGAAACCTTCGCCTCTCCCTCCATTCCTCAAGTCCAATCCCCCAGCCTCATCCCAGTTCGTCAGAGAGGATGTGCTTTGGCCTCTCCTCACTCTGTGTTCCCACTCCCAGGAGACTGGGCAGATCCTGCCAGAACTCCTCTCTGCTCTTCTGCCTCCTGTGGACCCCTTGAGTCCTCCCAGGTCCTCCCCATTCCTCAGTGTCTCCCAAAACCCAGAAACACATTCTACCTGGAACCCCCCAGTGGCCACACCTATCGGGATTCCAGAAGAATTCTCTATCAGGCAACAAACACATAGCCACTGGACTCTACTATGATCCAGAGAAGGCAACAGAAGCCAATGAACAAAACACCCACCTGCCCAACAAAGAAAAGAAGATAGCAGCACCAAGAATTATAATTTTCCCAAACACAGATGCCTAAATAAATGCCACTGTAAAAACACAGTCAATAACAGCTAGGACAATATGTCTCCATTAGCGCCCAGCCATCCTACCACAACAGGTCCTGAGTACTGCAACACAGCTGAAGAAAAAAAAAATTCACGAAATCTAGAATACTATGAAAAGAACAAATCTAAGAATAATAAAAGTAGAGAAAGAAGAAGAACCAAAGGTCAAAAGCACAGAAAATATTTTTAACAAATTATAGGTGAAAAATTCTCCAACATGAAGAAGGGGATACCTATCAAGGTACAAGAAGTATACAAAATGCCAAAATAAAGTAGACCAAAAAAAGAGTGTCCCCTTAGCACATAACAATCAAAACAATGAAAGCATAGAACAAATAAAAAATATTAAAAGCTACAAGGGAAAAAGACCAAGTAACATATTACGGCAGACCAATTAGAATAACACTTGGCTCTTTGGTGGAGATTTTAAAAGCCAGCACAGACTACTATACCCAGCAAAACAGTCAATCACAGTAGATGAAAAATAAGGCATTCCATGATAAAAAACAAATTTAAGTGGTACTTACTTACACTCTACAGAAAGTGTAAAAGGAAATCCTCAAAGAGGTTAGCCGCACCTAAGAAAACACAAGGAATAAAAAATTACAGGCCAGCAATGAAAAAGAATTGAAATGCATACACATACATCACAAAACAAAATAAGAGGAATCAACAGACACTGATCATTGATGTCTCCCAATATTAATGGTTTCAGCGTCACAATAAAAAGACAAAGACTAACAGAATGGTTACAAAAGACAGGGTTCATTTCCCTGCTGCATCAAAGAAACAAACGTTAACATCAAGGTTAAACAGGGCCCGCGTGCATCTGTACCACATTCTTCTTTAAAAGGGCTAAAGCAAAATGAAATAACAGAGAGCACCATATGAGATTTCTACAACTAAAACTGGAGACTTTAACAGATCACTTCCATCAGTACTGATGGAAACGGGTACTCCTTGACACTGGCACACTGTGAGGAGATGGGCCGGCTGGAGTGAAGCTACCTGGAGAGGGTTAGCTGATTCACATGCAGAATGCTAATGACATACACTCATCTTACACTTTACAATTCAATCATTCGACCTGAAGAAGTGAGGGTCGAGGAAAGCAAAGAAGCACTTTCCAATAAATCTGGGACCTTGCACGAAGATGCCATGTCAAAACTCCACACCTTGCATGCTAACCCAAAAGTTAACCGGAAGTCAATCTGAAAGCATCCATGGTGTGGTCTAAAATTTGCAGCTTGATCAGATATTTTTCTAAGAATTTCTTAATTCCAACAAACAGAGACTTAGAGAATTTGTCAGTCGATGCCGATTGAAACCTATAGGAGGAGGGAAATGAACCGGACATGATAAATATGAATAAAGAGGGAACACGCTTGATTTCACGGCTTCCTTTCTTTAAACATTAGACAGTTTTATGATAAAACTGAAACCAAAGTACATTGAAAATGGGAATAGTAGAGATGCAAAGCCCTATATGACATGATGGTGCATTACTTGAAAAACACCAAAAGCAAATAAGCTACAAAAGCACTTACACTCTTCATAATGGCTAAGACATGGGAACAAATGAAGTATCTGTCAATGGATGGATGAACAAAGGAATTGTAAGACATCAATTATCCTTGAAATGGGAGATTTTACAATCTGTTTCCTTATTAATTGTTTGAATGTTTTTAAACATATATTTAATTATTTGTGAATGTCCTGCAATATATATTTGATATTCATCTCTCCCTGACTCCTCCAAGATCTATCCCCCACCTCCCTAGCTACTCCCAGCTGCGTGTCTTTAAAACAATAATCCCAGCATAGGTTAATTGTACAAAATAATGGGCTGTGCTGTGGAAATTATACCACATTCATCACACAGATGAACCTTCTAGGATAGCTAACCAATAAAATAAAACAGAAACAGAATACAAACTATTATATGACTATATGATCTCATTCTTATGTGGTTTCTAAAATAAAGGCATATTTCAAATGTATAGAACCAGAGAGTAGAGCAGTATGGTCACAGGTGATGAGGGCTAAGGAGAAGATGTGAGGCAGTGGGCACAAAGCTGCCGTTTTACAGGCCAGGGAAGAAGACAAGTGGCAGAATCATGAGAAAGACAGATGGATAGGCAGAAAGAAACCAATTAGACTTCATCAAAGTTCCACAGGAGCAGAATCCACACCCTCCAGAGTACATATTCCTTCGAGTACAGAAAGAACATATACCAGTCCCTATGCTGCATCTCAGAAATTGTCACTCAGTTCCTGCACACTTAAACAGGTGAGATCACACAGTACTTTGGCTGCAGCCGCAGAGAAGAAAATAGAAAACCAGTGATTAAAAGCCAGCCAAGGAGCCCAAATCAGCATGCTTCCTTTTTCTTCTCTGTTTAATGGTTCAAGAGGTTGAACCCAGACATTGTACATCCTAGAGGAGTGCTTCCCCATTGAGTCACACACCCAGCCTCTCTTGCTTTAAAATATATGCAGTAAATATAAAATACCATGAAAATAAGCTTTTATCAAAATGCGTTCAGAACAATATAAATGAATGGAAAGGTATGAATGCATATCTAAGGACAGAATGCTTCTATATTTTACACAGAATGTTTCTCCCTTACATTTATGTATTTTAAAAAATGTAATGATGAGCCCCTTTCTTGAACTTGACAAACACAGATTGAATGAGAGAGAAGCCGCCCCTCTCATAGTCTCAGGTTTTTGAGTAGTTGAGTTCTGAGCTTGTGGCACCATCTGTGTAGATTTAGGAGGTATGGCTTTGCTAGAAGAAGAATGGCCAGGACACTCATGAAGAACTAATTTCGAGGAATGTGTCCTGCCCCAAATCCTCCTTCAAATACCAACAATTTCCGAAGTCAAGATGGAGGTCTTAATGTTGCCTCTTGTGATGTGCTTGCGGTGTCATGGCAATGAATGCTCCTGCCATTTGATTCCCATGTCCACTGCTATAGGACAGGTATCAATTCTGTTAGGTAAATTAGAGTCTGCTACAGTTTTCATTGGTACCAACAATGCCACTAAGAAGATTTTGTCTGTGTGTATGAGTCTAATGTACAACCCCAAATCCTCTTTCAAATACCAACAGTTATAAAGAGGCGCTGAAGCAGTGCTGGGGGCTAGCTCAGGCAGAAAAGTGCGTGCTTCCAAGTGTAAGGACCCAAGTTCATTCCCTGAAACCATAAGTTTGTTTTATTCTGTTTTAAAAGCCTAGCATGGTGGCATAGACTTGTAATACCATCCCTGGAGCAAAGATTTACCTTTAGCCTCAACACACACACACACACACACACACACACACACACACACAAAATCAAAAACTTGAGGAAGTAACTTAAGAATCAACAACAAAGGAAAAAAACATTATCATATCATATATGGAGAAATCACTGCCAGGTAGACTTCAGTCCTAAAAATGATAGACAAACTACAGAAGGGCTACATGATGATTTATAACATAAGTCTTGTAATATTATAGCAAAGAAGTGTTTCTTATATGAAAAGCAAAAAGATTGAGCATGGTGTGGTGGCACATGCCTATAACCTTAGACTTTGGAGGCAACGTCAATAGGCTAGCCTGAGCTACTTCAAGACCATAAGACTAGTCTGAACCATGCAGTGAGACCCTATTTCAAAAAGGCGAAAGAAAAGTAAAACAAAACCAAAGATGAATAGTGAGGCAGGGGAGTGGAAGGCTGCTAATCTGCTTCATGTTCCAATTAAGATAAATTATATACTAAGAACATATTTTATATACCTATGTATATACACATGCATATACACATACACTCTCTCTCAGAAAATTATTCTGGTGCAGGATATTTCAGTACAACACACGAATCAACACAATTGATATGATAACACAGACGAACAGAAAAACTGGCAGAGGAGAAAAGCTCTTCAGAGGAGATTTAAAAAAGTGTCCGTCAACATACATAGAAACTGCATGTCAAAGATACCATTTCAGACAGACAATATTCACATCTATTTTTTAAGTACCAACATGTATTATCAGAATGTCTAATAAAAGAAATTCAAGTCTATTGCGAGTGAAAGTGTAAGCATTCTAGATACACTGGATAGCAAATCTGGTCTTTCTAGTAAAGCTGAACATGGCCATATTCTCTGATAAATCTATTGCCAGAGGGACACAGTCTATACAATATGGCATAGACGAGTGTACATCCAGGCTCCTGTACACAAAAATCTTCTTAGTGGCATCGTTTGTGCCAATAAAAATGCAGCAGATTCTAATTTGCCTAATGGAATTGCCCTATAGCAGTGGGCATGACATGATGGCCTCATTCATTGCTGTGACCCAAATAAACATGACTATATTACAAGAGGCCACACCAAGACTGAAGGGACAGAAGGGAGCTCAGTGGGTGGACTATTCATGCTGGTTAAGAAGGAAGAGCAAAGGGAGATAGAAAAACAAGGTCAGAGGGAGCCTTTCAGGGTCCTTAGTTCCCCAAGGAGACCAATGAAGCCTCACGAGAACACATAGTCACAATTGGTAGAACATAGATTGTTAGCACAAGTGAGCTTTCTGTCTACTGGGAGGTTCCAACGGGAGAAATGGGCTCCTGTGGAGAACAGGAAAGCCCTAAACACACCCCCACACACACACACACACTAAATATCAGCTTCCATTCTGTTGTGAGCTGAGTTCTGACTACAGAATGCTTCGGATTTAAAAGTATCCTTTCAAATATCTTGTTATAAGATTTTAAGTAGGAGACACAGGAAATACCCCTGACAGTACTACATTATTTGCGTTTTCTTCTTAACTAAAAGTACCTATCGAATAACCCAAACAATTCAATCATCCTTCCATAACTTAACCATTGGATAAAAGAGACCCCCCAAGAAGTCACAAAAGGATGGAGCCTTCCCAAGATCCAGAATCATTGCCAAAGAAAGACAGAGATAAACCACCACCACATTCTGCCTTCTAGAGTTAGTAACCAAACATCAGAGAGAAATCTTGATCTGCTGTTTTTAAATGCTGTGATGTCATATTCAGGGGTGGTTTCGGGGATAGCCGTGTTCTAAACTACATTTACACAGTAAAACACTTCCCTAGGCAATGCTAGTAGGAGACTTAGTAAATTACAAGTAAGGTTGAGGAAATGTTCAAAGGTGTGTAGGAGAATGAAGCAAACAGACAGACGCAAAGACAAGTTGGTAGACTCAGTGGACAGAAGCAGAGGTGTCCAGTAATAGGAAACCCTAGAAGAAAGTAGGGAAAGTAAAGATGTATGGGTATGATGCCTGGGTAGATAATGACTCAAAAATTATCATTAAAAAAATCACAAATGGTCATATCATGAAGGTCTTTCTGGAATACTTTGAGAATCCCAAGTCATGATGAAAAAAACAATCCTTTAAAAAAATAATAATACCTTTCAGCTCTGAGTGGCATCCACACCTGTAGTTCTAATTTTCTGGAGGATGAGGCAGGAGAACTATTGTAACTTAAAAGCCAGCCTGGTCTACATAGTGAGTTCAATACTAGAACATATAGAGAACTTCATCCCAAAACCAAGGAAACTAACAAATTTTCTAGGAAATTCATTATCTGTAAAAGAAAGTAAAACTGAGCACAGATTTTTTTTTTCTTCAATAACAGGAAAAAAAATCCCAAAATGCAGAGAGAAGAAAAAACTTTCAGACTTACAATTCTTATTAAATAAGGAGGAAAAAGCTATTTCCAGACATAAAAGCAGAATCTCAAAGCAATAATACGGCAAGGCATTAACAGGAAGAAAATCAAATCCAAGAATAAGAGTGAACAAAGCCACCATTATCAAAGATATTAACATGCTATGAATATGAATATTTAGTGATTAATTATAATAAAAAATATACTATGATATAATTAGTAAATATAAGAAGCATGGCAAGGATTTGTGCTTGAAACTTCTATGATAAACCAGCTCAGTGTGTGAGTAAGAGCTTAGATTCTGAACCCAGACTGTGTGGGTTTGAATATGAATCGCAGGTGTCTTTCAAACTACAATTAAAGTCAATAACTCGATCAAAGAACAATAATGACATCTGAGAAATATGAGTCATATTTCTTGCCTTTCTAATCAACTGTCAATTTTAATACATTAACAAGAGAAGAAAAATTCAGGGCCCAGGGAAAGGCAGCTGTGTCTTTCAAATGAGTTGAACATTTATTAAAAATCTGGAAAGAAGGGAGGAGTGGGGTGAGCGCAATCAAAACACACTGCAAGGCATCCTCAGAGAATTAATGACACATTATGTTAGAATATCTTAAAAGACACTAAGAACTTTAATCTTCACATTGTTCAAAAAGTTTGTCATGGCTGCCTACTTTGGATATTCAAATAGAATACAGTGAATGATAGAGTCTTTGCAAAATTTCCCTGTCCTAAGTAAGCTCTTCCTTTCCAATAATGCTATCTCGCAGAAGCTAGACAGAAGAAAACCATTTTGGACATGACTATGAAGACCTTCAGTCAGGATGAGATGTGAAACCTGCAGATCATGAGCTGATCAGTAATTTCTTTCAGTCTCGTGTAACAAGAGTAGCAAGAGAGCATGACTAAGTTTTGCCTGATGTGTTTGGTTCATGACTGGAGGTTATTCAGCTTAATGTCATTCTTTTAATTGCTGTATTATTTAAATGTTCAACATTAAGACATAGGTCTTACAATGCTTTGCAATTTGCAGTGAATTGCTTTTGTCTGAAATCATCTCCTTCCTACCACGTTATAAGCCCTACAAGTACCTGCTCAAATCCCTAAAGGATGGTGAGTGGGCTCAGTCTTGTTCTTTGTGCAAAACTAGCGTCATTTCAAACATATCCAGCTTTCCTTTGGGTTAAAAAGATCCCACTAAGTGGACCTCCATCCATATCAGTCTCTAGCTTTGTGATTCATCCCTATTTTATTGTTCTTAGCCATCAGTTATAAAGCTTTGGTTATTTGAACCTATTTACACATTAGGTGTTTGTCTTTTTGACTGTTTTGGGAAGTCTGCAGGTCAGAACAAATAGAGTGTTTATTCTGCCAATTGACAAGGGTTGCTGTTGTGGATAGCCCGGGTCTTGTATTTTGCTGCTAATTCCCCTTTAGTCGGAAGGGCTGCAGAGGAGGAATGAATCAGTACACAAGTGAATTCTAGTGAACCTTCTGCCCACCTTAATTTGTAAAATAAAGGCTAGAGCCAGTGATTGGGCAGAAGAAGGGGAGGTGGAGAAATAAAGGTTGGTGGGAAGACACACAGAGAGAGAGAGAGAGAGAGGGAGAGGGAGAGGGGGAGAGGGAGGGGGAGGGGGAGGGAGAGGGAGAGATAGGATGACGACTGGGAAGAAAGACAATGGAGGAGCAGGAGGTGGAAGGACAAGCTCATGGCTTGGAAAACCCACAAGTTATAAGGGTCTCATAGCTGGGGAATAGAGTAGTGTAGTGGTGAATCTGCCCAATCTAGGCGCGCAGCATATATTCATAATCACTGAGTTGTGTTTTCTTTGACCGGTTTTATTTGGGTTGGAGATTTACCACAACAGGTTGCCATATGCTTCACTCTGGTCTCATAGACACTCAAATGGAGGCTTGTGGCTCATTCTAAGACAAGTACAGGTCTTTACAATGTGCCACAAGTCCCTTTCCCTACATCTTCCATGATTTTTCTCATCTCTCTTATCCCACCACTTCCGAAACATGCCAGGCTTATTTCCTCTAGAATATCTGCATTTGTTGCTCTCTTGCTGGACTCCTCCTTCTTCAGCTATCAACACTTAACCGCCTCCTCCCTCCAACTTTACTCAGTTGACTTGATAACTTGGTTGAAAATTACACTGAATATATTAGCACCATTAGTTTTTCATAGTGGTCAGAACTCATGCCCCATCCCCTAGACTTACTGCGAAACTAACCTTGATGACTAGGATGTTATCAAAAATGATTGAATCAGAGCTTTAAAATGCCTTGCACTGCTAAGGCTATTATTATTATTATTGTGTGATTCAGTACTCAACTGATAATAAAGGAATGGAAAATTTAAAACAAAATTTAAATTGACGACAGTAAGCAGCAGCAGCCTGGCATGATGTCACACACCTGCAGTTCTAGCAACTTGGGCAGCTACAGCAGGAGGATCGCTAGAGCGATAGCTGAAGATGAATCTGAGCAAAATGGTCCAGAGAAAATGGAACCAAAAGAAACAGGGAAGGTCAGGAGGGGAAGGGGAGGGAGGGAGGGGCTCACACTGTGAACCACACCACCCGGAGCTAAGTCTAACCTGGGTTCTAGAAACCTGAGTACAGCTATGAGACAGTAATAAATCACTAGGTTTTAAGCAACTTGTTCTGTAACATTTGGTGAAAAGAAATTAAAAACTATTAACATATAGACAGCAAGGACAATGGAAGAAGGAAGGGTACCTCTTCTCCTGCTTGCACTTACTTGCCAGCACATTTGTTGGAGCCTACTTCTTCAGAACTCCATCTTATACAGAAGGCCACCTGAAACACCCAGCCTCGTGGGACTCAGCAACTACTAGACTCTTGGACTTCCCATCCACAGCTGTTCATTGTTGGGTTAGTTGGACTGCAGCCTGTAAGTCATCACAATAAACCCCCTTAATATAGAGACATTCCATAAGTTCTGTGACCCTAGAGACCCCTGACTAATACACAGTCCTAAGTACATCTGGGACATTACAAATCTAGAGAAGGAGAACTGGGAATCCAAGGGCAGCGATGCAAACAAACTTTCTGTTCAGGAGCAGAAAGAGCTGGAAACAGCAGACCATGGAGCAGACACCTGATTGCCATGGGCTTCAGTATGGTGTCTGGGTTTTAATCCAATATCAGTTGGTAGCTTCTGGAGTTTCAAATGGGGAAATGGTTAATTAAGGTCCCTGTGTGTTACATAGACTGTAGCAAGAAAGGGCAGAGGCAGATGCGTGAAGGGGATACTGCAGGACCACAGGCATGCAGCATCAGGACCAGGCTGGTCCAGAGGCAGTGATGGAGAGGTAACCTAACACCTTTGGAACAGAGAGCCAGGCCATAGGATTTCTTGATTGAACAGACGTGTTTATACAGAGCATGGAGGGACATCTGTCGGCTGAAGAGATGGGAATGAGGAATGGCTGTTTACTTTCCAGTCTGCACAACTTATCAAATAGTTTCATTAGCTGGGTAGAAGATGAACAGTTATGGGGGAAAGAGACATCACGGACGCTACTTCATACACCTATTGATCTGCTTCTCTACACAAAGTCCGGTATCACACAGAAGTCCCAGAGATCTAGTCTGCAACAGACTGAAGTCTTTCTCAGTTGCCAAATACAATAGATAGTTTCACCGCTATCTGGATTTTACTAGACTCAATTCAGACCACCGCACAGGCCACTGCCCTGCCTCCATATCAACACAACCCTGTTTGTTTGGTCCCATTGAGGTGACTGAGATCAGCTATACCATCTCAAACAGAGAGGGGCAGAGAATATATATTCGACTTAGTTTCACATATACTTTTTTAAAAAACCTGGAAGGATTAAAAACAAAACAAAGAAAGAGAAAGAAAGAAAGAAAGAAAGAAAGAAAGAAAGAAAGAAAGAAAGAAAGAAAGAAAGAAAGAAAGAAAGAGTAAGTCTTGTCGTTCACAGAGGGGAAGGGGCGAGTGATGAAAGACAGATCTCATCACTGTCCTGTTCCATAGGGCTTGTTCAAGCAGCAGTGTGAATGTTTCACTGACTTCTTGTTTTGTGTAACTCATAGGAAGATGCCATCAAAAGTATTGGGCTGAAGAGCTAAAGAGGTTTCTGCGTCTTGGTCACGCCTAAGCTATAAGGCCTTTATGCCAGGTCTCTCCTCTCTTCTGTTCCCCTCTATTCTCCTCTCCTCCCCTTCTCTCCCCCCCTCTTTCTCTTTTTTCTCTCTCTTTCTCTCTCTCTCTCTCTCCCCCTCTCTCTCTCAACAATATAATTTTATATTAAGAGTTACAGAATAAATCACAAATCCTTTAAAACTACTTTAACTGAAAGGAGTAAGAATTTTAAGACGGTGGTCAAGAATTAAGCCCACAATAAGAACTGTTCTTATACTTGTATCTGAATTTAATCATTCTTAATTTCATCTTTAAGGTGTCATCTTCCTAAGACAGGTATAACAAGTAGAATACATCTGTGCTAAAAATACTCTTTTCAAGCTGGGTGTGGTGGGTAACCCTGTATTGTAGCTCTTGGAAAGGGGAGACCGGAATAACAGCGGACAGGCCAAGCCTGGAATGGGATGCCTTTCGGAGTAACATATTTTGGTACATCTATTTACAAAACTACAGCTATAAAGAAAATATTTTTACATAACAGTGCTATGGTAAAATAAAATAGAATAATGATCCTAGCGTGCATCTTCTGACTGAGTCAATATCTTCTTAAGGAGATTGAGTTGCTTTTCTAAACTAGCACATAGCATAGGATTTGAAAATCTATTAAAAACATGGGCACTTTTGTCATATACTTAGAAAAGAAAAAGTTAGCTGTGCTAACTATAACAATAATCATACTCACAATCGGGTGAAATTACCTAATAAGACGTTTATCTTTTGCTGTGTGCCCAGTGGTGAGCTCACCCATGGATAGTTCCAAACCCGTGAGGACAAAGATGGCCCTGGTTAAAATCAGTGAGTCTAAACCCAACGACAGGAATATGGGGAAAGGACTTAGACAAAGAGGAGGTGGGGGGAGAGCAACAGAAATATATACATGTCAGGATATACACGCAGAAAAGTGTCAAAGGACAAGTTCAAGAAAAGGGAAACCTGTCAGTATAATTGGCATACATGAAAACCACCAACAAAGCCCAAACAAGCAAACAAAAGCAAAACTCCTCTGGTATTCCAGTACTCCAAGTAGCAGGGGTAGATGGTTGGCAATCAAGAAGAGTTTGACGAAAATAATGTGTTGATAAAATAGTTAATCAACTCTGAGCAGGACAGAATCCAGGGGTTCACTTAATCAGATTTATGGATCAGAAAAACTACAGTCACCCAAAGTTTATGGCTCTTCATTTTGTTGTTGTTGTTTTTTAAGGCTAACTTAAAAAAAGAAAAACTTTAGAATCTTGGTTTAAAAAAAAAAACCCAGAAGGTAGTAAAAAGTTTATTAGCTAAGAAATGAATGTTCCGAAAACACTTTGGGGGAAGATTTTTGTCTCTCTGTTTGTTTTCTGTAGGTTTAATGATCGGGCAGCTTTCCCTAGACTCTTCCGTCATTTAGAGGGAAGCAGCAAACAATGCTTAAAAGATCACTAGATGGCCACTTTGATAATGCTATTTATTTGAGAATTAAAGGGTAAGCTTGAGGTTAGTAAACTGATGTCAGAAAAACAATGCATGTCTGTGATTACTACATCTACATTAGATAATCCTTCAAACCATTTCATAATTGACAAAGCAATGCATATATACCGTATTACCAGGGCATTCTGCACCATGTATTATACATAGGTAACAAATTTCATCCTTCTAAAATGGTTATAGATTGCCAACCCTGGTAGTCAGAAGAAATATGCAACAATGCTGAAATAAATAATACCAAGGAATCCAGCCCCTCCCCCACCCTTCTACCTTCCCACCACAGTGCCAGCATGCAGTCTCTGAGGCAAAAATCCATACTACCTACCAGAGTCTACACCTAGGCATCAGCACCTTAGTCTCTAGCATTCAAAGCTAAATAAGTGTCAATATGCTTAAGACTGAAGGAAAAGAAATAATCGGATAAGGCACTTTGAATTTAATTTCAGTCACATCCCCTAAAATATACAGAGAAACCACATACCCCTCGGTACTTCTAAACTCTTCTGAGAGCCTATGCCATCCCCGGGCAGTCAGGGAGCAGCCATAGAAAGGCACACTGGCTATCTCAGGATAGCTAACTGTGAGGGAAGAGACTACTGAAAGCACCAACTGTGCCCCTAAGCTCACGGCTTGCCATCTCAGACACTTCCGCCCCAGACAGAAAACACTACACTGTTCAGCCTCATTTTCTGGATGTTCCGTGCTGTTTAACCAGAGCCACACCACGTTTTTTTTTTTGTTTTGTTTTTTGGTTTTTTTTTGCACGGGGATGGTGTTCTGATTGAAACAGACGCCAAAGGAGTCATGAGTCTAAAAATAATAGGAATCAGAAAGGTAATCATGAGACCCATTTTGTTTTTTCAGTCTGGTAATGTACAGTCTTCTAAAAGGCATGTGAAATGAGGCTGCTTATTTAAACCAATGGTGATAACGACTGTTTTAAAACCGTAAAGCGTGTACATACGAACGAGACAGACACTATATACGGAGGAGAAAAGGAACCAGTAAAAGTTTCAGGGAGCAGATGCATGCACAGACGTGCTCAGAAGATCCTGGCTGTGAGATAAACCGCCACCTTAACATTTCAGTGCTTTGGTGGTTAAAGCAGTAAGAGGAAAACAACATCACTTTGCACTTAGAAACCTGTTTCTAATCAACTGAGCTACTCCTATGGGGGCAAATAAAAATGATTAGCTTATTAAAAGCATAGCTTTGCTATTTAATAAGCAAAAATGATTGAAAATTCTGCTCCAGATCATGATAATTTTAGTGTTTCTAGTTAAGCCTGCAAAATTGCATTCATTATTAGTGCCTAGATTCATTAACAATTCAATTTATAGATATTAATGCTTATAATGCATGCTTCGCTTGCCAAAACTTGAAGAGAAATTGTTTCAATTAGCTTTCACGGATCAAGAATCCTACCGGCTGGGTATTTTTAGACAAAAGATACAAACACATCCCCAAGCAATGCTAATGCACAGCTGGGACTTGTGTGTGAGGTCACTTGAGCTAACCACTTAAAAGGAAAACCAGTAAATGAGTTTTACCCAGATGAGCAAGGCAGGGACAATCTTCTGCTTCCGACCAAATATTTGAAAGGCACATAGGCACTTAAGGAAGACGGTGACAGAGTCATTAGCTTTAGGGATTTCTAAAGACAAAACTATCAAGACAGAAATTGGCAAGCTAAACTCAGTGAGAGACATTCAGCATAAAAGACAATGGGAAATCTCATCGAGAGAACTTTAGTTCTTCCTCTGTAGAAAAAAAAAAAATGTGGGTATTTATTGTAAATCAAGCTTAACAGGGAAAGTCTGTCCCCTGCACAAGGGCCATGACCCCATAGTAGGCGACAGAGAACAGACTGATGTCCCAAGTGATCCAGACAACAATCTAGATTCACAGGTAATTATCAATGCTCCATTTCATGTAGAGCTGCACAAAACCAAGTCCAAGCTGCTACTGACTGTCAGTGACAAAGATATACCTGTAGGTAGAAGAGACATTCTTTGAGGGTGGACGTCTCTTCCACATATATTCCTCTCACCAGCCTGCATGAAAACCCAGGACAGCTACTGATCTTCATGCTCCATACAGGACAGTACTGTAGTCTAGCTGTCTGATTATTTATAACTTGGTATACATAGCAATAGGAAGAAAATAAAATGAATCCTTATATTAGAACAGAAAGACAATTCATTTATCTTCCCTGAAATGCAGATCCATTTCATATACTGAAGGATGGATTGAATAATGATTCTATCTATCTATCTATCTGTCTGTCTGTCCGTCCGTCCATCCATCCATCCATCCATCCATCCATCCATCCATCCATCCATCCATCCATCTATCTATCTATCTATCTATCTATCTATCCAACTATCTATCTATCCAACTATCTATCTATCCAACTATCTATCTATCTATCCATCTATCTATCTATCTATCTATCCAACCATCTATTTATTCATTCATTCATTCATTCATTCATTCATTCATTCATTCATTCATTCATTCATAGGCAATCTCACTATGTAACCTAGATAAGTCCTGAACTCATGACCTTCCTGCATCCCCCCCTCAGCCTCTTAGTTTGGGAATTATAAGCAAGCATCACTGCACCCAGGTGAACAATGATTCTTGAATGTCTCAAAGATCTCACAGAGCAACCTCAGATAACTCTAAAGCCAGCAGAATAAAACTTGGGAAAGCCAATGAAATACTAACACAACTCTGACACGCCATACGAGCTGGGTAGGAAGGCAGTGTGGAAGGCAGGCAACGCATCAGGATGTTTAGGATGAGGACATAGAACAGGTAAAGCATTTCTTCTGGAGCATGATTTACTCCTGTATCAAAGCTTTTATGTTAGTCTGAAAGTCAAACACACAGACGCCTAGAAAGACACTTACTATTCTATTCTCTAGCCTTAACAGTTATATGAATTTAACAAAAGATAATTGTGAGTTTATGGGAAATCATAACTTCTATAAAACACATAATTAAACATATCAGAATTACAATCTAAGACTGGAACTAGGGACATAGCATGGTGATATAGCACTTGACTAGCATGTGCAAGGCCCTTAGTATTAAAAACAAAGTTAGATTTGTCACACACACACACACACACACACACACACGCACACATGCACACTGAAGCCTGACTGTATCTACATGGTAATTAAAAACTATTACATAGAGAATGGACAAAAACAAGCTAGAAGAAAAATGGAAAAACTAGTTTAGAAAGAAAAGTAAAAACCTCTGTTTTCGATGTAGTAATTTGAAGATGGTTCTAAAGACTGATAGAAAACCACAACTAGGCTAATAGCTGTAGGTAAACGGGACTAGCTGAAAAGCTAATGCTGGAACTTGCTCATTTATTCACCCGGTAAACTTGCATAAATACATATATACATACAAATACAACTGTATATGAATGCATTTTTCACACTGTTAAATTCATGATGAACAAACTATTCTTTTTAAACCTACACTTTATACTTAAACCAAATAGTTACTCGATAAATTCATGTGTACACACGCACACACACACACAGACTATGGTCACTGATGAAATCATTAGCAGTACCACATTACTATTCAAGACTATAATTCATTCTTCAGTGTTAGAGTCCACGGGGGCTTGGTTTGCTTTGCCACACTGAATGTAGGGAACAGCAGGGATCCCTGGGATGTGAAGCTCACGTCTCCATTCTTTCTTCAGCTCTCTTTGCTTGTAACTGTTCTGGTTATTCTTTTGTTTCTCTATGGCTAATTTATCATGGAAGGCACCTCTCCATCTCCACAGTGGAAACAAAGGGCACTGACGAACTCAGGAATAGTAGCATTTTCTTCAAGGGGCAGTGGGGTAGTTATTTAGTACCTTTTGCTGCTTGACAGGAGTTACAGACGCTACTCCACACTGAAAATGTAACCCAAAGAGCTTTCAACGATGAAAATCCTATTTCCACATAATGTAAACTCCCCATAAAGCCCATCCAGTTTATACCTATTACAAGTCCACAAAGGCAGGTGTATCGCTTTAACAATGTATTGCCATGGCTACCCTAAAACCAGTGTCACATTACGCACTCAGATGTTTGTTGAATGAACAGGTTAATTATTTCCTACCCTGGGGCTCAAGTTCCTTCCTGTGAGAAACAAAGTAACAGGTAGATTCTTTAAAGGTTTGTTTCTGGTATTAAGGAAACCAAGAAGTAATACATGCTAATGATAAGAGTGGAAAATAAAGCTGTTAGATATTAGTCACTGTTATGCTTTAGCGAACTGTTAGAAATTAGCAGGCTTGAAGCTCCTGAGGGTGGATTCCTCCTTTACCACATTGGGCCCCACCCTCTTGTATTCCTGATAATATTCTAACTTTACAAACTGAAAATAATGTCATAGAAGGAAGAGGTATCACAACTTCTCCTCCATAAGGACTGACCTGAATGGCCCTCCCTGAGGAATAGCTTTCATGGTGCCAGACAGTGGCTGGAAAGCTTCATAAGGGATGAGGCAACCAAAAGTCCTACCTAGCTATGAATCACATCAATGACCAGCATGGAATGATAACCCTAAGGTTACACTAGGGGCACACATATCTTGATGGTAACCAACAGCTCTCTGATCAGACTTAAGCCTGGCTCAACAAGAGGAAAACCCATGATTGGTACCAGAAACCTAGTTAACTACCCAGTGCTAGTGAAGTATGGTTATTGGAGGAGAATCTACAGCCACTAATTTACTAAATGAGCATAATACCTAACAATAATCTATAACCATTTTCCTTTATACCCACAGGAAAGTGTAGTGAGTCTTCACCATTCATCAAGGAAACTTCCCTTTCCAACAGATGGAGACTGCAACAGAAAACCACACCAATCAAAAGGTAGAGTGTTGTGGAGCCCAGTGCCAAAGGACACATCGACAAAACCCTCCCATACCTAAAGATCAGGGAACACTTTGGGGAAAGAAAGGATGAAGAGTGTCATCCTTCATCCAAAGAGGGTCAGAAAGTTACTGTGAGATTACATCCCCTAGAAGCAATGTCAGAAGCAATGGCCAAACATTAGGCAGAGCTCAGGGAGTCTTGTAGAAGAGTTGGGGGGAGGAATGAGGGAGCTGGAGGGGTCAAGGACACCATAAGAGGACCTACAGAGTCAGCTAACCTGGATTGATGGGGGCTCACAGAAACTAAACCACCAGCTAAAGAGCATGCATGAGCTGGACCTAGACCCCCTACATATTTGTAGCAGATGTGCAACTTGCTCGTCACATGGGTCACCTAACAATTAGAGCAGGAACTGTCTCTGATTGTTGCCTGCCTTTGGATCCCTTCCCCTAGCTGGACTGCCTGGCCAGGCCTCAGTGGGAGAGGATGCACTTAGTCCTGCTGCAACTTGATGTGCCAGGGTGGGTTGGTACCAATGGGGGGCTTTTCCATGTCTGAGGAGAAGGGGAAGGGGTAAAGGGAAAAGGGGTTTTGACGTTGGGACTGGGACTTCAAACAGAATGTAAAGTGAATAAATAAATAAATAAATAAATAAATAAATAAATAAATACAAGAAAGAAAGGAAGGGGGAGGGAGGGAGGAAGGAAGGAAGGAAGGAAGGAAGGAAGGAAGGAAGGAAGAGAGGGAGAGGATATTTTGTAATAGTATAAAGCCTACCTAAAAATGTAAGTTGTACAATGTTCTCTGGAGCCACTGTTCACTTCTACCCACTGAACGTGTTTTCCTACACAATGGTTCCTGAGACTTCTGTCCACTCTTACTCCATGAGAGTGTTTCTCTTACCACTGGTGCCTCTGGCCATTGCTTATTCTTACTCTTCAGAGAGCACTGCTTTACTCTGGAAAGAACCCCATCACCTGTGCTATACCATGTGTCTCCTCAAACTCTTCCAGTTGAGATCATGAGTGCTAAGGAGCCAGGGGGACATCAGAGGATGATGCTCATGACAAAAGCGGGTGCTTGAGAATGTGGGGACGCTGTATATTATCTTTGCAACTTTCCCTTAAGTCTAAGTTAATATCAAGATAAAGTTTATTTTAAAAAAAGGTTAAGGAAAACAAACTGATATTTGATACATGGTTAATATAATCTAAATCTCAAAACTGCCTGCGTACATAGTCATCAATAGCAAACTAGTGAAGGGGCCAACCAGGTGGCCAAGAGTAGAGATCTTTGCCTTATCTATTTGTTGGTTAGCACCTAAAACCTCTAATGACTTTAAATCACTGTGACAGTCTCATGGGGTACCTCCAAATGACTATAAACCTATTCCCTAAAGCCTTTTCCTTTTTCAAACCTAACTTCACTCCTAAGATTTTTCTGATGCCCATGAGTCTCAGACTCATGAAAAGGATAAGAGGTTGGCAGTCTGAGTAAGATATAAAAATGTTCATAGCTGTTTCCATAGCTGAAATTTATAATCGGTGCAGGACTAAATAATGGAGGTCCGCATGTTACTTAGGGCATTTTCGGTATCTCACATACTCTGCCAACCAGCAGTGACACTTGACAAGAAGAATTATTTCTTCCTCTCCCTCAAAAGCACTGTTTCATGTTTTTAAAACTTAGCTTGAACAGAAGATTTAATAGTATCAGTATAATCATCTCCCTTTTAAAAATGCTAAAATCCATTCCCATCTAAGTAGCAAAACAAATCATAGAAATGGAATCATTTCTCTCAAGGTTTCTACAGAAAATGCATCACCAACGTTTAAAAAAAAAACCCGACAAATTATTTTAAATGATGTAAAAATTAAGTGAATAGAAAACATTAATATATTCAAAATATTCTACTTTGCCTCAGCTTAAAATATGCCATTAATGAATATTTCCTTATTTCAGAAGCCTAAAAGAGATATGGTGAGATTTCCCAAGTCTTCCGGTTGCCTCCTTATAGACAGAAACATTAAGTTTAGGGAAGTTTTCTTCTATGACTTTTTTATTAATCATTTTATTCATTTACATTTTCAAATATTCTCCCTTCCGGTTACCCCTTCACAAACCTCCCATTCTGCCCCCCTCCCTCCTCCCCTTTGGCTCTATGAGGGTGCTCCTCCACTCACTCACCCACTCCTACCTCACCACTCAAGTCTGTGGAGGCTTGACAGACACATTTATTTTTTTTTGACAGATGCATTCTTATCCAGGCCTCTGTCTCACCTAAACACTGTGTAACTCAGAGAAAAATGGAAGTGAAACAGAAGTAAGACATTCTAAGTGCCTGCCATTGGTCAGGCGGGATGAATTTAGATACAGAACAACTGCTGCTTTGTCTTTTTCCAGTGGCTCTCAGACTTTGTGAACTTGGAACACCCTGCTGAGGATTTAGGATTTGTGGCTACACCATTAATGGTTACAATAGCGGACATTAAACAAATAAAAAAAGTCAACATTTACTTAATCATTTAAAGCAATAATAAACCACTGCCTAGTCATAGCATACTTTTATGAGAGAACTGTTTTTCCTACTTCGAAATTTATCCATTGTAATTCCATGTGAGAAGAAAGATTTACCATAAATTTTTATAAATATATATAATTTATATTATACAATATTTTTTACAAATACAATATATACTTAAGTGATGCTTCAAGAAATGAGATGTTTATTCTCAATGGAGAGGAATAAATGAGTTAAGGATACATAGTAGACATCAGCTGGAGAAACATAGGGCCTGGGGCAAGTTTCTCACATCAGAATACTGTGTTATACAGGGTTTGTCTTTATAGAATCATACATACAGAAAGACATATTGCCTGACTTTTAGTAGACTAAGCAGAGCAGGGAAAAATATATTCTTTCGGGATCTTCCAAAAATCACTGATGTGCACTAAAATGCCGAGCCACCCAAGGCCTTCCATTCAGAGCCCTTGAACCCAGTAGACTAACTACCCTTTGGTAGAGTGTCCTTGGCATAGTATTTGTTAATTAAAAACTGAATTTAGGCTTCCTTTAAATTTGCCAAATGTAAGACTCAGTATCCTTACAGATTGTGAAGATGAAGTCTGCCATGTGCAGTCCATGGCCCTGTATCTCTGTCAAAGTCAGGAAAGCAAGAATCTTATGCTCGGTCCTCTGCAGTGCTAGGTAAACCTGCCCCTACAGAAAGAGTGCAGCTTGCCAGGCAGCCAAGCTGCCTTGAATATAAATCTGAAAAGATACTTAAAAAAATGTTAAGGTAAATTTTAAATAAGTACATTATAAATTTTCTATTGTTTAACTTCTACTAGTTCTACTGTTTTTGACTCTGCTTTCCTCCTTTCTGCTTGAATGAAAGAACTATGAGTTTCAAAGTTTGAAAATGCACTACAGTATGGAAGACAGTGGGAGGACCTGTTCAGATCCCCTTCGTTTTATAAAAAGGTTTCCTGCCCCGCTTCTGGGAGAGTGGAGAGCACCTAACCATCCTTTCCTGCAGTCATGTCAGTTTCCTTCCCAAAGGACCCTCCATCACTGGCTGACCAATACAGAAATATTAACAGCTTCACTCCAGCCCTGTTTCCAAACAGTTCTTTTAAGTCAGTCAAGTCAGACAGGTATTCAGGGGACAGTCTACACTGTCCTTTCTTTCTCCCAAAGTCCCACCCTTGCATTCTTCTACCAATTCCAAAAGCCACTGACCCTTAATTAACATTCTCTAACTATAAATGCCTTAGAGAACTATAGTGAGAATTTGGAAATTTTTGTTTCTTTTTAAAAAAAACATAGAAATATTGTAAGAATGTGTTTTTATTTTAATCCTAGGTGTGGGATATAGGACTGCTTCTGAATATCCAAAGCAGCTGACTATGAACTGCCTCATGCTCTAGCAGACGAGTGATTTTGACAGCTGCAGATAGTTTCTGTGATTCTGTGATTCTTGGAATTCTGGGGACTTTTCAGAGGGTATATAAATGTTAGAGTTCCAAGAGGCAGGGTGGTTGTTGGTTGGCTGATGGTTGCTGTTGGTCGCCGTTTGTTAAGTAGTCGTGCACAAAGAAGAAACAAGAAGAAATTAGAAATCCTGACGGCAAAGATCAAACTTGCTACAAGGAACTCAACACTGCTAATCAGCAGGAAGTAGTCTGACAATAACATCAACCCCTTTCTAACCCTTGACTTTATTCAGGGATTGCTTTCCTTTCCCCTCTATTCGTTCTTCTCTCTTATCTAGTGTTGGGGGTTGAAAGAGTGGAAGAAAAAGGGTAGAGAAGGATAGAAGAAGAAACAAGAACCCACAAAGTAGTAAAAGACAGTTACACAGAATCTACACCATAGAGAAACAACTGGAACACTTTGTACGAGTGACCTTAGGGTAGGTTTGGGTATGCATAGAAGTTAGTCTTCCACTAGTAGCCTTCAGATGAAGATGTAGAACTCAGCTCTGCTTGCATCATGCCTGCCTGGATGCTGCCATGCTCCCACCTTGAGGATACTGGACTGAACTTCTGAACCTGTAAGCCAGCCCCAATTAAATGTTGTCCTTATAAGAGTTGCATTGGTCATGGCATCTCTTCACAGCAGTAAAGCTCTAACTAAGACAACATACAAAAAATAAAAGTCATCCAATTATATGCTTTCTACACGAGATCACTTACAATAGGTTGAAGGGGGGCGTTTAAAAAGGTAGATCATCTATACAGCAACCATAAAAAAGCAGGAACAGCATATAAAGCCATACAAAACATTTTAAAGTTTAAGAATATATAAAGAGAGAGATTGAAAATATTCAACAGTAAAACACTAAGTCCATCAGGATGATTTAATAATCATGAACATACACACTTCTAACAGAAAGTCACCAAGTACTTGAAGACAAAACAGATAAAGTGTGAACATGGTAGTGTGAATGAGAACAACCCCCATGGGCTCATATATTTGTATCTCAGTCCCCAATTGGGAGGACTGTTTGGGAAGTTTTAAAAGATGTGGCCTTGAGGGAGGTGCATTGCTGGGGTGGTCTTTGAAGTTTCAAAGTCTCATGGTATCCCTGAGATCCTTTCCTCCCTCTCTCCTCCCTGCCCCTTCTTGTAGATCAGATGTAAGCGCTCAGCTACTGCAGCACCGTGCCTGCCTGCCTGCCTGCTACCACGGTCCCTGCCATGATGGTCATGGACTCATCCTCTGAAATTGGAAGCTCCCCCACAAAAACTCTTTCCTTTTTAAGTTGCCTTGGTCATGGTGTTTTGTTACAGCAATTAAAAGGTAACTAAGACAGGAAGAGAGAAGTAGATGTTTTTTTAAAAAGAGATTTCCAGCTGGGGGTTGGTGGCACACGCCTTTAATCCCAGCACTTGGGAGGCAGAGACAGGTGGATTTCTGAGTTCGAGGCCAGCCTGGTCTACAGAGTGAGTTCCAGGACAGCCAGAACTACACAGAGAAATCCTGTCTCGAAAAACAAAAAACAAAAAAAAAAGATTTCCAGACTCTGCTTTCAGGAGTGACAGAACTAAGAAGAAGATGAACAAACAGTAGCAGCACTGTCAGCTAGTGGGCTCCAACACGTGACTGCCCGACATTCCAGGCCGCGCACATGGTTCGCTCTCTAAAACAGGATCTGTGTGAGGATGGAGTGACGATTAATTAAAAGTGACTAAATCCGACCGTGTGTGCTGCAACTAGAAACCGATAATGAAAGAAAGTTTAGGAAGTCTACGAGTATTTAAAAAGAGTGCGATCTTAAAAACCAATTAAACAGTGATGAGATTACATAGGAGATTAGATTGATCCTTTTGGGTCAAAGAAAACAAAACAAAACGAGTTGTGGAACGCAGCCATAACACGGATCTCATAGACGTTTATAGTTAAATAAAAACGTTAAATAAAAACATTCTTTGCTCACTAAAGCAAACTTCTGCATCAGTTCACTGGGAAAAGAAAAAGAGGATACTATATCTAAAGCAAGCAAATGGTGACAGTAATTTAAATAGAATAATGAATAGTGTAAGTAGAAGCATCAGAAAAAAAATTAGCAAAATTAAAAGTTGCTTTGGAGTAAAGGTTAACAAAATGGGAAAACCATTTGCTAGACTAGCCAGAAAAAAAAAAAAAAGAGAGAGAGAGAGAAAAAATAAAAAAATTAAATTATTGAAAGCAAAAATGAGAAAGTACTACTAGTTACCATAAAGAAATAAAAAGAATTTAAAAATACAAAAACCCATTCCATGTCAACAAATTAGAAAACCTGGATAAAATGGAAACCTTCCTAGAAAGAAAAGCTACTTTTTGACACTGGATCAAGAAGAGAAAATTAAGCAACTAAAATGTCTCAATTTATTCTAAGAAAGTCACATGACAAAAAACAAACACAACAACTCCAGCCCAGACTCTCCCCCACCTCTCTCCCTCTCTCTCCCTCTCTCTCCCTCTCCCTTATTCTCCCTCTCTCTCCCTCACCCTCTCCCTCCCTCTCTTTCTCTCTCTCTCTCTGCCTTCTGTTTCCTTTGCCTTCTGAGTGCTAGGTTACAGACATACGCCACCTGGACATGCATGTCGGACATGTACCACATGGACATGCACCACATGGGCATGCTTGCCTGGACAGTGCCTTGCACAACTACTTTCTCTTGAAACTAGTATTCATTGTAACTAATTGGGCATAGCAAGAACTATTCATGAGTGTCATGTGAAATACACCCTAGACATACAGGAATAGATTAACATTTGAAAATCAAGTCGTGAAATATATCAGTGAAACAAACTGTAGATTCCATAATTATTTGTATCAAAGTCAAAGTTTGTTAAAAACCCAACATAAATTAATAAACTTTGACTAAGAGAGACTCCAAGGAAAACATTCAACAAACAAACAAACAAACAGCATACTTACCAATAAAAGACAGAGTGCCTATTCAACGAAACTATAAGACATTGTTGAAAAACTAAAGTTTGAAATAAAAACACCTCAGTTTGTAGACTGGGTGACTTAGTACTGAGAGGTAAATACTCTTCAAATTGATTCAGATCCAGGTAAATCTTTTATCAAAATACTAGTTTCCCACCCTTAGCTTGCCTAAGAATCTTATTAAAAAGCAAGTGGTACAGAGAAGACATAATTAGTTTGATTTAAAACCAAACCAACAAAATCCTTACTTGAGAAAAGTCACATATCCCAACTTTACAGCAGAAAAGGACACATGCTATTAGTGCAAAAGACGCAGACAGATCAGCAGAATGACACTAAGTAATCTGTACAACAACTTTCACATTTATAGTTGATTTTTTAAAACACAGGTGTCAAATTTACACAAGTACTTTCACTGTATAAATTTTAAATTAATTTAGATTCACCTTACAGTAGCTCAAGGACAGGAAATAATTCAACCAATAGCCCAGAAATACTTGCAAAATGATGAATTCAGAATCCCTTCTCATACCATACACAAAATGTCATCTCCAAATAGATCACAGAAGATAATACAAAAGCTCAAATGACAAACTCCTTTAGAAGAAGATTTGAGAGTAAATTTGTGACCTTTGGTTGAAAAATGATTCTTAGATATGGCTCTGAAACACAGAGAGCATAAAAGAAATATATAAACACTTTGGGACTTGTGAACATTTTATTCTTTAAGGGGTACTATCAAGAAAGCAAAAAGTATTTCTTCTAAGAAAATATATACTCAAAAAGTTGTAACTGAAAATCAAATCAAATCTACCATGATAAACTATTTATACATCTGAGTATGAACAGTATATTTTTTTTAAAAAATAGAACAAAAACTTAAACAAAAAAAAAGAAGAAGAAGAAAATGAAAGTATTACCAAGAATATAGGGTAATGAAATCTGTATTCATGGTTGGTGTGGATTTAATGTGGTCCCATGTGCTTTGAGAAAAAGTGTGGCAATTTCTCAAAAAGCTGAAGGCAAAGCAACCACATGACTTATATGCCCAAGAGACATGAAAATGTATACCCACACAAAAACTTCTACATGAACTTTAAAGTAGCATTATTCATAATAATTAAGACCAGAAACTACTTAATTGTGCATCGGCTACACACACGATGGAATACACAGCCATACAAAGCAAGTACTAATACAGGCTACATCATGGATTTGTCTGGAGAATGGTGTGCTTAGTGAAAGAAGCCAGTCATAAGACACCACAGACTGTAGGACTCTGTTTGTGTTAAGTTACAGATAGGGCAAGACGGAGTGGACTATGAGTGGATATAGGACTTCTTCCTAAGTGGATGAAAGGATTCTAAAATTGACTTCTGGTTCTGGTTACCAATCCTGTGAACATGCCAAACACTACTGAATCGCACACTTTAAATAGGTCAATTGTGTGGCCTATGGGTTACACTCAATAAAATAACAACATATCATGGATCAAATGCATCACACACGTACATGAAAGAGTCCTTTGAACCCCAGTACTCCGCACAATGAATACATGCCAATAAAACGATCATGATAAACAAACAAGTGAGAAGTGAGGCAGAAAGCAGGGCCAGCAGGTCACGTGACCAGTCTGGTCACGTGTAATATAAAGAGTTACATTTCTAAAGCAGCTGGATACCAGTGGGAGAGTTAAGCCTATAAAGGGCCCAATTCCACTATAAATAAAAATCATTATAATATAGCAGTGTGAAGCACAGATCCAGGGAGAGCCATGCAAGCAGAGAACAACATGCCACTAAAAGATCATTGTGTTAATCTGAAGATGTAGTGACTACAGAAGCACCAGTAGAGGTGGCAAAGATGGAACCCATTTGTAAAGTATTAGGAGTGTAGAATTCATGCAGTAACGGAGGGGGAAGGGGAGGGAAAAGGAGGAATTATGGGAAGCTCTGCTTTTGGTAGAATCTGCTTTGGAAGTATCTTCTCCAAGAAAGTTTTCTTAATCCGACAGCTTGAATTTAGCGAGCGCCCCCTCTTTTTGTACTACGAACACTCAAGGTATTTACCTTTATCTACTTGCTACACTGTAATGTAAAAGTGATTTCCTAAGTGACTGTCTTCTCCATCAGCCTATGAGCAGCACTGGATAACGGATAACATTCTTCCCAGCTTTGAATCTCCCAAAACTTAGTGCTTATCAAAGAGGACACAAATAACCATAAAAGAGTACGCAAGAAAGAAAGCAGATTTAATCTCTGGGTAGGGGGTATGCTGAAGAAACACAAGGGTGTACGTTGTCATATATTCCTGTGACATGTCCAAATACAGCTGTTAGGCCCAAAGTCAGTTCTGTGGAGCTGGAGACAGGGAGGCGCACATATGACAGTATTAGTACATAGGGGACCAAGGGGAACCTTGTGCGTGTGGACATAAGTCAGAAGAACAGACATAAGAACAGACAAGGACTGAATGATGGAAAACTCCCTCATAGAAGAATGGAGAGTGCAACTGAAATTACCAAAGGAGCCTGAGAAAAGATGACACAGAAAGATAAAACATCAGAGAAAACGACACCACGGGAAAGATTTCAAAACCGAAAGGTTTACTGGATTTGGCAAAAGGCACTGGTGATTTCGACAAAGTTTTAGTGGAAAAACAGGGAGCATCTAACCCAAAACTAAAGAGGATTCAATGAAAGACCAGCAGGAAAACAGGCCAAGTCAGGAAGCCTGTCCATGAGGTGGAGGCACAGGGCAAAGGTGAAGTTTGACTCATCCTGTCTTATTATAGCTGAGAGGTTTCAAACGGACACACGCAGTAAGAAAAATAAGACAACGCCACGGCTGAGGGAGAAAGGGCCAAACAGCAGGACACTTGCTGAAAACAGAAAGGGACGGAAGCAACTGCACGAGACAGGAGAGAGAGGCGGAAGATTAATATACATACTCTTCCTAAGTGCTGGGGAGGGACCAGGGTTGGAAACAGCCCAGATGCACTCAGTGTCACAAACGCTAAAAGTCAATATGGAAACAGTAAGGAAGAAACCCTGGCAATGTCAACGGCGATTTGAATAACCATCGAGAAGAGGAAGCTGGCAAGGCGGGGTGGGAGGGGGGAACTACCTCTCAGTACTAGGGTGTAGTGGAGGTTAAATTCCATACACCGAAACTCTGGGAGGAGACTTCATAATCATGTGGGTCTCCCCTATACTTACATGGGTTAAAAGAACTGAAGAGAAAGAACAGAGTAAAAAACGTGTAAAAATACATTACATTTTACAATGTACATGGCTGTGGGCTCAGTCGCTCGTGGCAAATGTGCACAGGTGCACACATTACAGAGAGGGAGGGCTATGAGAGAACTTAAGCTATATACTTCAGATAAGTTTGCTTAAGAGTATGTTATATACCTTCATACAAATGTTCATTGTTGTTAAAAAGAACTTTGTTCGATGCTTCATTTCAAGTACACAATTTAAAATGAAAAGAAAATGAAAGCAAACTAACGGGACCTGGGAAAAAGACCCAACTGCCCCTCAAATGCATATTTTTAATCTCAAGTAAATTATAGAGCATTAAGCATGGTCTGATTTGGATATCAAGCACTAGTTCCCACACGAAAATTGTTATTGTTGGCCTCAGCACATTAATCTAAAGAGGACACAAATTCTACTCGTGTTTGAATAACCCTGGCCAACAAATTGATCCCAGAGCGGCTGAGCTGCAGGGAGTCAGTTTCAAGGATGGAGGGAGACGTTACCGCCTATATAGAAGCCACGATAGACTCCTTAAAAAGCAAAGGAAAGAAAAAGGCTTCTTTCTTTCCCCTTTCCCAAAAGCTGTCCAAAGGGACATTAGAGAACATCTGCAATTTACATACAAGAGAGAACGCCAAAGAAATGCAGATTCCACAGCTGTTAACCCAAGGGACAACTCCAGCCAGGCAAAGCTCTAAATAAGGTCTGAAAGGCAGACCTTCTGTGAGAGGGCAGCTAACTCCCCAAAGCTGGAGTACAGAGCGGGCATGCAAACTTCTGCCCTTCTAGAAGCTCGCTTTGTTTCTCATATGAGCAAGGCAGAACACGTAATAATTCTTTTGCCAATTAAGATACACCCAAAATAGACCAGGCGCTTTGTCTGACTACCACATACCAACAGGAACATAAGGGAACATTCCCCCATATGGCTTTAATATTTATCATTTCATCTGTACAATAGTAAATATTGATTAACAATGCTCCAGGGCTCAAGGCTTCCGCTAAGACAATACCAGAGTAAATCTAGGTGGTGTGGCTGTGTTTGCCTGAAACACCAACACCAGAGAGCTACAGCAGGAGGATCCTGAGTATGAAGTCAGTCTGAGCTACATAGAGACCCTACCTCAAGATAAATAAAATGGAGCCAAAAGTAGTGACCGATCTTTCAGGAAGCTCTAATCCAATAAGCTAGCTGATCACATCCTACTGTCTCAACTGTCTGTGTCTCTTTGGACAAGTTCTTTTACAGTCCTAGGCCACAGCTTCCTCATATATAAAAATGAGATGTTATCCACCCAGAGCTCTGAACACTCAGTAGATAAAAACACATGGTAAATGTGTTTTTACCCCATCTCTCATTAGCCAGTTTATAGGAACCCATCTGTCTACGGCAACTTCTAAAGTTTACAATGGTGCCTGTGAGCTCAGTGGTCTGACCTTATCTGTGACTGCCTCGGGATTGAAAAAGGTCTCCAACTGTGGAGTGTTGGATCTGTGGGTCCACTCACTAATAAATAGTTAGCAGAGATCAATGATCCAGTTGTGAAGATAAGTACACTCATACGTGAGTTGAAGGAGAAAGGCTTACTACAGCCTCTTCATTTCCCTTGACTTCACATAGTGTATGTGCTTACTCTAACTGGCTATCTGCCTTTTGAGCAAACAGCCAAGCTTCCACAGACAGTGCATCTGTCAAGATGAGGCAGACCACTTGGGAATTAAAAGCTACAGTGATATAAAAATTAAGGAAGAGAGGGAAAGATGTGCTGCAGTTTTGGAAAGGAGAGTTTCTGCTTTCATGCCTTCTCCTCTTTCACATCAGACTGAAATAGAGTTCTGTCCCTTTAACTGTCAGATGCTTTCCCTTTCCCGACTAATCCTCCCCCACAGAGGAGTCTTTAAAAAGTTATAAATAAAATGCCCCAAATGTTTTCCTTTTCCCATAGATGAGAACATTAGAACGCTGACATTTTAATCTGTTCTTTACAAGACAGACTTGTGTCAACACAGAGCTTCCAGCTACAACACCGAGAAAACAAGTTTAATTAAAGACAGGAGAGACAGCATGTGAAGCATTAGCCACTGAGATAGAAGGGTTGTCATCCTCAGAGTGGGCTCTCTGTGAGCAAATGTCTTTGTCAGTGGGGGGGGGGGGGGAGACAAAGCGAAGTAGAATGATATAAAGAAAAACATGAGATACCGAATGTCAGTGTCCAGACTAAGAAGTAGAATTAGCGAGCTACATTCTACCTAACGTCGTAAGACAGTAGAGCCGACTGAACCACTAAAAGAAGCAGCCAGCATCGTAAGGTGATGGCTTAACAACCATAAATAGTGGTTCCATTGGGTTTATTGTAGAACCCTCTCTAAACTCTTTCTTCAAACACTAATCAGCAGGGCAAATATGCATTATCAAATATATTTCCCCCAAATAAGCACAGATCTAACTACATTCTTGCAATTACCTAGAAGCCTGTTTCACGCTATAACGGGGGTGTCGGTGGTTGTCTAGGGAAATACTAAATGCTGCAGACAGAGAGAAAGTAACCCCTCAGTACACTGGAGGAGCCTAAGGCCAGAAGTCTGTTAAACAGATGCTAGCGTGGGCATTTTATAGGTTCCCCAAGTTTCCCCTTTCCTCCACTAGTCCTGTCTAGACGCCCACCCGCTGTGCCTCTCTATTTCTCCTGGTGTTCTCTGAGAATGAAGCAGTCGTCTGAGAAAGGCCACTCTGGCCTTCCTCATGGCCCCTTTATGGCCTTCTAACTCTCCTTAAATACCCTTCTCCCGGGTACCCTATTATCAGAGAAAACTGGGTAGATATGACCAAGTTTCAATCTCGGCTTGCTAGTTTCTGGGCTTAGCATCCCTGGAGCCTGTTGTTTAATCCACCTGAGATCTGTTTCCCTCAACTGTAAAACGGGGATACTAGTAAACGCTCAGTAGTAAGACTTCAAGCAGACAGCGTACATAAAGCACGGCATTCATTTCTTAGCTCTCACTTCAGAGATAGTACTATGTGTGGGACATCAATGTTGTCAAGGCAGGCTTACAACATGTGTATTTTCTGCCCGGGTCTCCTAAACAGCTGAGATTACAGGCATATATGGTCATGTCCACACCCTTATTAACTTTTGTTTTTCTTAAGTACTGGACACTTTCTGGTTAAGATTCATCTACCTCTCTGTATTCCATTTTCCATATCACACATTACCCATTACCCCCATACAGTAGCTTATTTTACACAGGAGGAAATATCTAGCATTTCCTATTATAACCTACTACTAGTCTGATCACCCACATGTAACTTTTTCCACTTCTAGGGAGTGAACTAAGGCCTGGTATATACTAGGCAAGCGTTCTACCACAGAGCTACACCTGCAGCTGGTAACCGGGTTTCGTCATAGCAGTTTGTGAGAATGGTTGTCAGCATTCACATGTCAAAATTGCTCAGCAATGCTGATTACGCTTCAACCGTGCCAATTGCTATTTAATAATGTGCCAACGTTGGAAAGTTAACTTAACTATAGTGTAGTTTTTATATTTGTAACAGAGATATAAGACTTTTTACTTACAGGGCTGTTCTTAAACTTAAGTAATGTATTTTATTTATATATATTAGAATATTTCTAGATAGAATATATGTCATATCATATATTTTATTGTATATCATGTTATAACATAAAATATGTTCTAAATATGTATTATATATGTTCTAATAATATATGTTAGAACAGCGCTTATTCAAAGTATGGAACCACATTTCATTCTGATAATATAGCTGTCCAACCAACATTTTATATTACTTGTTCAAGTACGAGATATTTCTCTGAATTTATATAATCTGTAAGGAGAGGAAGCCAGGTAAACAAAGTAATAAATGGCTACAAACAATGACAGCAACAATAGGAAGATGGATAAGGAAAACCGATAAGGACAAAACTAACTGCCTTGGAAATCACTGTAAGGAATTCAGTATGTGTGGTTTATGTATCAGTTCTGAAACAGAGAAATACGTAAGTGAACACAGGCATTATAAAAACTGGACAGTTAGTGGTCTAATAAAATGGTTAATAATACAATAGATAAAACTGCCATATTTTAGCAGTATTAGAGAAAGAGTCAAGGAGAAGATGAAGTAAATGATGATGACACAAATATATTTTTAAAAACAATAAAGACATGAGCTGAGGTCTGAAGGAAGCACAGACCACCCATAGAGGGGCAAATGCAGGTCTGCGTCTGCTGGAGACCACATCTCGTCAGGAAAAATAACTGACCTAGCATTCTGAATTCCTGTGTACACAGAGCTTGGGGGGAAATACAGTATACAGTAGGGGCTTATTAAGCATCTATGTAGAAGCTAGGGTAGATTCTAGTCATAGCCAGTTTCAGATGCAGATCATGTGGAGTTTCCCAAAGGTGTGTAAGGTATACTGCTATGCCAACACTGGGTGACAGGAATATTAAACTGAGAAGCCCCTGAGATGCTGGGTACCAAGCTCCTGATGTAAGATGGCTGGTGTACTACCCAACTGTACCACACAGAAGTCACTTTCTAGCCAGATGTGGCAGTATTCAGCTGTTATCCAAGGACTTAAGAGGTGGAGATAGGAATCAGAAGTTCAGGTCCAGCCTCAACTACATGGAAGTCTGTCTCAAAAACAACAACAAAACAGTAGTTTTCTAAGTGTACAATACCATAAAAGTTAGGAACCAATGGGTTCAATAATGTGGTTATTATTAAAATAATAATTTAATGGCAAAGGGACAGACAAAGATTAAGTCAGAGAGGATATTAAGTATAGCAAGCTAGGTGGCACCATGGAGCACTGAAAAGACACTTATCCAAAAGCACGGCAGTTCAAGTGTGTCTCAGCTGACTAGCTGTGAGAGCCATGGCCAAGTCAGGGCGGCAGCAAGAGTGAACCCAAAGCTGGCCGTGAGGGAACGGCTGCCGAGGACTCACATTATCTCAGTTCAATAAACATTTTACTGCTGCCCAGCGCATCATCTGTCTCCCAGGCGTTAAGGATTTAAAGTGATGAAGAGGCGCTGCAGAGAGGTCTTGCCGTGAAGAGCCTGGCTGCTATTCCCGAGGATACAGGTTCAATTCCCAGCACTGACACACCAGCTCACAACTCTCTGTCACTCCAGTTCTAGATTATCCAGTGAATACTTCTGGTCTTACGGGCAACAGACATTTAAATAGTACACAGACATACATGCAGAAACAATACCCACACACAGAAAATTAGATTAAATTTCAAAAATTAAAATGAGATACTGAAACATAATTCCAGTTATTGGGAAGTTTTAAAAATTCTGTATGAATACAAAATTCCAGGTTTTCCTTAATAGAGACTACCTCACACCAGCTTCTTAAAAGAAATATTTTGGGGCTGGAAAGATGGCTCAGCAGTTAAGAGCACTGACTGTTCTTCCAGAGGTCCTGAGTTCAATTCCCAGCATCCACATGGTGGCTCACAACCATCTGTAATGGGGATCTGATGCCCTCTTCTGGTGTGTCTGAAGAAGAGTGACAGTGTACTCACATATATAAAATAATCTTAGAAAAGAAGTATTAGAAACTGCGATATATTGTAGCATGCTCTGAAGATGGCTCTAATCTATCCATTAAGACTTTACAAAATAAGCCTTTTCAGTTGGGCATGGTGGTGTAGGCTTGTAATCCTAGCACTTTTAGATGTAGAGGCGGGAGAATTACTACCAAGTTTGATACCAACATGGTCTACACACAAAATCTTGTCTCAAAAACAAACAAAATAAAACACCTGTTCATTTGTTGGTTTTGTTTTGAGACAAGGTCTCACTATGACTAAGTCACTAGCTGTGACTGGCCAAAGCTCCCTATGTAGACTAGGCTAGACCCAAGGTCACAGAGATATACCGGGTTCTGCTTCCTCAGTTCTAGACTTAAAGTAAAACATAACCAGCAAAACATCTTATAAAAAACAACAAATATAATTACTTTATTATTAATTGACTTCTTCTTAAGTAACATTCTTTAGCATTCATTTTTTTTAACTTTCTTGTTAACTTGGGTCTCTGTAATTTCCATTCTGGTATATAAATGCATTCATTCGGATTGCTCTCAGCTGCAACCCCCTTCCAGCCCTTTCCAGCCCTCTCCTCCCTATGAATTCTCCTGTTGTTGTTTTGAGACCCTACCTGTTTAACCAGGGCTATCACGTGACTGTGGGTCTGGAGCACACCTCTCAAGTCTTGTGAGCTCACTAATGATAACACTACTGATAGCAGTGTCTACCTCTTTAATAAATTGCCTCAACATATCAGCCAAAGGGCCATAAGGAACCTTCTGTGCAACCATCTGCTGAACACAAGTGAGGTACCAATAGTTCTTAATATATTTGTATCTGAGCAAGGGTTACAATGTATGCCACTGGCAACTCTTACTTTTAGCCGTAAGAGATAATAACAATCCTTTATTAGCTGCCCAGTCTGTAGGAAATGTTGTGCCATGCACATATTATTGGATTTTATCCTCAAAAGCCCCCTCAAGGGTGAGTACTATTAATCCCACCATTTTCATGACGAGTGGAGGGTGGAGCCTTAGAATGGTATCTCCTGCCTTAGCATTCCAATCTAGTAAAACAGCAAAACCAGATCTAAACACTAAGGTTTTCTATCTAACTCTTAAGAATACATTCTTATTAAATGTGTTTTAATAGATGCATTCATTCAAAAAAGGACTTCTGGCCAGGCAGTGGTGGTACACACCTTTAACCCCAGCACTTGGGAGGCAGAGGCAGGTGGATTTCTGAGTTCGAGGCCAGCCTGGTCTACAGAGTGAGTTCCAGATAGCCAGGGCTATACAGAGAAACCCTGTGTCAGAAAAAAACAAAACAAAACAAAACAAAAGGACTTCCAAAAGGCTCTGAGGGTATGAAAAAGAAAGTCACAGAAGCAAAAAAAAAAAAAAAAACCCACACACACCAGGCACGACTCCCTTACCCTTTGTTTAGGAGAGAGTATTCTTGCATGGGGCTTACCAGCTGGGCCCAGTGGGGAAATCTAGGTAAGTGTACTAGTTTACTACTGTTGACACACAAACGGCTACTAACTTTAACAAGGAGACAAATCTATCTTCTTACAGTTCTATAGGTTACGAACTGACAATGAGTCTTGCTGGACTAAGGTCAAGATACAGTTCTTTTCCTTATGGGAAGCTCTAGAACAGAATCTACCTGCTTCCTTTCCCAGCTTCTGAAGCCCACCAGCGTTCCTTGGCTCAGGATGCCTTTCTAGATCTTGAAGGCTGGCGAGGGACAACTGGGTCTTTATTAATGCTGCCTGCTTTCCTTTGGTTCCTCCCACAGTCTCATCAGCTTTCCAATATAGGAGGCTTTAGAATGATAAGAATCTGTGGAATTAAACTCAGCCTACTCAGAGAATCCACCTAAACTCACTACCTCAGGTTAATCACATCTGTATAGTTCCTTATGTGCTATGTAAGGTAACAGATACTCAGGGCTGGGACACGGACATTATGGATCAGGAGGCATTATTTTACCTTTCCATTTAAGTAAAAGACAGCCAAGCCACTCAGTGTTTGAACCAACTATTTGTCTTGTTCTGGTTCTACATGTACAAGACAATTAACTCATAATATTTTAGCTTGTCTTGTAGCTTACTTATAAGAAGGGAATGTGCTGCTCAGAGGGTTCTATGCCTAGTCCCCAGGGAAAATATGTTTTACACTGTATTGAATAATTTGTATTCTGGGTTATACATTACTTTCCTGTGAGTGCTGTCAGAATGAGTCAGAATCTCTTAGTCCGACAAGATCAATACTCTGAATCTTTAAATTTAAGGATCAGAGAGTCAGGAGGGAGGGAGGAGGTATATTTAATAGGTGACTAGCTATGATAAAAACAACCTTTGAAAATCAGGTTTAAGAAGCTATATTTAATTAGATACATGTAAGAATATACTTATATGTTGCTTACTTTGATTTGCAAGACTTACATTAACAAAGAGAATAGTCATGGATTTCCCTCCCCCTCCCCGTCCTCTCTGACTAATTCATTGAGTAGTTTGAGAGAGAATGTCCTTGGAAAGCAGCTGGGGAGTTTCCCATCAACAGGTTTTAAAACTTAGACCCACACAGATGAGTAACGGGCTGGGTCTAGAGCATTTGGGAGGGAATACCTGGTGATTGCCGATGACTATGGAATGGAGGAACGTGTTCTAAATGGTGTGGCAAAAGCTGTATGGGCGCAGAGACTCAACAACACATGTTGTAAACCGAACGAGTGTGAGTTTTAGCTCAGCAGAAATATTTAAGGCATGGGTCACACGAAGATGACAATGAGAAATTGATACGGTTAAACATCAACACACACTGAGAGACAAACCAGAGGTGGAACACACTTTACGGTCTTAGGAAGATCTTGTCTTCAGCCTCTACCACTTCTCCATCACTTTCCTATTGTCTATCTACTTTTTATTATTATTATTATCATTATCATTATTATTATATCTTAAGGAAAATATCAATCTTCTACCCTTCCAGTTATTCTTCTTTTAGTTTATTAATTGATTGCTATATATATTGTAACATATACAACAAACTAAACAAACTAAACCACTTATAAATCACACAGAATGTGACCGTGTGTTAACTTCTAATGCTCCTTCATAGCGAGCAGAATGGATACGGGGATCAATACACGCTGGTCCTGCTCTGTTGCTGTTCTTTTTGGGTTCTGTGTGCCTTAAATTATTCCATGTGCCTTAAGAGCGGTGCTGGATCATGTTGCCCTGCATTCAGATTCTTGTGTCAATTTCAAAGAACTAGTTTCTACTTGCACATGTATAAAGTTCACACTTTAATAGACAATGCCTGTTGGTTCTATTTTACACCTCTAACCGGTACAAGGACCTGTGGCAAGTCCAGTGGTCTGTGAAATGACTCCCTGGCTACAGCTTACACGCATCCTCTTCCTCAGAAGCGTCAATCTCCCATTTTCCAAATGCTGTAGCAACATGAAAACTGGTTGGCAGAGATTATTACATGCTTTCATGCAAATTAGACAGTTAATAAAATGCTTTAGCTGTTACTGTAGTTACCTGGAAAATAACCATCTATATTAGCACCTAAAAAAGGTCCCCCTCTGCATTACAAGCTATTTCAAAAAGAACTTTTAAATGAAGAGTGGACACACTAAAGATGTTTAGTAAATGGATATCATGATCTAAGACCACTAACCAAGGCTCCCCTAACCTTGACATGGAGCTCAGATGAGCATGGACAAACTGGTCTAGCTACTTCTCTACGTGAAAAAGGTAAAGATTACTCTTCATCCTCATACTAACCAATACCTGAGACTGTAAACCTGTGTCTTGGATATAATGTGTTTAATAAGCCAGATTCTCCATGGAACCAAAAGTCTACAATGCTGTTATATATGCTTTCACACAGTACTACTTATTCTTTTATTGTGTCATGCTAATTACATGTGTAAGAAGACAGTGGGTCAAGAAGACCTATATGCATAAAATCTACGCTGCTAAGTACTGTTTTCTATAACTTCCTTGTTCTTAAGTAGGAATGTAGATTTGACCTTACAGAAATAACAACATAAATTTAATTCCCGATGTAAAACTATGACAAATAGTTTTTATTATTCATTATTCCAAAATTCTGAAAAAAAAAAAAACCCTGGGGAGGGGCGAAATCTCATCAATTACAGCTGAAACTGGGAATATTTACTATTAGGTACAAAATTTTTTTTACAAAGAACTGTATAAAATATTTATAAATTTGTCAGGAGTGTGTTGCTACTGTTTTAATGCCCACAGGATTCAAGCCCACATCATGAGGATCCTTTCAGACAACAGAAAAGTAATTTTTTTTGAGCTGGCTGTTGTAGTGTGTTGGATCTTCCGTGGACTATGGAAGCCATTGGACAACAGTGTTGAAAGACTATTACTTATTTCAATCTCGTCAAAGATGATCTACATCTCTCTGGCAAAATATCAGCCAAAAACACTGGGGCTATGACTGGAACAACTCAGCTTGTACATGTGGCTAGAAACTCAACAGAAACTAATCCAAGATAGCAGCACAGCTTCCATGGTGGGGAGGGGGAGAGGAAAGACTGAGGCTAATGCATATGCAGCATGTATGGTAATTGGACCAATTGACCTGACAGAACTGTCTATCCAAATGGCCAATTCTTCACATATTTTTTTTTGGGGGGGGATCCTAGTAAATGAAACAAAAGAAATTCTGGGGGCCAACCAAATCAGCTCAGAGTGTCAATCTGGGCAATGTAGCTAACCAGAAATACCAAGATCATACCCAGAATCAGTTTCAAACCTTATTCAACATCACAAAGATAACCAAGGAAGCCAGGCATTTGAATATTTTTGGAACTAAAATCAGTATCAGCATGCAATAGCCAAAGGTGAAAATAGTCTATATAATTTGCACATATATTACAGAGTCTTGATGCTCAAACGATATTTAAATTTAAAAAGTCGGGGTCTCTACAAAATATTCAAGTGAAAATCACTGGAATATAGTCTAAAATTTTGTTTTCTATAGCACTAAGATGGAGTCTGAGATGCAAGTATACTCTGCTACTTGAAGAAGATGGTAGCAACAGAGTCAGGTGTGTGACATCTCCCTGTGATCCCAGTACCCAAGGAGAAAAAGCCAGAGACTGGTGAGTTCAGAGCTAACATGGGCTACTAAGTGCAGTCTCTAATCAGACTCCAGCTATGCAGGCAATTTAGGTTTTGATGGTTATTAGACTGTACACTTACAATATGTGAATCTTTGGGATCAAAAAAAAGCCCTGTGATTGAGGAAACACTATCTCCTCTACTGAACTGCCTCATGAATTTAATTGCTTAAAAAAGCAATAGGATCAAATTCCTATTAGATCAAGCTTTCAAACCCGATTTTCAGCTTTCCCGACTAAACTGTAGAAAGATGGCCTCCAGTTAGAAAAATTAGAGCCATGAAATACATTGTGTAATACCTGCATGAACTACCTCACACTTATAACAGCGAGATTCCTCTTCTGATGACTTAAGGAGTACTTTAAACAGCTCTGGTGGCCACGCTTTGTTCCCAAACAGGTCTACCAGACCAAGCACCATACGATTTAACAGCTACAAAGTCAGCGTTCTTTAAAAAAAAAAAAACTAAGGCTATGTGTAATAATCAATAATACGGACAATTGAAATATTTTATACTGAGGACAGAGACAGAGCTAACATATACCAATTATGTGAGAAAGACCACTGCAGAAAAAAAAATGAAACCCAGATGTGAAATCTAATTTTCTGATACCTAACTGAGGTCATTGTTAGAATTTAAAAGATACAAATGGTTTGTTACTGTTGTTGTTGTTGGTGGTGGTGGTGGTGGTGGTGGTGGTAGTGGTGGTGGTGGTGTTTTGGTGTTTTGAAACAAAGTCTTACTGTGTAGCTCTGGCTGGGCTGGAATTCAGTATGTAATCTAAGCTAGCCTTGAACTCACTGAGATCTGCCTGGTGAGTGCTGGGATTGAAGGCATGCATCACTATGCCTAACTAAAAGATAACAAACCTCTGAAGCTTTCGTTTATTGCTGAGACTTCTTTACTGGCTTCTTAGCCAGGTAAATTTTTTTTTTGGGGGGGGGGAGAGTCAAGATTCTCAGTATTAGCTTAGTTTACTGCAGTCACAACTAGGAACTGATCCGGCTGTTCTTATGGATCACTCATGATAAGAAAGAAAACCTCAAAAAAAAAAGTTTTAAATAGCAAATATCCCCATGTGCAATTTTATGTGCATAGCTTGCTGGTAGTGACTGTTATCATCTAAGGCTGAAATATTTTGTGGGGGAGAAAGCAAAAGTTACAGTTCCTCTTTATTCTTCTTCTTCTTGATAACTGTTTTATCCAAAGTGGCAGACCCCAACCAACATCCACCAAATAATCAAAGGCAAGGGAAGGCCTCTTGTTGGCCAGTCCTTGTTTCTGTTCATGCAGCAATAGTTAGAAATCTAATTCCACGAGAGGGGATACTTTACCCAAAAGGAGCATCCTATCGTGCTCAATAGTTTCAAAGCAGACCAACGTTCTGAGAAAGAGGAGTGACTGAGTTCAGTCTGAAACTTTGATTTAAAGGAACGCTTAAATGCTGCCTGATGCTAATCACTCACCACTCTGGTTTTGCACATTTTACTCTTTTCAAGGCACTCTCAGCACATCACAGCATAAAAATAAACTTCCCAGAGTTCATTTCGGTTAGTCCCTGACACCAGCCAGAGACTCCACAGAATAGTCACATATATTTGTGGCTAGCCTACTATTTCTGGATAGCCAGAAGTTGAATTCACTATGTAAGTCATATATAAAACTGCCGAAAATAAGTCAAACCCTGCCACACTCACGTAGCTAACTTTCTAGAGTTTCAAACTGCGTACTAGAAAGCTAGAAAACATTTTTAAAAGTTTATATGATATGAAAATACCTGTGAAAAATGTTGCCAGCATAAACAGTTCCATGTCAAGGTGTGCAAATGGAACCTTTCTAAGGATAAAAGACGAGAGAGTTCAACAGGTTCCCGGAATCCACTAGGAATCAATAACTGCTTTACCTCTCCTGAAGAGGCCGGACTTAGCCGATCACTGTGTCAGCTGCCTCAATAACAGCACTGCTGCTATCAAGTCGACTTGCAATGATCCCAACAAAGAAATTAATTTCTTAGCTGGCAAGAAAAGGTGACCTAAAATGGGGCAAACATGAGAGACTCAGCCTCCCACTAATAAAATAGACAAATATCAGTCTAGGCACTGAATTCAGAGCTGTTCAACTCTCAGAAAAATCTGAGTCCCTGTAGCACAACATTAATACTATGTCACACACACATATGTATGTGCACACATGCACACATGCACACACAGGTATATACACGCACAGAAAGTTCTATGGCCTAGAAATTTAAGTCTAGGCAAACTGGGATCAATACCCTAATCTTCAGTTCCCAACCTATGTACACATACATGCATGTACATGAGTCTGCATACACACTCAACCATATTCGTTCCAAACTTCAATGTTTTAAACATACTGTGAGTTTATTAACTGTTCAGACAATAAGTGGTGCTATAAAACAATGTGTCAGCTACTGCTTAGTTTATCAATACATAAAAAAAGACTTACTGGCTGTCAGTAAACAAATTTGAACACTTGAAATTTCTCAGATAACCCAGAAGAGCCACTCCTTATTTAAAAGACTTCTTGAAAACAAATTCATATCACTAAGCATCTTTATAGGAAGTCTCTTACAGTTCTTCCATTCGGGAGAGAGGAAGCTCTTTGAAGTATTTTGTAGGTTTGAATTTGTTTGTCACTGTGCAACAACATGTAATCTAACTTTTGTAGACTAACTTTAGGAATTCTCTCTTTTCTAGTATGTAAAAAGTATATAATATCATCAATTTCACAAGTATCAAATTTAACATATATATGTTAAATATATATTCATATATATTCATAAATATATTCATAATGTAGTAGCTGGGTTTATAGGCATCACCACCACAGCCAAGCCCAAGAATTCACAAGTACTCTGAAGGCAGTCGTTGCCTACTCCCGAGTTTATTGATGGAAACACACATACACACAAGTTATTTAATTTATATTACTGAGATTTCCAGACTTATTCTGACTATAAACTCTAGCAAACTATTGTCAGGTGGTGGCACACACCCTTAACCCTAGCATTCAGGAGGCAGAGGCCTCTTGAGTTTGAGGCCAGCCTGGTCTACAGAATGAGTTCCAGGACAGCCAAGGCTACACAGAGAAATGCTGTCTCAAAAAACAATCAAACAAACAAACATACAAACAAACAACAGAAACACAAATATATGAAACCACTGTGTGTGTATCTTACAAGAGTGTACTTTAATTAGAGTCCTTCGTTCTCTATGTGAAGTTTTTCAGTGAATTTCAGTATCAGATGCAATCATACAAGAATAAAAATCAAAGCACCTCACCCTTATGCTAGAAGACAAAGTATTTAACAGTCTGAACTACGGGAGGTAAAATTGTATCTGTGCTTGAAAGGACAAGCATAAATACTGAATCAAAGTGGGAGGGGATATGTCTCATCCTGCAGAGACTTGACAGACCAAGGTGGAGGGAATATTAGAAAGCCCACCTTCTTAGATGAGCAGGGTAGGCGGATGGAGGGAGGGACTCTGTGAAGAGGGGACTGGGAAGGGGGCTGCATTTGGGATGCAAATAAATAAATAAGAGTCAAATTATATTTCTGATTTTGAGAGAACTTTAAATAGAATACCACCACACGGCCAGAATCAGATGCACCCAGAACTCAGTTCTTCTGATATGCAGTCCAATTAAGTTTGCAATATGCTTCTCTCTACACCGCTAGGGAAAACCACAAATTTCTCTTCCAACATTTCTAATAATAACCATGTTTGCATACATTCATATACAAAAGCTGAGAGAGGGGGCATGCTAAGAAGGATGGAGGAAAACTAATGGGTATCGCACCGAAGAGAACACAGTTTGGAGGCACAAGAAGCTTGCTTCAAACGTCAGCTCTGCCTCTCCTCCAGTCTGTCCATATCCTGTGTACACGCCTCTGAACGCCAGGACCGTCCTTTGTAATACTATCTAGGGCAAGTGGTTCTTAACCTTCCTAATGCTGCAACTCTAATACAGTTCCTCATGCTGTGGTGACCCCCCGCCTCAACCATCAATTATTTTCGTTGCCCCTTTGTAACAGTAATTTTGCTACTGTTATGAATTATAACGTAAATATCTGATATACAGGATACTTGATATGTGACCCTGTGAAAAGCTCTTTGATCCTGCTAACGGGTCACGACCCACAGGTTGAGAACCATTGATCTAGGTTCTGGCACTACTGAGAACAAGATACAGATGTCTATACCCAGCAGGGAAATGCCCTACCTACATCCGAAACCCTGCTCTGCAGTTAGGTAACTACTTCAGACCTTTGGAAATGCCAGTGTAACCGCTGTAACAAGTCTTCCTGCTCCATACAGATCACCTGATCACTTGCTAGGGCCACAGCTCAGTGGTATAGTCTTTTCGTAGCATGCATAAGGACCTGACTTCAATCCCCAGCACCAGAAGAAAAGGAATCATCTGTCATTTAGTGTTTACTGAATACTAAAAACACAATCAACATTTAAAAAAAAATCACTAACAACAAAACATCCGCCTTACAAGCAGAGCTAGACCTGAGGCTGCAGCTGATATGCTATGTCCAATCAGGGTTCTCTAGGTACTTCCACTGCAAGGATGAAGACCATTCTCAATAATGAGGCTGTGGATATTGCAGATAATGTCAGTATCACTTTGAAGGGTCACATGGTTTTTATGAAAACCCATGGAGGAACTATATGGAAGAACTTTAATCATATTGATGTAAGACTCAGGCTCAGGCTCCAAGTACTATTCTGGGCTCTTCCTATAAACTGAGAACTGTTCGTGTTCAGTCGAGAGAGTGGGCCACTGGTAGAAACTACAATATATCTTTTTTTTTTTTGGTTTTTCGAGACAGGGTTTCTCTGTGTAGCCCTGGCTGTCCTGGAACTCACTCTGTAGACCAGGCTGGCCTTGAACTCAGAAATCCGCCTGTCTCTGCCTCCCAAGTGCTGGGATTAAAGGCGTGCGCCACCACCGCCCGGCTTGTTGATTTTTTTTTTTCAATATATCTTTTCTTTTGTGGAAAAAAAAATTTTAGCTGGGCTTGTGTGAAGCCAGGTCCTGCTTGCTTAGTATTTCAAGCCCAGGATGATGAGCTGATCCCCACATGAAATGACACTTATTATTTTAAATAATAGAATAAGAATAATTAAACAGAAAATTCAGGAAGTACAGAGTCAATACTCATCCTATACTGACATACAGCTTTAAAACTGTGGTTTCCCAGGGGCGCTAGAGTTTTAGAATTCTCAGCTCACCATTCTTTAAAGGTGTAAGTTAGAAATTAAATACTGAAACAAGTGTGGAGCCAAGCCGAGGGAGCAAGCCATAGTACTAAGCCATAGTACTAAGCCATAGTACTAAGCCATAGTACTAAGTCCATCTAGGAAAGACTAGCTATCAAGTGTAGAAACACACACACAGCTTTGGGAGAGCATCCTCTGTGACATGGTTTACCCAAATCCTAATCAAAAATACAACAGAAAGGAAAGAAAGAGAAAAGTCTCCATGTAACACCACCATTTAAGAGAACCAGTTTCCACATAATGAAAAAAGACCTATCTCCAAAATGGGTAAAAGACAGGATTCCTAAGTCCGAAAGGAAATTAAATCACAAACTTTAAACAAACAACACACACACACACACCCACACACACACTCAAATCAATACCTTGCAAAAGAAAAAGGAATAACTTGTTTTTTCAGATTTCTTTTTACAAATCTTTTCTTTTTGCATACAGAATGCATACAGCAATGGCCTAAGATGATACCATACTGCTACATGCTACTACGCTCCATTTGGTAGGGAAACAGCCTGTTTGGCCCTGTGACTTCTAAAGGTAAATAGAAGGTTTGTGCTTAAGTTCTAGTGTGGAATACTTCGGAGTAACCTCATGCCAAAACGGCATATTTCTGAGGGATGCAAAGGTATTCAATAAAAAGCTTTTAAAGGCATATTTTTAAACTTGCAGCAGGAAAGCTTTTCTGTGTCAAGACAGTAATTCTTTTAACAGCATTGATCAAAATGTCATTCTTTTATGAGTGTACAATACCTTTTAATGGCATACAACAAGCCATTAGGGTTATACACCTCTGTAGAGCAGACAGCTTACTGGAAAAAAGGGAACACGGGCCAAGATGTAGTCAGTAGGCTTACGCTTCTGACAAGGATCTCCCGCCCTACACAGATGCCAGCTGCATTCTGAGGTCTGCAACCGAAGTCATCCAAAAATTCAGTGCTGGCTCTCGGCGCTTCCGTAACTTAGAAGCTCTTCCACAGAAACATCAGCTCTGAGGTCTAACTGGCGCTCCTGTAGATGTGTAGGGCGGCCTTGAAACAGCCTATTACCTGAAAGAATTTATTTATGAAAATTAGGAAACAATGAGTGTTTTATTTACTTTCTGGGGGGAAAGAAGAAAAAAAAAGATTTTAAAAGAATATCATGAGATGATCACTCTTCGTGTTTATTTACAAACCAAACACCGAAGGAAGAACATTGAAGTTAGATATTGTTCTGACACAGAGTGTATCTGTCACTCAAGGCTGATTAAAGAATTGTTCATCGAAATGCAGCTATTTTAAAGTCTTCACAAAAGAAATCCTTCTCTGTCAACAATTCATTTTTTTAAAGTAAATTCTGAAATTATTTAGAAAAAGGAAATTGCAAGTATACAAACTTAAATACCAGGCTGCTAGAGTCACACGTACTTGGTAAATGCCAAAATTCAGAGTGGAATCAGGGTGGGGGGAAGGGGTGGGGCCTGGACTATGTACCTCAGTACACCTTAACTGCTTCTCAAGTATTAAAGGAAAATGACTTAACACAAGTCAACTCCTAGAATTATAGAAACACCGCAGATAAAGTGGTTGAGCCTTAATTGTTGCCATCTGATAACCATGTAAGGGCTTCAGACAATCCAAAAGGTGGCACAAATAATAAAATCCTGAATGGAGCTTTGCAGGCCACAAAATGCATCCCAAGCCTTTTCTCTTGTAATCAAGGAAAGTAGAAGGGTATCTATCTTCATTTAAAGGTGTGTGTGCATGTACCTGTGTGTATGTGCCTCTGTGTGTGCGTGTGTGTGCGTGTGCGTGTGCATGCACCCCCATGTATGTGTGTGGATTTACCTGGATGTGTTTGCATATGTGTGTGCATGTACCTGTGTGTATGTGCCATGAGTGTGTGTATGTGTGCCCCCATGTATGTGTATGCATGTACCTATAAGTATATGTGTGTGCATGTACCTGAGTGTATGTACATGTGTATGTGTGTGCATGTGTATATGTGTGCATGTACCTGTGTGTATGTGCCTGTGTGTGTGTGTGTGTGTATATGTGTGTACATGAAAGAGAATAGTAAATGGTGGGTGTGTTAGTATACATTTTAATCCCAACACTAGGGAGGCAGAGGCAGATGGATCTCTGTGCCACCAGAGAAAAGAGAATCTGCTCACAGATCCAAGTGACATTATGTAACCTTGCCACCAAATTATCCCTGATTGGTGAATAAACCTACCTACAGCCTATATAGCTGGTCAGGAAATATACCATGTTTTTGGTTCCTTGGGTTCCTTTGGCTTGGGTCCAGAGGCCAGAACCACGAGGAAGAAAAAGCAGAAGGTGGAGAAAGGAGACAATGCCATGGGGTAAGAATCTTGACGACATGGGCATGAAGGCTGACCAATTGGAATTAAGAGCCGCCTAGGTGGAACACGGTAAGTTATAATGCAGGGTTGTTGATGCTGAAGTAAATTCTAATAGCTTAGAGGATTGCTGTCTGCCCGGCTTTGGTGCTGATTAAGGCTTATTATAAATATAAACATTGTTTGTCTTTATCTGGGAGCTGAATAGCCACGGCAGGGTAGAAACCCCAGCCGGAGATGAAATATTTGATACAACAGGGATGCCAAAGATGAGTTAGGTGTTAAGTCTGAGTTTGCCTTGAGGTACACAGGCAACCACTGTGACTCAAGTTGTAGATGGTTTAGTATGAAAAACAGAACAAAAACAACTATCTTCTAAAAACCTAGCCAAGGCTCTCCTCCCAGGAGCCTGGGATGGTAAGGAAACCTGCCTTGGATACGCAGAGCAGAGGAAAGCATGGGGCATTCTCACTGAACCAGCCTGTCCAATAAACTCAGCTCAAACTCGCATCACCTGAATGGGTAAAAAAAAAAAAAAAAAAAAAAAAGAATTCCCAACAAGCACAGAGCGGTGCAGACTGCAGCAGCAGCCATCGATTTCTGGTAAAACAAACTAAAAGCAAATGAGCTAGAAGATTCGGAAGGCATTTTTCAAAACGGACTACATATTAACTAAAAGTAAAACTTAAGGCTGGGAAGACTAGTTGAGAACAGGGCTAAGCTTTCTAATGAGATTTAGAAAGGTAAATAGCCAGGTATGGTAGGTAGCACATGCCTTTATTACCAGCGCACCAAGTTCAAGGCCAGCCTGGTCTACAAAGGGAGCGCCAGGACAGCCAGGGCTACACGGAGAAACCCTGTCTCAAAAAAATAAATAAGAGAGAACAAAAGAAAAGAAGGGAGGGAGGGATGGAGGGATGAAGGAGGAGGGAGAGAGAGAGATGAAGACAGGAAAGAACGGCAAGGTAAAATACCATTATGCACCATCTAGCCTGGTCATTCTCCGGAAAGTTTCATTAGGGGAATTTCTTACACAAATTAAAACTGCTACAGCATCACCGGGTGATATAAATTTATGGGACAACGGTCATATATCAGTCTATTACTCATGAAAACAGTTTTCTGCAGTGAGTCACTGGGTGTGTCTCAGCCTGTTTTCTGTTGCTATGATCGAATAACAAGGATCAGGAAATTCATGAAGAAGAGTCCTAGAGAATGGGTGTGAGATGCATGGCCGAAGGTGTTACAAGACAAAACAGATCTGGGGTCACTCGTCTCGTAGAAAGCCACTAATACAACTAGAGAGGCCCCATCCAAATGAACCCACACTGGGGCTCAAGGGAAGGCTCAGTAGTTCTGAGCACTTGCTGCCCCTCCCAAGATCCAAGTCCAGTTCCCAGCACCCATGTGAGGTCACCCACAACCACCTGTAACTTCAGCTCCAGAAGGTCTGACACCCTCTTCTGGCCTCTTCTGGACTCTTCAGGCCATTTGAAGCATACAATCACACAGATACAGACACAGACATATAAATCTTTTTTCAAAATAAATGTATCTTATTAACTTGATTTGGGAATTAAGCTTCTAACGTGGAGTTCTGGCGAACACATTCAATACATAGGGCTACAGGAATGGGTCTGTGAGCCATGAACTAGCTACTGAAGCAGCCAAGATTCAAAGAAACCAGGTTTTGAAACAGGAAAAGTATAAAGCATTAACTCAGTTTTTAGCATGAATTTTCCCAAGCCATCTGCTCAGCAGATGCTCTGTGGAGCTGTTAGCAGCACCACAGGCAGGGGCTAGGAAGTCTGGGGTTGGGGATGAAGTTTGGGAAGTATCAGCAATAAACCAAGACTGTACAATAAAATCAAACCTCAGCTACACGTCAGCTCAAATCCCTGACTGGATTAAATCAAGTTGTTTCTACCCTACCTCCCCAACAAGAAAGACGAACCACCTTTGGAACAAGTTAATACCACCTAGAGCCTCAAAATATCACGCCCAATGTCATACATTCTGTTGACAATTATAAGGCATAATTACAAGGAGATAAAACTTCAATGAGAGAAAACAAAGGAAACAGAAGGAAGAAGGATTGGAAACGCATTAAGGTTATCCCAAGAGCACATTAAAATGCCTCTGACTAGCAGGTTTAAGAAAACAGGATTCCAGTTTCCCTGACAAACTTTTGTAACGACAAACGCCTACATCCAAATGGCTCCATACAACTTCCACAAAATATCAAATATTAAAACGGAGTAAAAGAGCTGGAGAGATGGCTCACTGTTAAGAGCACTTACTGCTTTTGCAGAGGACCCAAGTTCATTTCCCTGCCACGACATGGAGCACCACAACCATCTGCCAATGCAGTTCTAAGAGGAAGCCACATCCTCTTCTGGTGTCTACAGGTACCAGTCCTACACACAGGACGCATAGACCTACATCCAGTCAAAATATACCCACCCATATCAAAAATGGCTGTGATAAATATCTACAGCATAATTAAGAGACAAGACCACATACTTTAAATACATGCAAGTGGAGAAAAGAACACCAAACTACTACGTGGCCATCTTTGTAGCCAGAAGCGGGGATGGGAAGAAGCGGAGGGGGGAGGGGCAGTGGGCGGGGCTGAGGCTGTATAGGGAATGGAGAGGGATTCGGGGACTTAGGAGAGACAAGATACACATACAACCAGAATGTGGGGAAATGCTAAGCAGATAACGGTTCACAGTAGGTGATAACAAAGCAGACACTGAATTGGCAAAAGCATCTCATCACAAGTAACACGCAGAGGGCGTGGAAGCACGCTTAGTATCGTGAGCGTCACTAGTGCAACCCGTTGCCTCTCCTTGATGCTGTGACAATATACCTGACCAAGACGGGAGAACTCATTTGGGCTCGTGGCTTAAGGGAACACAGTCCATCATAGTGGGGCAGGCACTGGAGTGGGAGCCTAGTATAACCATCTGGTCACATGACGTCATGAGGCGGCAGAGATAGATGAATGCTGGAGGTCTGCTCACTATCTCTGTTTTTTTCTACCAATGACTCTAGTCCATAAAATATAGCTAATTTAGGAAGTATCTTCTCCCTCATGAAATCCTATCTGACAAGGCCCTCACAGACAGGTCTGAAGGTGTGCCTAGCTGACAGCAGAAGTTAATCATCCTATTAGAGAATTATAAATTAAATCAAGTTAGTACTGTACAAATTCTTATCATATAATAGAGCAATCTTGCTAACTGGTATTTACCCAAATGAGTCAAAAATATGCTCTCACAAAGACCATCACAGGCATGTGTGTAAAACCTTTATTGCTAATTGCCAAAACCAGGCAACAACCAAAATGTCTTTCAAAAGGCTAGTGGATAAGCTGTGGTATCAATAGAGCAGAGTTTTATTCAGTGCTGGCAAATTAGCTGTTAATCCATGAAAAGACATGAAGGAACATTACACCATATTACTAAGTGAAAGACATCAGTTTGAAAAGGCTTCATGCTGGATGATTCCAACTATACCACATTCTAGAAAAGACAAAACTCTGGAGACAGGAAAAAGATCAGAGATTTCCAGGGATTCCTGGGAAAGGAGAGATGAATACATCAAGTCCAGGGTTTCTTGGTTATTGAACTATATTCTGTGTGCTAATAAAGAGATGGATAGATGCCATTATACATTTATCAAAACCAATGGGCTATAAAACCTCAAAAGTTAGCTCTAATGTAAATTATGGACTTCGGGTGATAACACGGTGTCAAGGACATTCATCAGTTGTAACAAATGTATCACGCTGGTGCAGGATGTTGCTAATGAAGGCAACGGCGCATGCCTGGGAGCAGGGGTATGTGGGAACTTTACGCTTGCTTTTGCTGGGAGGCTGAGGCTGTTTGTAAAATAGTCTTTTAAAGGGTAATACTAGGATATGAGGAAAAAAGTGGAAAGTAGGGGAGGGGAATTAAGAAAGTTTAAGTGAATATAACCAAGGTATGGATACTTTGTAAAAATAATATGAACAAATAATAATGAGGTTTTTTTTAATGAGAAAACTTTTTTAAAAAATGAGAATATTGCAGGGGGAAAAAGAACTACAAAGATTCACTTCCTCAAAGTTATGGTTCATATTTTGACAAGTTTCCTCCTTTTGTTTTGTTTTCCCCAGAGGTGATACAGATCTAAATGAATATTATATCATGACCTGACAAAACAAACTTCCATGGCTTTCCTCTTAACAATCATCATTCAAGGACAGCAAGATACTGTAAGAAACAGACGGACCAAGCCTTGGGATTCATTCATTGTATTTCACAGGTACACTTGGTGTGTGCTAGGCAGCGGAGAGCTTCACAGATACGTCCCACCCAATATGTCTACATGCAGTTGAAGACATATTGAAAGACAGAGGGAGCGGAACCCTTAAGTAGAGCGCCATTTTACTCTGCTCGACTAACAACGTCTAAACGGTCCCAACTACCAAGACACTGTCACCACACAATTCTCTCATACGTTGGTCCTTTAGGTTGTGACTATAGCAGATCTTCACCAACCAAGTTTCAATAGTGTAGGCTGTGATTATAGACAATTCTCTCTGATTAAGTTTCAGATCACAATCACACAACATGCAGTCGAAAAAGAATGGAGAGACTCCCCCCCGCTGGGTACTTCTCTTTCTTTTCTCCTGGTTTATCTTCTTTCTCTCCTCTCTTAGGCCATATAAAGTTCATGATTTTCAATATCCTTTTCGTGTGGAAAAGGTGATAAATGCATCACAGACACACACATAATAGGTAGGTAGGCAGATAGACAGGCAGACAGATGGATGGACAGACAGACAGATGATAGATAGATAGATAGATAGATAGATAGATAGATAGATAGATATGAAAAACTGATTGAAAAGGCACAGAGAAATATATAGCACCAGGAGGTAAAGGAATACTTTAGTAGAAATGCCTACAAGGGAAGATTATGCCAAACAGATCCAAGAGAAAAACAAGAGAACTATCAATGACCAAAGCTAGAAACATCTGTTTAGCAAAACAGTGTCCTATTGGATTTAAAAACTCTATTCCATGACATAACACAGTCGTGACGAGATCCACTTGTAATCCCATGTCTTGGGAGGTAGAGGCAGGAAGAGAATGAGTTCAAAGCCATCTTCAGGTATATAGCAAAGTTGAGTCCAGCCTGAGATACAGTCTTAAGATACTAACAAAGAAATCCATTATTCTATATTGATAGCAATAAGTGGTGGGCAAATAAATGAGGGAAACCAGATGTATGAAGAAAACTTCCATCTAATTTCCCTATCTCTTCTGTCCTTACAGGTAAGCCGTAGCTCCCTGCTCTTGAGATGTGAGCTGTGTAGATAGTGTCTACTTTCTATAGGATACATAACACAAAATCAGGATCCGAGAGTGACTCTATGGTGGAGAGACAGAACCAATGTCAGCCACGTGACTGGGTTAGATAACAACAGTGTGTACCTGTGAAACTGATGACAAAGACAGCACTTTACCTGAGTGTTCTTCCTCCCAAACCTAGAGAACACCAGTCTAATGAAAACAGAAAGACAGACAAATACCAATAGCGAGACATTCTGCAAGATACTTTGCCAGTGTTCTTCAAAATGTCAAGGTCATCGAAAGCAAAGTACAACAAGAGTTACTACGAAGAAGGTGCCTGAAGAGCCATGAATTCTAAATGCAACATGGCCTATTAAGGTGGGACTTAGGGACAGAATAAAATGTGGACTTCATTACCTTTCTTCAGTTAATAATGAATCAATATAATTTCATTAAGTGAAATAAGACATTAGTAGTAAGGGAAATAGCTTTTACTGTGCGTGACCTCTCTATATTAGCTTTCTGAGTTTTCTGCATATCCAAATGCCTCTGAATTTAAAACTTTACTGAAAAACATCACTTTGCTTTAAAAGGTTCAAAGGGTTTTTTTTCTTTCTAAAGACATATTATGCATGTATGAGTGTATGATGGGGGAGGCATACATGCCACAGTGTACACATAGAGGTCAGAGGTCAACTGTGTGGAGTTGGTTCTCTCCTTCTATCTTTCCATGGGTTCCAGGGATCAATGTCAGGTCTTTGGGCTTACAGAGCAAATACTTTAACTTGTCAGGCCAGAGATATTTTTTTAATTATCCTGATTTCAAATAGCTTAAGTACAGTATACCTTGTTGTCATTTTTTGATTTATCTTCTTTTCCAAACAAGTAATCCCTCTGTTGCTTAGGATGACCCAGGACTCCTTGCTCAGGTGACGCTATTGCCTTAACTTGCCAAGAGTGAAGTATAGGGGTACATATTGCAGGATATCTGATCACATTGTGAACTCCAAGACTGTGAACTCGAAAACACCTGTTTCTTGTTGGGCTATGGCTCAGCCCTAGCACACACCTTTAACCCAAGGACTTTCTGTAAACAGGATCAAATAAAGTCAACTATAGGTCAACAGGTAGAGCAAGCAACCAGTTGACAGGGAGTGGTTATGAGAAGACACAGGAAGTAGAAAGGAGGGACATTGAGTTGAAGGGTATTTAAGACAATGTGGGGAAGGAGAAAGGGCTTTTCCCCTCGGATGTCAGTAGGGTAGGAAAGATAGCTGGCAGCTTTCTCTGCCTTCTGATATAGCAGGTTTTTGCACTATCATCTGGCTCCTGAGACTTCACTGCTAAAATCAAATGTTTGGGATTTTGTTTTTTCAAACACACCAGGTATACTTGAAAGGTGTTATACTGTTCAACTCTAGATTTCCTTAAAAAACAGTTTCTCTGATGAGCTTTCTGTTCCTTAGGGTATTAGCATGTTCTCCTGTTCGTAGAGGCATATTTACGATGTTTATTGTTTTTAAATGCTTGTCTAGTACTTCAGGCTCCACTTTCTCTTGAGGCCAGATTCCACTGACTGTCTTCTCCTGTACATATGCTACATTTTGGTTATTTCTTTGAATGTCTATATTTTACTATATTATGAATAGTTTGGGTGTTACAGAAATTATGAATTAGATTGTAGTCTTATAAGAACACTAATAGTTTCGTTTTAATAGGCAATTAAGTTGGAGGAAGTCAAGCACCCAATTATCTTCCTTCTCTTCAGACCTTTTAGCTCTGTGAGAACTGTTTGAAAGCTGTCTAATGCAAGTTCAGCGGTCAGGTCAAGCGACAAGAGAGGTTTTAAACAGAACTTAGTGCTCCTCCATTTGGGAACCTGTCATTTCCCTGCACTCTTTCCAGCTGTTGGGACTATCCCAAATCCTCAATCCAACTGTCCATGCCAAGAACTCTGTTAATATTTCATTCACGTTTTAGCTGAATGGTGTGACATCTACTGTGATCCACACACTGAGACCAGAAAAGGGGTCATACAAACAGGAAACTCACCCATAACCAGTCCCATCCAGATCCAGATCCTGCAGTTTCTGCCTGCTTTCGTTGTTTGTTTTTCTTATTCCCCACTGTAGTCAAGTAGTAAAACTCGATTTCCTTGCCAGGCTATAGTTGCTAGCACAGAAAGGGCTGTGAAAATAGATAGGATGCTGTCACTAACAGAAGCCACTTTAATTTAACTGAGAGATGGAAAACTGGGAAAGCCTGGATCTCCTCGGCTGAGGAGACGACCCGGTGAGGAAAGAACTTGCTGTGCACCTACATAAAAGCCAGGCATTGTAATGCATACCTGTCTCCCCAATACGCCTGGAGTGCAGACTAGCAGATGCAAGAGCTTTGATGGCCATCCAGTCTGGCTGTGGCAGCAAGCTCCAGGGTCACTGGGAGACTCTGCCTCAAGAAATAAGCTGGAGAGCAATAGAGGAAGGGGACACCCAACATCAGTCTTCATATACACATGTATCACATGCACAGAGGAGGACCACCCACGTACAGA
>NW_021604632.1:6613083-6615359 GCF_004785775.1 Grammomys surdaster
GGGAGGGAGGGAGGGAGGGAGGGAGGGAGGGAGGGACGGAGAGAAAAACACAGAGAGAGAGAGAAACAGAGACAGAGAATGAACTGGATTTCCACATGAGAAAAAGATGAATCCTGGTTCTTCCTGTGCATAAAACTCAATGCAAAATGTATCACCATCAATCTAACCATATATAAAATAGAGAGAGAGAGAGAGAGAGAGAGAGAGAGAGAGAGAGAGAGAGAGAGAGAGAGCGCAGAAGGGGAAAGTCTCAATAAACTTAAGTTAGAAAAGTGCTTCTTAGGAAGCAAAATGAATAACATCAAAAATAAATGGATCTCAGACTTCCATCAGGTGGTTCCAAAATCTCTATTACCGACATTCTCTTCTGTTCTCTGTGGGCATCGGCACACATGTATACAAACACACCAGTACACATGCACACACACACACACACACATAAACACAAACAAAGGACGATCTTTAAGAACAGATAAACTACACATCATCAAAATAAAAATGGTCCTTGAACTGATATCTAAACCATAAAGGCAAGTTTCTGACGAGCAGAAGAGATTCAAAATATATGGACAGAGTACTTTGTATCTCCATATAAGAATAAACCAACTTTTAAATCAGACAAGACCTGCACATGAAAGAGGATACCTGAATACATAATAAGCATTGAAACATGTAGTAGGTTTGAAAAGGAAAAAGGACAATAAAATGACAGGAAGTTCATGAGACGATAAATGTTGATACAAACAAGTTAATAATCTTAGTTGGGAATGTCTACAAGGGTCTCATTGCTAACCACTGGACTCATCTCTTAAAGCTACATAACCTTAAAGCTGGAACCCTCTGAACAATAAGAACTATAACTCCTTCATTTAATACAGTGGGATTATCATCATCATCATCATCATCACCATCATCACCATCATCATTATTACTTACTTGTAAGGGTTTTTGTTTGCATATATGTCTGTGCACCACTTACCTGCTACTATCCATGGAGACCAGAAAAGGGCATCAGATCCCCTGGTACTGGTGCTACAGATGGTTGTAAGCCACCATATGGGTTCTGGGACTTGAACTTGGGTCCTCTGCAAGAGCAACTAGTGCTCTTAACCACTGAGTCACTTCTCCAGTTCCTAATGCTGGAGTTTTATCAGCCTGCCAGTTTAATGTTCTTTTAAAAAATGAGTCTTGTATTCTATACATAGGATTCTATAAGAGATGGCAGTGTAGGTTAATTTCCTCCATACTGTAGGAATGAGAAATTTTTTCTCAATAAAAAAAGGTAAATATTGTCTATTTGGAGATATAATTTATTTTTCATGCTATAACTTTAACTTAAATTTACAAGAGTTTCTTTTATCTTGGTAATAATAAAGCTATAACTTACCGAATTATCTGGAGGTATTTAGAATAATTTGGCTGTTCTTCACTCTTTAATGTCTCTAACCTACAATGTATTAGTTAGACTTATGTCACTATAAGGAAACTCCTACCATAGGCTGTGTATGAAGAAAAGGGTTATTTTGACTCATGGCTCTGAAGACTCTAGTTCAAACTGGGCAGCAACACTGGTGCCTCTGGGAAAGGAGGCACATCCAAGAGGGCTTACACGTTTGACTGGCTGCTTACATCTCCAGCCAGAAAATAGAGAGGACATGCTAACTCTCAAAATTCCCTTGAAAAATATGGCTTCCATAACCTACAGATCTCTACAAGGCTGAGCCTCCGGAAGATTTCATTACATTTCAATAGAACCAACTTGGAGACTAATCCTTTAACATATGGGGCTTGTAAGAAAATGTGACAGAGGAAAATCTTTAGCCGACTTTGGTGGTACATGCCTGTAATCCCAGCTTCTCGGGAAGCAAAGGCAGGAAGACCTCAAAGTTCTAGGCCATTATGGGCTACGGAGTAAGTTCAAGACTGGCCAAGTTCAAGGCCAGCCTGGTTTACAAAGAGTCCAGACAGCCAGGGCTCTGTATAACCAAGAAACTCTGTCTTAAAACAGAAAGAGAAGAGGCGGGGGAGGGCTGGGCATGCGGCTCAGTGGCAGAGTTACATAGGATGTACAAGGAGCCATAAAATAGTAAGTAGACATGAATGTTTACAATGATAATGGAGAAGTCACATCTTTATTTGTAAGAGAGACACAGAACATGCTGCTCAAGTTCAACATCCCAATCTTCATCCTTAAAAAAAAAAAAAAGGCAACAGTACCAGCAGTACCAGCAGTACCAGCAGTACCAGCAGTACCAGCAGTACCAGCAGTACCAGCA
>NW_021604632.1:6615369-6701373 GCF_004785775.1 Grammomys surdaster
CAGTACCAGCAGTACCAGCAGTACCAGCAGTACCAGCAGTACCAGCACACAGTGTAGTCAAAAGGAACAACTGAGCGATGATGTACTCCCAACAACTGACTGCTGTGGTTACCCTGCCTGCTTGCCCCTCGTTGCTAGGCAATGCCTAGTAGAGGATGTACTAGTTTTCTGTGTTACAAATGACCACAAACTCCTGGTTTAAAACAACTGAATCTATTTGCTGCCTGGGATTCTAGAGACTAAAAGTCCAAAATCAAGGTGGCAACACTCATCCTCTTTGGCATGTCTGACTATCCTTCCCTGCTCTTAGCTGCTGGTGTAAGTGATCTTCGGCGTTCCTGGGTGGAGTTACAATGGTTGTGGGTCTGCCTCCACACCCCACAGCCACCTCCCTGTGTGTCTGTCTGCCCTCTCTCTATCCAGTTTCCCTTTCCTGTCCCTTATAAAAACACCAGCTATAGCCGTGGTCCTCAACCTTCCTAAGGCTGTGACCCTTTAATACAGTTCCTTATGTTGTGGTGACCCCCCCACGCCTAAAATTATTTTCGTTGCTACTTCATAACTGTAATGTTGCTACCGTTAGGAATCACAATGTGAATATCTGTGTTTGCCAATGGTTTGGGGTGAGCCTTGTGAAAGGATCTTTCAGCCCTCAAAGGGGTTGTGACCCAACTGCTGAGCTACAGGGATAGAGTCAGGCTTAGTCCACTGTGGTCCCATTTCAACGTGGACGACTCATGCAAAACATTACTTTTAAGTCTCATTCACTCTAGGTTGGACCTAAATGAACATCTCTGAGGGACACGATCCCACAACAGAAAATGTCCCTACATTTCAGAAGCCCAACAAAGCCCCTTCAGTCCTTGTCTATGTTCTGCGGGGCCGTGTTTCTGACAATCCCTGGCCCTCCTTAGTCTCACACATCTCTTCGCCCATCATTTTTAAAGCAACCCTGAGTCCCCTAACTCACAGCTTCGAAAAAGGCCTCACTTTGCAAAAACCTTCAAATCTCAGAAACCAGGGATTGATAGTATAGTCAAAATACGTTCTCTCTCCCATGAGGACAGAGATCAGGTCTTTATCGCTCCTTGCTATAAGACTGAGGCCCAATATCAATAAATCGTCTTATGAACTAGAAACCATTCGCATAAGCTCTTGTTCCAGCTCTGTAATGTGCTTCTCGGGGGACTCCTGCCTAGGTGATCACCTTTACACTGAGCGTCGATGCCATGTAAGAAAGCTATGCTTATGGCTTTTCCTCACACTCCACCTCCTCAGGTTTCCTCCCTCTGAGACTATTTGTTATCATTCAAAAATCCTCTATCAGGCATTGATTTAACATCTGAGAGCAGCACTAAATGCAAAATGTGCATTAGTGATGTGGCTTACAGGCCATCATTCTTTACGTTTTTGCTTGCTGTGGTAGTCCCGGTGGAGAATTTTTTTTTGTAATTTAAGAAATAATAGGATAGCTTCATGTATGCAAATCAAGTCTCTCCTAACATCATTTTCTCAATTAGTTTAAAGAAAGAATAAAACCCCTGCCAACTGTAGTTAAGCACTCTATGAAGTCTTCCTTAATATCCCCCCCTTCCCTACTCCACCCCAGCTCTCATAGGTACCCCTACATAAGTTATCTCTACAACTAATTTCTGCTTGGGAACTGATGTTTATGATGCCGACGCTATTTTGTGCTTCCAATAAATTACACACTGTTCCATATATTTTAAGCTTTCTGTACGTGTTATAGATGACTTTGCAACATTGTTGGCTCAGACTATGATACTGTGAGATTGATCATACTAATATACAGTGTTCTATCATTAATTTTGTTTTGTACATTGTGTGTGTGTGTGTGTGTGTGTGTGTGTGTCTCCATGTGTGTGAGGGGGGAGCTAGCTAGCCAGTGTGATCCTGTAGAGGTCAGAGGACAACTTACATGAATCAGTTCTCTTCGCTGCCATGAGGGTCCCCAGGTTTGGAGACAAGTGTCTTACTCACTGAGTCATCTCACGACCACCCTTACATCATTGTTTTGATAGCTGTACTTTTATATTTGAGACTATAAAACCAACTTATAGTCAGCCTTCTTCTTATAGACATTTATTTATACTTTCTGCAACCGCGAATAATGCTTTTTGAATAACTAACTCATAACTGGATTACAGTATTACTTTTTCACTTTACTAAAATGGCTTTATTAAAATGTAATTTATATACTGTAAAATTCAGCCGTTTAAAGTGTACAATTCGGTAATCGTTAAAGCATGCATATAGCCATGCAACAATCCACAATCTAATGCCAGAACACGCCCATTATCCCAAAAGAAATTCCATGCTCACTGGTGCTCATTTCCTATCTGTGATGGTTTGTATATGCTTGGCCCAGAGAGTGGCACTATTTGGAGGTGTGGTCTTGTTGGAGGAAAGATGTCACTTGAATAGCCCTCATCCTACCTGCCTGGAAGCCAGTGTCCTGCTAGCAGCCTTCAGATGAAGATGTAGAATTCTCAGCTCCTCCTGCACCATGCCTGCCTGGATGCTGCCATGTTTCTTCCTGATGATACTGGACTGAACCTCTGAACCTGCAAGTCAGCCCCAATTAAATGTTGTCCTTATAAGACTTGTCTTAGTCATGGTGTCTCTTCATAGCAGGAAAACCCTAAGACGCCATCCTCTCACGCATCTCTAACAACCATAAATCTACATCCCATATCTGTGGAATCCACAGTCTGGGCGTTTTCTAAGAGTGGACTAATAAAGCATATAATAAACTGTGATTGTGTTCTTTCCCTTAGCATGTCATCAAGGTTCACTCATATCATAGCATGTACATTAATGAATTTAAGGGTAATCATGGCTTCATGGATGTATGTGTCAATGCTTACTAAAGTACACTTTAAACATATACAGTTTGGTGTATATTTTAAGAAAGCTGTGAAAACTTAGAACATTTTTAGTAGGTGTTTTACCAAAAGTGAACAGAGAGAAAAAAAAGAAAAGAAAAAAAGAAAAAAGAAAAATGCATGTGAGATGCTCTAAATAAACAGCCATGTACAAGGAAAATCAACATTACTCTGAGACATCAGTACACACCCTACCTACTGAAAAAGTTAAAATTTTAACTACTAATAATACCAAGGGTTGATGTAAATTATAGTAACTAGAACTGTCATTTACTAGTGAGGGCAAGTGTACAGAATGCACAGTGGGAAAAGATATTTGGTAATATTAATTATTTAAACACATTTGCCACATGACCTAGTTTCGGCCCTAGCAACAAAAAAACCATCTACAGCCACACAAACGATGTGTAGAAAATATTGAGAGCAGCTGTTTTCCTAACAGCCCAAAGCTACAAATAACTCAAATATCTATGATTTAATGAAGGGATAAACACACTGTGATACATATGGATAATGGAATATTACTGCAGGAGAAATGTTCATATATGGAATGATATGGAAGAATCTCGAAAGCACTACACCAAGTGAAAGAAACCAGACAAAAACAGCTGTTTGATAGTAGTCCAGTAACGTGACATTCCTAAAATGTCCCAGCTGGTTTTCAGAGTAGAGGCTGTCATTTATGTTCAAGTTCTGTTGCTTGAAAGAGATGACGGGCTCTCACCCATCACACCAACTCTCCAGATCCAGCATTCTCTTAACCTGATGAAAATCTGACATAGAAAATACCAGGCCAACGGGTGTATTCCATCAGACATTTAATATGATTATTTAAAACACCCATCCTAGTTAACCTATTTCTTATTTTAAACTGCATTAGTATTGTATGTGTTCATCGTGTGTGTGAGGGGACACGCCACCGTGCACTGTGAAGGTCAGAGGACACCTCTGTGGAGTTAGTTCTTCCCTCCTTTACATGAGTTCTAGGGATCAAACTCAGATGTCCCGGCTTAAGCAACAGGCACCTTGATGTGGAGTCATCTCAGGAGCCCTTATTGGACTCTGAAAACTCAGAGAAGTGGCCTACTCCTCTCAGATCACTTAAAGCCATCAGCTACCAGAATTCTAACTCGAAAACCAAACCATCACAACAACGCAAAGATCAAATCTCCCTGAAACCTCTAAAGAATTAGTTATAAAAATCACACTTAAGTTTTGCAAACATAGGGACAGACCATGTTCATGGATAAGAAAACTGGATAAGGAAGGGCGTTCGTTCTTTCTAAATTAATCTGAGATTCTAATGAAAGTCTCTGAAAGATTTCTCAAGAGCTGATCATTTTTTAAAAAATCATATGAAAGATATAAAAGCTAAAACAACTTGGTATGGAAGCTAGGAGAGCAATTTACCCTGTTGACCACTCTTTCAGAGTTACAGTAATTTAAGACATTTTTATACATGCTCACGAATAGACAGAGATAAACTAGAAAGCTTAAAAACAGAGGTATAGACATAAAAGCTAGGTGGGGGGAAAAGTGACAGTAGCAATTCAGTGGCAAAAGGATGCCCTAGTCCGACCGTTATCAGATCTTTTTCTGTAAAGACAAAGATCGTGTCTGTCAGACGCAGACGCAGGCCTAGATAATAAACCTAAACACCTGTGGGAGGGAACCAACAGAACTTTACATATAAATGGCAACAAAACAATTTTTAAAAGCCAATTTTTTAAAAATGAAGCCATTTCTCCCAACATACATAAAGCAGCAGCCATTTCATAAAAGAAAAGCATCTAGTCGGGTTTGTGCTTAATTATTTCTACTTAAAAATACGTAGAAATAATATTTCTAGAGCCCTAGGGGATCCATAGTTCACGGATGGGTCTAAAACTTTTAAAAGTGACAACTTTTTCTTTGTACGTGACATATTCTCAAGAAAATCTCCACCTTTATTCCCCCCTCTGGTTTGTAAGGGGGACTGTGATCTCCACTAAAAAAAAGAAAAGGGAAAAAGAAAAAAGAAAGAAAGAGAATCAGTTTAGGTACTCACATTGAATAATCAAATTGGAAAGAAAATAGAGGATCCCCAGGGAGGGGATCTGAGGAGAGCTGTTGATGATACACTGTAAATCTCCTGATTTCAAGGGAAATTAAATACTTAGGTTGGGGGAGGGATGTGGGAATACACTGAGAAGCTACAGGTTAGTAGAGAGGTTCCAGAAGGTCACTAATTTTATGGTTCAGGTCAAGGATCAGAAGCAGTTTCCAAGACACATTTAGTCCAAATTCTAAGTCTTCATAACCCAAATAGGAGATCTATGTATCAATAGGGTTTGACCAAAAACAAAATAATTCTGTTTCCAAAGGATTAACTTACATTTTGCAGCACATTACAGAGTGTTTTCAACTATGGTTTTGTGCAGGAAGGTCTCTATTTCCCGGCTTGGGAGGAGACCAGCAGCATCCTTTCTTCATGAATATTCTGGGCTCAGTTTGTGAGGGGTGCTGGTGGTGGCCTGTTCGTTAGGCTGCTTGAGGGCCTTTCCCCGCATTTTCAGATGCACTGAGAAAAGTATCTGATGGTGTTGGTGATGGAGACGCGGATGTGATGAGCGAGGTCAGCGGGGTGTAAAATACAACTGGGAGAGGTGTGGAGCCCGGGAGCCCTGCGCAAGGTTACAGGCAGAGCATCCCTTTGGAGACATAAAAAAGAAAGGAATGGCACCCGGGACTGGAGGAACTATACCTGAGGTAAAAACCAAGAAGCTGACGTCACCTCTCTGAGGATGCTTGCAGCTGGTCGGCTCCAGCACGCTTTTCCTCACTTGCTCACGCCCAAGACCACAGTCTCTCCCATTTGTTCGATTCCATCCGTGAAAACGCCAAACGTTCGAAAAAGAGCGCTGCTCTGCGACTCCCTGGAGTGAAAGACAGATGAGCCAATGGAAGCACAGCTTTGGGCCAGACGCCGCCGACGGTGGGCGTGGCTAAGGTGGGCGGGCCTATTGAGTTGCTTTCTGGCTGGCTGGTGGTGAACTAAGTTTCTGTCCTCTGGCCTTAGAGGGCTTGACCGTAACCCTGAGGCTGAGTTGGGGAACCACAGTAGTTCGCCTCTTTTCTCCTCTCTCATCAGACTGTTTACCTGTGCAGTTAGACCATGCAAAGGGTTTCCCTAAGGTAAGCTTATGGCCATGTCTTTATGTAAGGTTAGGAAACTCAGTGATTCACTTTGTCAAACACACTAACTTGAAAGGACGAATCTGTGAACTTTCCCTTACGAAACAAGGTTTGTTGTTGTTGTTTAGCTTCTGTCCATTTTTCAGCCATCAAATACTGAGTGCAATCTGAATTCTAGTGACATGAATCTTTCTCCAACTACTTGAGACTCCTCAATGAGGACCACCAGCCCCACTAAATTACGGTTCTTTCTACTCCCAGGATTCTGTCTGACTAAGGAACAATGAGTTAGATTGTTTTTATTTTCTGTAACACTCAAAGATTCTGTGACTTAATTTCTTGTCTTTAAATCTAATGGAAAGATACACTAGTGGTTTAAGCCAAACTACTAATCAAAGTAATTAGTTTCAAGAATCAAACTAATTCAGCTGAGTCTCCCTGTTTCTCTTTTGTTTCAGGTGAGTATTATCAGGTGGTTAATTGTCTATAAAGCTTATCACCTCTATGAGAGAAAGTAAGCTTTTTTTTTTCAAGTGATGGGGTTTTTCAGAAGCGTTTGAGAGATGGACACTTAGTACTGCTGCAATAAAATCTTGGTTTTAAAAGAGCATCCTACAACAAATCGTGACAGTCACTGTTAATTTCTTGTCGTCCAAAAGGCTAAGAAAAACCGTGTGCTCCGTTTAATTCCTCTCCGGAAAAATTTCAGCTCCAAATTTAAAATGGAAGTATGTGTTCAGGGAAACGTTAGATTTATGTCTTTAAGTTTCTCCCAACTCCTTTCCAAAAATTCTTCAAAACTCTTTGCTGACAAGCACTTTCAAAATAGCTTAGATGACATTCTGAGTAATTTCCTCTCAACCTGAAGACTTGAAATTTCACAAGATAAAAAATTAAGTATGTTGCAATACTTAAATATGAAACATTAATGAACTGAGTAATACATTCTTAAGGAGAGGCACTTAAAACACAGGACACCTGCAGCATTAGAGCCGTACAATGTGATGTGATTTGATAAATAGGCACGAGATTAGGAAATGTCCAAGAATTTGAGACAGAATGTTCTGCAAGCCGCTTACTGCCTACACAGGCCATTTGACGATACAGCAACTCAGCAGAAGTCCCAGAGAACTTAAGGGTAAATGAAAGCATCCTTGGATGCCAGTATTAAAACAGGCAAAGTCGGTCGAACTGTTATTTGTCTGACAAGGGAAGGAAGGCCTAAATTTTGTAAGGACATGGGTCATTTATTTTAAAATATGTGATGATCTTAGGGAATAGAAAATACAGAACAATGGCTCAAACCTAAGCCATAGATATTTAGAAGAAAAGAGTTCCCTCTTATAGTAGATACTTGCCTTTGTGTCCTTTTTATTTCTCTTGACTCTTCTTGGTTGAACCCTAATAATTCTTCAACCACAGCTCAACTCTTCATCTTTGATGACATAGCATAAAGAGGACTCCATACAGAAGGAAAAATGACACTTTTTATGTGCTATCTTTGTTCTATACCTTATAATGATTACCAATTATGAATATTATTTCTTTTTCACTTTGGCTACTTGAATTTTTATTCACTGCCACCCCTGGCAGAGTAGCTTGGGCATGGTAAATGGAGTCTAGGTTACTCTTAACGTGGTTACTAGGTATGGTAATTTGCTAGGGTTACCTTAACAAAGCAACATAGAACTTGATAACTTCAAGAACAGAAATGTATGATCTTAACATACCAGAGGCTGGACATCCCGAATCACAATGTAGATAGGATTGGTTCCTTTCTGAGCTCTCCCATGCTGGTAGATGGCTGTGCCATCTCTGTCTTCATGTGTCTTTCCTTTATTCATAGACAAAATCTAACTCCAAATTTGCTCATCTTCTAAGGACACTATTTTACTGTATTAGTAGAAAGACCTCATTTCTACTTATCCCTTTACACACCTTATCTTGAAGTAGACTCCTCTTTAGGGGTGAGGTATCGACATAGGAATGTTTACAGGGGCACAGTGAAGCCCGTGGCAGGAGCAGTGGCAAAGCGGAACTATTTGAAATTACTTGTCATCCTTAGGAAATCTTCAGACTGGAAGCAGAGCTGCTCGTCTTTGGCTAGCCTTCAGGAGACCTGAGTTCTGTCACCTATATATTCCTATCCTACTCCTAGAATCTCAGTTTTAGATCTACAGATGACATAAATCATATATATATATATATATATATATATATATATATATATATATATATATATATATATAATTGGTGTGGTGCAAGGTGATAGAGATTGCCAGGGCTTGTGGAAATCAGTGTGTTTGTTTAGAACAGTGGTTCTCAACCTTTCCAATGCTGTGATCCTTAAATACACCTACTCATGGTGTAGTGACCCCCAACCATAAAATTATTTTGTTGCTACTTCCTAACTGTGATTTTGCTATTGTTATGAATTGTAATGTACATATTCTGATAGGCAGAATATATGATATATGACCCCTGTGAAAGAATTGTTTGATCCCCAAAGGGTTAGTGATTCACAGATTGAGGAACACTGATCTAAGCGAAAGACATTTGAAATTTGTCAGCCTCCCACCCCCGGAACAAAACACACAAAACTTCAAACAGGTTAGCTAGTTTTTACTTACAAGGTATCTTTGAAAAGTCACCAAATGGTATTTCATTTGAAATCATAATTCTTTGGTTTTTGGTTTTGGTTTCCTTTGTTTTGTTTGGTTGTTTGGTTGTTCTTTTCTTTCTTCCTTTTTTTTTTTTTCCTCTATAGCCTTGGCTGTCCTGGAACTGGCTCTGTTCAAGACCAGGATGGTCTTGAACTCACAGAGATCTGCCTGCCTCTGCTTCCCCAGCCTTGGGCATTAAAGGCATGCATCACCATGCCCAGCTGGAATCATAACTTTTTATGATAGCTAGCAAGCATGTTGAGTATGTTTTCAATGATCAGACAAACATTCCCAGATACCTTTGGGTCCCATGTTGCATTTTTAACTGATTACCATGTATGCTGTACTAAATATGAGATACATCAGTTTTCCACAAACACCCACGAGTTTCAGAAACTGTGCTTGTAAGAGCATAACTTATTTTTGAGATACTTTATTATTTAAAAAAATGCAACTACAGTACTCTTTTCTTACCCAAAGCTTTGTTTTTGCAGTTTCAGTCAACTGAAAATACTAAAATGGAAAACAATGGAGGGGAAAAAACCCTCTTAGGTTTATATAACACTCTATTCTAAATACCATGGTGAGATCTTGTGTTGTTCTATTTCATACCACTGAAGGGTCACCTCTGTCTAGTAAAACTTTAGTTTGTCAACCTGTTAGTCTCTTACCATCACATTCATCAGGCCCACTATAGTGTTATGACCGTGCTTTTATTTCACCTAAAAATAGCACTAAAGCATGGACTCATATAGCACTTGTTAATAAATGTTTTTTGTTATTATTTTACCATTCCAAATTTTAAAAATAAATAGTAAAAGAAAGTATACATAGAGTTTAGTGCTATCCACATATGATTTAAGATATCCATTTAGGGTTTGTAGAACACAATCCAAATATATTCTAAAATACTCCGAAATGTTTAAGGCTGTTATTAGCTAAAAGGAGTTAGTGTAGCAATTCAGAGAAGTTTTTTTTTTTAATATACCTTTCTCAGCACTAGATCAGCATATTCTAATGTAGGCTTGAACAAATGGTAGAAAGACTATGTTTTGAAAACTATTTCCTTCTTTAAACTACTCTGATGATCACCTTCTTTGGGGTATACTTCCCTAAAGCACCTAATGTATGGTATGTACTGGATAAATTCTTGTCACGTTAAGTGACAAAAGCTATGATTTATTAAGATTAACAAGAGTCCAGTGTCTAGGATGAATTGAGATTGGAAGAGTCCTACAGGCAAGGAAACCCTGCTACCTAGACATCTGGCTCAGAGATGAAGCAGCCCCACACAGGAAGAGAGGCCATGGGAAAGAAGTGGATGAGGAATACTGAAAAGGTTGAATGAGCATGGTTGGATAAAGTGTTGAAAACCTCTTTGTGTAGTCCAGGGTGAAGCATCTGAATGCTACGTAAATTATTTATGTCAGTTTTAATATTTAAGTTCTTTCAGTTTTAGACCTCAGTTTAAGAACATACTACTCCACACTGAACCCTGATGAGTGGAGAAAACAGATTTTTAACTAATTCTAAATATTAAATCTTGAGTCTGGAGAGATGTCTCAGTAGTTGAAAGCACTTGCTGCTCTTGCAGATGACCTGGATTAAGACAGAAACAGAATCCTGTTTTAATGGATTGGGAAACAAAATTTTAAAGTAATAGTACAACCCCAAACTTACTTACAAATTTATTTCAAGATCTAACAAAATCCCATTATCAGTGTGTCAGCAGGGTTTTTTGTTGTTGTTGTTGTTGTTGTTTGTTTTTAATGAAAGTTTAAGACCATCGTGGAATTTATATGGAATTTCAAAGGACCAGAATACTGAAAACAATCTTGAAATTAAAAAAAAAAAGGTGGATACACATTCTCTTATTTTAAAAACGTACTTAAAAGCTACCATTATCAAAACAGTTTAAGACCAGCATGAGAATACATGAGAAGTCCAGTGGAGTAAAACCAAGAGTCTGGGAATACATCTTCAGATGTGTGGTCAAACAGTTTTCAAAGTTGCCAGGTTCATTCAGTTGGAGAAGGATGATCTTGTCAACAGATGGTTCTTATGGAGGGAAGAATATCCACTTATAAACAAATGAATTTAGACTTCATTTGGCATATATGAAAGATAACTCAAAACTGATTGAAGACCCAAATGCTAAACCTAAAACTTTAAGACTCTGAGACATAGAACAAAAGCTTCCGGACATTGGGTTGGGCAAAAGAAAATCTTACTGGATAGTGACTCTGATAACTAAGATGGCTACTATGTGAATGTATACACTGGACTAAGGTAAAAGTCACCTCCTGTGTAGGGGCCTGTGATAGTTCATTGCGTTTGTTTGTTTTTAGGTGTGTAGTTTATATGAATTGTTTGATACTTAAATTTTCCATTTAAGATTTTGGGACTGTGTTTGACAAGCTAGCTGAACCCTCAGAGAAGGAAATCTTAAAGAAGAATGACTATATATAGTCTATAGGCTGCAACATGGATTGACTTTGAGAATATGCAAATTGAAATACACACAAAGGGCTATTGTGTGACTCACAAAGTCTGGAGGTAGAGGTTTCTCAGGGCTGCTGTCAAGAGTTACTAAAAGCAATGTTTCAAGAAAGTTAAAACACCAAGGTTTGCCTTCTTGATATAAAATGAGAATATTTTCTATATGGATGCTGTATTTATATGTATTGTAAATTATATCACCGTTCTGGCAAGTTTTTAATGCATTTTTCAGCTTTGGAAATGGCAAAATAGACTTCAGAGGCTGGGGAAGCAGCTCAGAGAGTAAAGAGCTCTTGTAGAGGACGCAGGTTTGGCTCTTTAGGACTTAACATCAGATGGCTTACAGTTGCTCATAACTCCAGATCCAGGACATCCAGTGTCCTCTTTAGACCACCACAGACACCCACATAGAAATGGTATGTGTACAGACAAGCAGATGCATATCACAAATAAGTAAAAGTAAAGACTTTTTTTTTTAAAATAAAAAAACAAGCCACCATATTAAGTACCAGCTGAGTAAGTTATTACTTGTGTGTGCTTTCTGTTTGAGCTCAGTTTCTTGCTCTGGAATGGAGAAGGCAGTGTAAGACATGTGCGATTCTCAATAACACGAGAATGAATACCTTGTAACTTCTAGGTTATCCTTAATGAGAGCTGTCATTATTGATTACATAGTTCTTGTTTCCCCTAACTTTATGAAATTAAGGACAAAACACCAGATACGACTTTAAGACATTCTTTAAAAATACAGCCCTGTGTTGTATAGATAGATTCATCTTCATTTTCTGAAGTTCTCTTTTTTTTTTTTTTTTTTTTTTTTACTATAACTGTTCATTGATACATTTCCTTGTGTTTGAGTGGCGTTATTTTGTGGGAGCTAGTCGAATTTCCTTAGGTCACAACCTGAATGGCTTTGGGGTTGATCTGATGAAGGCAGTGAGGGAATAAAGAAAGGACAGACTGACAGACCACAGTCAAGACAGCTGGGGTTGGGTGAGCCATGGGCTTGGATGAAAATGCAGCAGCCCAGGAACCTGGCAGTTATTTAACATGTCTAATGAGGAGATGCGTTAATGTAGGCAGCTGAACGAGGGGTCAGGTTTAGCTTATCTTGCCAGGAGGTCTCTATAGGAGTATAGGAGGGCAACCATTTCAGGTTGCCATCCTTTAGGCAAAGGAAGCTGTTCTGTAGTTGATTCTTTCTGTATAAACTGGTCAATCATTGGTAAACACTTCTCCTTGGAGCAGGGAAAGGTTTTGCCATTGCCATGGGCCTTGGCATGGCTGTATTTTGCTTATGTCAAGAGTATGCATTCCTTCAGGACTTCCCATGCCTTCCACACCCACAAACAGGCTGCCTAATCTATCTTGTGTTTGTTTGATTTTGTTGTTGTTGCCTTTTTGTTATCTTTAGACATGGTCTTATGTGGCCTAGGCTACCACAGTGATTGAACTCACTGTGTAGAATGACTTTGAATGACTTGGTCTTCCTGTCTGCACCTCCCAAGTGCTAGAATTACAAGTTGAGACTCAACATCCTTAGCTTAGTTAATACTTCATAGCTCATATTTCTTTTGTGTCTCTTTCAGCTGACACAGTACTACAATGTAGTTAGTCAAATACTCCATAAACACTTGTTTATTTTTAGTAATTGGTGATTTCTAAGTAAGTCCTTAAGCGTGTTATAATTGCAATTAGGATTAACAGTCACTGTGAACAGAATTGATAATACACTTGAGAATTCCCATTAGCCAAAGGTGACCTTCCTACGTATCCCAACAGATGCAGACCTGACAGAGTGATTCATAACTTCCTAACCTGCAGCACAAGTCTCTATAACCTGCCTTGCTACTGAAATAAGCAATGTAGAATAGGATATTCCTTACCTAATGTGAGACACTTATTACCAATACTGCTGGTTGGGTTGGCAGTCTCATGTTTCCTCTAAAATTGCTTGCCAAATCTGAGGGCAATGCCAGGAAATTAAGACCGTCAAGTATACCATAATGATGAATTCAAGATATCTTTGTGCAATAAAATTAATAATAAAGTAATATTGGGCCTGAAGTTCAAGAAGTACTCTTACAGGATCTTACTTTGATGTAATAGAATATTTGGTTTTCAACTGTACTTTTCACTGTGGGTGATATTAACTTACAGAAACAGCTTCCTCATTTGCTAAGTGGGCATCAGTCTTAGAGATTTACTGTACTGTCTAAGACAGTTGAGGTGCTGTACTCAGTACAATGTAATATACCTAAGAAATGAATAATAAAAACATTTTGCCTGGGATTTTAAAATATTCTAATTGAGCATTATTTTTATTAGTTGTTTTATTTTTGAGATTATAATTGCATCATTTTATCATTTCCTTTCCCCTGCCAAATCCTCCCATATATCTTTCCTTTCTCTCTTTCAAATTCATGGCCTCTTTTTTCAGAGATTGTTGTTATGTGCATGTATGTATGTATGTATGTATGTATTATGTATGTATTTGGTATGTATATACATACATATATGCATATGTATATATACATCTATGTATATATACCCACACACATATATATGTCCTGCTCAATGTGTATAATGTTATTTATATGTGTACTTTTAGGGCTAAGCATTTAGTATTGGCTAATCAATTGGTGTGCCTCTCCCTGAGAGGACAGTTTGCTCTGTGCGTCCTTACTTGCTTGCAGTTCTTTGTGTCTTTGGGTCTGTTTGAGACCCTGTGACCTTTCTTTCATCCACATTAGCATGTCTATCATTGCCTTTGTTCAGTTCCTGTTCAGGCAGCCATGTTGGTGAGACTTTATGAGTGACGCTTCTGACATTTCTAGGAGATAGAATCTCACAGCACAGAATCTGATCCCCTGGCTCGTATGATCTTTCCATCCCTCTTTCAAATGTTTTCCTGAGTCTTAGATGCCGGAGCTAGGATCCAGTGAAACTGGGCTCTACAATGTCTGCATTTTGATTGACTGTGATTTTTCTGCAGTGATCTCTGTTGCAAAGAGAAGTTTCTTTGATAAGGGATGAGGACTGTACTTATCTGTGAGTGTAAGGACCAGTATTTAGAATAGAGTTAGGGCTCATGCTGGTTTAGTAAGAGTGAGTTCTTCTCCATGATCCATGATGTCATTAATCCTAAGAGCGTGCTTAGGTTTTCAGTACGAGGCATGGTTTCTCTCTTGTTTGGCAGATTTTACTACCAACTGGAAAGCTGTTGGTTATTGCCAAGGTGCTTGTGCCACTGCTGCACTCTGAGGTTTATTGTGTCAGGTTTGTCACTGCTGTGGCTCATAGGCCTTATTGCTGGATTAGACTGTTGGTTGCTTCCCTTCTTTGGAAGCTTGCCTGGTGCCTTGTGGTACCACGGAAATTAGCCCTCAGGAAGCAGGTATCCCATCTCAGGGATCTCTGGGCGCTGCCTCTGAATACATGGTATCTCTGTCAATTGGGATTTATTTCCATCTGTGGGGGTTTGGGGGGAACTGAGAACAATAGCAATGGGATGTATGTTTTGAGGGTCTTCTTGTTCTACCCTGACCCACAATTTGATAGAAGGCTTCTCATGCCTTGCGTTGAGGTTTTTATAGGTTGTCTTTGGCTCTTGGAGGAAGCATTGTCAGCCAAGATGAGAATTTTTCATTTAAATTATGTGTGTATGTTTATATAGAGAGTTGTGGGTTTTTCCCCTAAGAAATAGTTAAAAGTATAATTTTTAGAACTTTTCCAGACCTTCTTCCTATTATTTTACCCTCCTTTTTTTATTTAACCCCCTCCTCGCTCTAGTTAGAGCCCTCCTTTTCCCTATGATCAAGTTATTTATACCCTTTGTCTTAGTTAGGGCTTCAGTGCTGTGAAGAGACTCCATGACCAAGGCAACTCTTATAAAGGCAAATATTTCATTGGAGCTGGCTTACAGTTTCAGAGGTTCAGTCCATTATCACCAAATTGAAAAGCATGATGGCGTGTAGGGAGACACCTTGACCCACAGGCAGCAGGAGGGGATTATCTTCTGCAGGCAGCCAGGAAGAGGCTGTGGATCACACTGGCCAGACTTGAGCATATATATATATATATATATATATATATATATATATATATATATATATATGACCTTAAAACCCCACCTCCACAGTGACACACTTCCTTTAATGAGATTATGCATCCCCTGATAAGGCCACACCTCCAGATAGTCCCACTTCCAAGGGCCAAGCATATTCACCAAACTCTTCTTCTGTTCCTATCTTAATTTTCTCCAACTACTTACCCCAGCAATGGTCCATTTTTACTTTCCTGGTTTCTACAGTTATTCCAGGGTTTGCACTCACATCTAAAGATTTGTAACTCAGAGCCCCCAACAAGAGAGAACATAGGACATTTGTCTTTTTGTGTCTGGGTTACTGTACTCAGGATTACCTTTTCTAGTCCCGTCCATTACCTGCAAAATTCATGATTTTATTTTTCCTTAAAACTGAACAGTATTCCATATTGTATTATGGAATTTCCATTATCCATTTTCTTTATTCATTCATCAGTCAAAGGGCATTTAGATTGTTCACAGTTCCTTGTTATGGGAGCAACAATAAACACGGACGAACAAGTATCTGTGGAGTGTGATTTTGAGTCTGAGGCATCTGCCAGAGTGGTGCAGCTATGTCATAGTGTCCACAGTGGCTGCACCACCATGCAGTCCCATCCACAGTGAACGAGGGTTCCTTTACCCCATACCTCCGTCAACATATGCTGTTGCTTGTTTTGAATTGTATCATTCAGTCATTTGTTTGTGCTCTTTCTGATTTTCTAATACAGTCATTTAGAGCCCTAATTAAAAACCTTTAGAGGACAGCTGTCAATGTGTCCTGAAGGTGTACTTGGGTTGTATTTCAGTTTCATTTAGTTCCAAACAGTTTTTTTATTTCTTTCTTCTTTGACCCATTCAATAATTAGTTGCTTAGTCTCTTGGGAGTTTGTGTACTCACTAGAGATTTGTTTACTGCCAGTTCTTCAATTCTAAAGGTTTATTGCACTGTAGTCAGATAGAATATAGGAAATTGTTTTAATTCTTTTGAATTTGTAAAGACCAGGCTGTGGTCTACTTTAGAAAAGCTTTTGGGTGTTGTTAAGTTGAATCTGTATTCTTTGGTGTTTGGGTGGAATAGTCAATAGATATGTATGATGTACGATGACAATTAATTCTGATGTTTCTCTGTTTAATTTTTGTCCAGATGATATGTCTATTGGAAAAAGTAGGGTAATGAAACAACTTACTATAATGGATTGATGCTAATCTGTATATTTAAATCCAGTAGTACTTTTTTTTTTAAATAAAATTGGGTGAACCAGAGTTCCGTGTATATATGTTTAGGATAGCAATGTATTTTGGGTAACTGTTCTCTTGATTAGAATGAAATGTCCTTCTTTATTTCTTCTTACTTTCTTCTTATTTTGAAGTCCATTTTGTTAGATATTTGAGTAGTGATGCCTTCTTACTTCCAAGTACCATGTTACTGGAGAATCTTTGCCCTTGTTTTCAATCAAAGGTGGTACCTCTCTGTAAAACTAAGATGTTCTTCTTATAGACAACAAATAATTGGCTTTTTGTTTTTGGTTTGTTCAGTCAGGCTATTTTTAATTTTTACTGGAGAATTGGGGCCATTTAAAGTTATTATTGAAATACATGTATTAATTTTAGTCACCATGTAAATTTTGATATTTGGGTTGTCAGTGGTACTTTGTGTTTTTAATGACTATGGCTTTGTATTTTTTTTCCACAGTCTCTTGTCTATGCTCACTCTCTCTTTAACCTAAGATACTGCTTCCTATAATTTTGGTTTGGTTTGATAGCTATAAAAATTGTTTAGGGAAGCTTGTTTTCTTCAGTTACGGTGGATAGTTTTTCTGGGTATATTAGTCTAGGTTGGCCAGCATGGTCCTTTAGGACTTGGAGTGTGTTGCCCTAGCCTCTTTTGGCTTTCAAAGTTTCCACTGAGAAATTATCTGTTATTCTACTAAATTTTCCTTTAGATGTGAGTTATGTAACAGTTTCCTCCAACATTGAAACATTTTATCCTGCACAGAAGCTCTTAACAGGAAGGTAAGCAACTCAAAATAATTTCAGGAACTTTCTGAAACTGAACAGATTTTCTAAGCCCCTCCCTGCTGGAATATGCAATAAAAGCTGAGAGTCCTTCTCAAGAAAGCCAAGGGGCAAAGGAGTCTCTGAGACCAAACCTGCTACTTGGAAGAAGAGGAAACTATCCGAGTTGCCCGGAAGGGGTTTAGACAAACTGAGTCACTTAGAAAGGACACTCTTCAACCTGTTGAGCTTCCTGCAGGCTGTGAAATGTGCTCCAGGTTCCAGCTCTTGTGAGCTGTCACCCATGGGTAGGCTTTGGTGATGCAGCTTGTCTTTGAGTCATTTTTGGTCCTCCAATTAACCCCTCACCTATATTCCTGTAAGTAACACCAATAAAACTCATTGGCTCAACAAGTTGGATTTTGGTGGTCTTCATACTTTGGTCTGTCATGCGAACCCTGTCTGTGGTGAGTAGACATATGTGTTTTGTCTCTGCAGTTTGTTTCTACTACTGGTAGAAAGCTCTTAAAGGGGAAAGTCTTGCACAACAATGTGACTGGTGTGTTTTTCTCTTGCAGTGTTCAGTATGCTTTGTTTTGTACACTCAGTGTTTTAACTATGATACTCTGTGGAATTTCCTTCCCTGGTGTCGTCTGTTTGGTGCGCTAGGTCTGCTGCTTGTGTCTGCGTGGGTGGGTGTTTCCTTAGTTTGTACTTGGTTCCTACTCTTTGTCTTTGCTTTGAGCTTCCTGGTTGAGTACTTGGGCTTTGCAAGTCTGCCTTCTCTTTAGCTGAGTCTTCTCCGGTGTTGTAATTCCTTATTAAATTCCATCCTCAAATCCTGTGTTGTCTTTGTCATTTCCATTAGCCTTATGTTTGTCCTTTGGGGCCATCACCCGGGCTTTTAATGGCCTCAAGTTCTTTCTTCTTAATCTGACTGGGCTGTTTTATTGTGTTTTCTTTAAATTCTTAGACTTCTTTGATGAGGTTTATAATTGTTCTTTTAAACTCTATATCCTGGTGTTCGTCTAGGTAGGTAGTTCTCATGGCAAATATTCTTATAGGACTGGTAGATTATGGAGAAAAGATACTGGCATGATCTATCATGTTCTTTGTACTTTGCAATGAATTCCGGGCACATGGACTTCTTTTGCTACTTCTAAGTATGGTATGGACAAAGCAGGTAGAGTAGCACAAAGGATGTGTGGAGATGGTCCTAGAGGTTGGAATATTTGGGAAGGAATGATGTCTGGTGGACAGAGAGGACTGAGCTGGTTTATATGATATGCCTCATTGTCCAATCCTGGAATATGGAGGTAGATCTGTCAGGGCCCAAAGTTGGATGTGGCATGAGAGAGGCCTATGTATTGGGGATGGAGGAAATAGGCAGGGTGACAGAAGCCTAGAGATTGGTTTTGGCACAAGCAGGGATAGCCAGATTAGGCTTAAGCACTCAATATGGGACAGGTTGGGGAATGAGTGCAAAGCGGGGAGGGTCAAGTTGACTCATCGGACTAGACCCTAGAGAAGGACATGAGAGGTCTGGCTGGGTGGAAACACTGAATGGGCTGCAGGAGGAAGCAGTGGATGGCAGCAGGTAGGATGGATCCTGGCATAATCCTCAACATTATTTTAAAATTTGGAAAACTTGTTTCGTAATAAGAGGTTTGGAGGTAAAACGTATCATTCCATGATAGAATGCTTACCTGGTGCTCCGAGACCCTGGGTTTGATACCCCAGAAAACCCACCTAGCACATAGGAGCAATTTCAGCGTAGGACAGCTCCCACACACGTGTGTGGGTTTTGTTTTGATTTTTGATTGTCTAGTGACATTGCAGGGATCCAGACTGTCACCATTCTACAGTAAGTACTAAAAGCACTTGCCGGTGTTTCAGACGAGGGTGTTCCACAAGATGATCTCTTCAGTGTGTCTTCAGAACAGCATCCAGCAATGGTAAAGGCAACATTCTTCCTGATTGTTTCTCTCTAAGAGTAAAGAACCCTTTCTCGGCAGTCTTCCGGCACACTCTCTTCATAACTTATTCACGGGGTCACATCCCTACCTCTTAATTACTGCTGATGAGGCGAGTGAGCTCATGAATTTCCCAGACAGAGCTTACGTGAGTCACAAATTGTCCCTGAGGTATGGGTTGTATCCTTTTATGATGTATGGATGCCTAAACCAAATTGGTATCCTCCTAACAAAGACTCCTATAGCTGTTATTCTGCAGGATAGACTGTTAATCTTTATACGGAGGAGATTTAAGGTGTCTTTGGCACTGTGTTTAATCTCCTTGTCATCTGTTCGTTAGGCAAACTAACGGCCATTCTGATCTTTGTCCAGTTTTTAAGAAACTTTGATTGTGAGGTGCTTCCGCCAGCTTGTTTCTGCTACTGCTATAAAGTTCTTGAATTATCAGAACTAAAAGCGACAAACACCTATGAATATCCGTTTTACCTAATGCAGATCACAGATGCAAGTGCCATGCTAATTATAGCTGCTTTCTGAAGGTGATTTTTATCCAGGGGCCAAAAGTAAATTTATAGCATTATTACACGTGACTTCAAGATACACAACCTTTCTCTCAAAACGTAAAGCAGTAAAAAGATATTTTTCGTGTAGAATTCAGATCGGCATTGTTAACAAGCGAAGCAGGTGTATTGTAAAATATTTGTGAAGGAATGAGAGGAAGGGTCCTGCCTGCATTACTTCATACATTGCTACTGCAAAATACACTATCAAACCAACTCCAGGAAGGGTGGTTTCTTTCAGCTTACGGTTCCAAAGACATGGGGCCCATCATGGCGGTGAAGGCACAGCAGCCTTCAATGAGCTCCTACAGAGGAACTCACTCTGTAGACCAGGCTGGCCTGGAATATAGAGGTCCTCCTGCCTCTACCCCTGAGCTTACTGTCTTGAGTTTCATTATGTGTGCTCCGTGTCATATTTCTTTGTTCTCCTCTTCCTGTTTTCTTTTGAGACCGCTGGGTGCTTGTCCTTCTTCCCTGTTTATCTCCTCCCTTGGCTTTTTACAAATCACCTGCATCTTCGTTGTTTTCTGTTGTCATAGGGATTACAGTACCCATGCTCACACTCTCAGTCTGCGAGGGACTGTTACGGCCTCACTTGTAGTGTAATGATGGTGTCACGCTGCTCTGAAATGTGCAATCCTCTAATTATTTGTACTCTTCTGAGGCTCTTAAACGTTCTAGCTTTTTTCATAGTAGCCATTTTAAAGATGTGGAAGCAGTGTTTTATTGTGGTCCATTTTTGTCATTATTGATACTATTCATGTTTTCTGTACTTGATGCCCATTTATATATCATTGTTAGAGAAATGTTACTTGTATAACTTAACTGTTCTTATAGCGTGTGTGTGTGTGTGTGTGTATGTGTATGTGTGTGTCTGTGTGTGTATGGCCACAAACTTTTCTACCAGGCCTCTGCTTTCAAAATAATGACTCTGAGACTTAATTATTTATAAATAAATGCCTAGACCATAAGCTTTGGCTCACTCCTCTAGCTAGTAACTCAATTATCCGGTTTAAACTAGTCTATGCCATAAGACTAGTTGCCTCTCCTCAGTTTCATGTGTCCATCTTCCTCAAAGGTCCAGGGGCAAATCTCCTCCTCTAGACTCTTTCCCAGACTCCTCTCTCTGTGTGTTGAATAGCCCACCTTCTATTTCCTGCCTCAGCCAATAGGCCATCAGCTTTTAATTGCCAGGCGGCGGTGCTTCCACACAGTACGTGAGCGATTCTCTCTACAGTCTGTGTTCTGTTGTATCCATTTGTAAACATGTGTGGTTGGATGTGTGGGCCTGTCTGTGCACATACAGGGGTCAGAGGAGGACTTCGAGTATTTTCTTCTATTTCTCTGGACCTTATTCCCTTATGTGAATCTCTTACTGAGTCTGCTCACAGGGCTTGGCCGAGCTGGCTGGTCTGTAAGCTTCAGTGATCCTGCTGTCACCTCCTGTTCACCCCTAGCAGTGCTGTTATGGATCTGAATATGGATTCAGGTTTCTGCTCAAGCTGAGCAGGGTTACCTGTGGACCCATCTCCCTGGCCCCTTCACCTTGATTTTTGGTGTTGAGCTTAATATACTATGGATGTTCCCTTTTGTTTAAGTGTATGATTCACAGATACTTTCCTGATCCTTCCAATTGTCTTTTCCACTTTCTTCCATGGACATCACTTTCTGACTCTGATGTATTCCACTGTGCCTGTTTTTCTTTGTATGCTTATGTTTCTGGTGTTGCATCCAAGTCATTGGCATAAAATACGACTTCGTGAGCTGTCCGCACTGCACTTAGTTTTATTTCTTTAATCCACGCAGTTAGTTCTGTGAATGGTGCAAGTCAAGGGCCAAATTTCAGGCCTCAGTGAGTGAGCCTGTCTCCAAAGTGAAGGCGGGTATCTCCTTTCTGACTGAAACCAAAACCAAAAGCCCACTCTGGCCTCTACACGAGCGTGAACATGCACGTGCATGCGCGCCAAGAACTCCAAAAAAAAAAAAGACAATTATTTTATTTGTATTTACCACAAAAAAGCTGGCACAAATATTAAAAGATAAGTAAATACACAGAACCAACTAGCATGATAAAGATCTGACATTGCAAGGTTTTTAGATGCAATTAATATCTGTAAACCAAAAACTATTGTAGACATAGCGTTTCTCAAATTCAGTGGAGCATTTGATGCAGTGCCTCCTGACATCTGTGCACAATTAATTCAAATTACCCTGGATATAAGCAGAGTCACATGGACTCAAAACTGGCGAGAGAACCATAAAAAATATTGATAAACGATAAATGGCAGTGTATCAAGTGGAGGAATGTGTCTGGGCGCGGCGAGGATCAGTGTTATGTCCTGTCTTACGGCTGCTGCATTAATGATGGAGAAAACGGAGTAAAAAAGCATGTTAATGAAGCTCCCAGCCGCTATTAAATTAGGAGGTGATGCAGGCAGCGAAGGGCCGTAAAGCCATATAAAGATAGCAGGAGTTCGAAGAAGAGATGGATGGGATTAGCGGGGTGAGATTCTGCCCTTCTGAAGCAGAAGCGGCTGCAGTAGGAGAAGAACAATAAAAGAAAATGGCAATTCAAAAAGGCAGTGAGATCTGAAAGTCATCAGATGGTCAGAAAGACCTAAGGGTGCAAAGGAATGATGGAGAGAGAGGAATTTATGACATGGTGATTTGGGAGACTCTACCTGCATCTACCGAGTGTCACAGAAAGAATATTCTGTTCCTCAAACCTCTGGCAAGAAGGACATCTGGAAGGCAGAACTCATTTTATGTCAAGCTGGTACCTAAGCACTGTCGACAGAATAGACACAGTAATAAAAATGATGAAGCCCCAGAACACTGCAGACAAGTATATTCATCTTCGGCAAATTATACCGAGCGGTTTTACACGTCTTTCCAGTCATAACTGCTGATGTAGGTGACCCTTCCTTCCTCAGGCACACAACTCACACAGAGCCTCGGGGGCGCCTTGCCGACCTCGCTCCCCCTCCATTGTTTCTCGGCTCAGCTTATAAAGTAATCCTTAATGTTCTTTTCTTTTTATTTATATTGCTTACAAGCTTGATTAATTGCTAGGAGTGTTGAGGCTTCAGTCATTGAGGCTTCAGTCATATCTTCATGCCAGTGCTGCAGACATGGGCCCCACCGGCAGAGCAGAAACAAGAATAACATTTGTGAAGCGTGTTAACTGAGCCTTAAATGAAGAACAACAAAAAGAAATTAACTACAGATAGGAATTTGGAATACACTGTAATGTACCCCAGTGACCAAAGCCTAAATCATTACCGTAAATTAGAAGTGACCACTATACTGATTAAATGTTAAATCAGATTTTTTTTTTAAAAAAAATGTTGCCTCAACATGAAAAAGGACTATATGAATCTTTATTTTAATGACTTAAGAATGTTTCTCTTGTAAAGTTTTCACAAGGAAAAAAAAAAACCCTAAATCTGAGGCCTATTTGAGGTGAATTTGCTGATCGTTAAGCTCATTACATCTAACCTTGTAACAGATAGATGAACATCATCGAAGCAGAAGGAACACTGGTAATCACTCAGTCTCAACGCTGCACAAGGCAGTGGGGACCCAGCAATGAAGGTGTACCTCCATGTGGTGGAAAAAGATGTTAATGAGATACATTGACCTTTTAATTAAGAAATAAGACCCCATACATTAGGAGGAGGATTTGACCAAGTTGTCCCTCTCTCTCTTTCTCTCTCTCTCTTTCTCTCTCTCTCCTTCTCTCTCTCTGCCTCTGCCTCTCTCTCTCTCTCTCTCTCTCTCTCTCTCTCTCTCTCTCTGTGTGTGTGTGTGTGTGTGTGTGTGTGTGTGTGTGTGTGTTATGGGTAGTCGAGAGGTATCAATGTTGATACTTTTTTCCACCGCTTGCCACACACACAGGGTCTCTCTAAACCAAGCTCACGGATAAACCGGGCAAGCCTGTCAGCAATCTCTGACGGCCTGCCTGTCTGTCTTCACCGTCCCGAGCCTTCCCAGCGCTGGCTTACAGCTGCCATCATGTACTTGGCTGCAGGGAATGCAAACTCAGGTCTTTGTGTGAGTTTGCACAGCAAATGCCCCTACCCCCTGAGCTGCCTACTCAGCCCTAACCAGGCCTTTTCTACCGTCCTTTGAACGTTCTGATGAGTGCCTGGACAGCCCATAGAAAATTTGATTGCTTTAGGATGACAAAAGTAAACAGAACAGCAACCATCCATTTTTTAAGATAAGCACACCTGTCTTCTATAAAAGGTAGCAAGTTTCATATAATCCGCAACAAGTCAACAGAACTCCCCTGTCGCCTCTTGCTCTATTTCCATGGACTGTGTGCTTGGTTGTCAGTTCACTTGTTCCCAGACAGCCTGGTATCTACTTGTGTAGGATGTGGAGCTGTTTGCACAGGAAAGGTAGAAAGATCAAAAGTGATCCATGTTGATCGTTAATTCTTTGCAAAGCTGTGTGCCGGGCAGTAAACGGAGCAGAGTGCCCCTCTGTCTGCGATGGCTCAGCCTTCACGCTCTCAGACGTTTTTATGGCGAACCCCAGGAGACTGCCTTCTTTCTATTCCTTGAGGTAATCCTGTCCTAATTTGATCTTCACCATCTGTCAGAATCATAACGGCCATTTATGCAGCTACTTCAGTAATAGATAGCAAACTGTTCGTGTCCACTGACTAACGTTCCTGGAAAAAAATCCAGTTTAGAACGGACACTAAGCATTGAGCTCTGCTCACCTAGAGCTTAACTTGTTTAGAAAGTAATCTGTTATTCCTTAACCCCATCGTTGTTGGAATCATTAATTGCTATTTTATGGTTTCTATTTAAGGTTTGAACAGCTACACCTATTCCTTAGGATCCTGTGATCTTTACTTGCTCTTGAATAAAGCCTAACATCTTTGTTGTTGTTGTTAAAGACACTTTCTCACGATAGCCAGGATGTCCTTGAAATCACCATGTACTAAGGCTAACCTTGAATTTTTGATCTTCCTGCTTCTAGCTACAGTGTTCTGGGATTACAGGTATGCCGTACCATGGATGGTTTGTGTAGACCTCAGCATTCAATTCGAAGCTTTGCACACACTAGATAAACATTCCTCACCAAGCCACATCTCCACCTCTGAAGCCTTTCATTTTTAAAATGTCCATATGTTGCAGCCAAAACATTGAATAATGTTGATTATTTGTACCCCTGAAAGGCTCCTGACTTTAGGTGCACACTTGATGGATCGTCTTTGCATTTTAACTGGTTCCTAGGCTTTCTTTATGAAAGTGGTACCCAGGAACTCTGGCCCTCACTGCCTGCCTGCCTTGCCAGCAAATGATTTAAATCTTTGTAAGAGATTTTAAAACAATAAATAACCTAAACAACAAAATTCTTATCACTACACAGCATAAGCTTGCGGGCTGGTGATGTTGTCCAGTGGTAGAGTAATTGTCCAGGGTGCACAAGGCCTAGGGTTCGATTCCTTGCACCGGAAAAACAAAAGCAGTGTTGGTCATATGTTAATGGGGTCATGTTGCTTTTGTTTTGGTTTTGGATGATCACGATTTTGTTCCTCCTTCTCACCCTGAAAAGCTGTCGACTTGGACTTTAATCTTTACATTGTGGTAGGTGGGGGTTTCTCGTCTTGCTTCTGTACTTGGAAACTACATCTTTGAACTTAAGTACCATGAAGACATGGACTGTAATCCCCCAGCCTCACCCCAAGGTGCAGTGCTTTAGGCCTATTGCTCTCAATTGTTTGTCATAAACTGAAGTCTCCCTCCCTCTAAGAAGCCCCCGGATGCCCCTGTGTGTTTCATTCATCTGAAACTTAGCTATCTCTGTCTCCTCTCAACAACCCCTTTGGTTTATCCAGCTGTCGTCATTCATGATATATTGATTTTTTTCATAAAGGTGTGAATTGAAGTAATAGCGCATACACACACACACACACACACACACACATATATATATATACTTTAGATTTTTTTCATAAAGGTGTGAATTGAAGTAATAGTGCATACACACACACACACACACACACACATATATATACTTTAGCACCTAGAAATAAGCTTTGTTTTTTTTTAATTTATTTGTGTACATCAAGTTGGTTTGTGATTAAATGCACTGTGTGTTGGTTTCCAACATAACTGCTCCCATAGAGAACTCTGGATTCTTTATGGAATGCATAGGGAAGAAGAACATTTTGTTTTTGCTACTTTTACAGTAAGGATGGCCCACAAAGACATTAGACTTTAATCTTGACCACAGTAAACATACACACACATATACACGTATATACATACACACATGCACGCGCACATCCACCCCCATGCACTCAAACAATTGAGAACTTTAAATCTAAGAAAATATTGGTATGATTTAGATGATTTAGTTCAAGAAGTTTTCAATATACCTGGACTTTTTAATACCTCATTTTTTAGTATTGATTTTTATGTCAATTTTGGTATAATATGTTTTGTTCTGAATTTATCAAATATAGTCTTAACTAAGAATCATTATTTGTTATAGAAAGCAATACAAGAAACACAATGCTATCATACTTGTCATGCTTCTGGCTAAACAGATGTGGCATTTAACTTTCCAGGTAACAGTAAAAATGTTTTGTGGAGAGAGTAAATGTCCGCTATGCTGAAAATTCCAAGAAGTTTGAAACTTAGACGGTTGGGGCTATAGTTCACTGGTAGAGGGTTTACATAGCATGTGTGACAATTCTCCATACAATCTTGAGCACCCTTCCCCACCAAAGTTGAAAAATTTCTAAGATCTCCTGATGTTCCTCGTATGTGTGAATTGTTTTCTGTCTTATTTATTTATTTATTTATTTATTTATTTATTTAATCTTGCCTTGAGTTTAATTGTAAAAACAGCATAGGACACTGGTCATCTGCAAATAGTGTGTGGGTAGGTGTGTCACAGCAGTCCATCTGTCTTCACACTGGCAGGAGCCTTTTCTATGGGGCTTTCATAGGGGCCTGGGCACCTTTGGGAGCCTGGGCTGGAGCTGAAGTCTGGGCCTTAGCTGGAGCTTTGGCCTTTGCTTTGGTTTGAACCTTGGGCTTTGGTTGGCAGAGCCTACGACCGTAGGCCATGTAGCTTTGAATCAGCTTCCTAAGCTTGGGGTGAGCGATGAAAGCCAGGTGGCTGAGTTTGTGGCTGGGGCCCTTTGGCATCTTGGGCTTGATGGCCTAAGGTCTTACAAGGGCCTTGATGGCCTCTGTGCGTGCACTCACTGCCTTTGCATTGTTGGCCTGCATCTGCTTCAGGCCTTTCTTGTGCTTCTTGGCAAAGTACATGTTCCTCAGGAACTTGGGGTGAATCCCCTTAAGAGATTCATGTCTTTGTGACTGGGGTTTCTTGATGCCGTTTGCGGGACTGGTTGTGTGTGGTGTGGTTCTCGGACTTGGCCATGTCTGCACGGTAACCTACAGCTCCTGCAGCGCCTGGGACCGGAAGGGCATGAATTGTTTCTTTATCAGCTTTCCTCATCACTGCTTTGAGGAGTAATGAATTACACGAGTTTATCAGGAACGATTGGTCATTACCTGTTATAGAATTCTCCCGTGTGAATTTGCCATGGATTCTGAAAAGTATTATGAAGGACTACTTGGAAGATAATTAAGGATATTTTCTTGCTATTCCTATGAAGGTTAAGGTTAGAATTATTGATTGCTTCTTTTTGTCTAGTTATTTCAGGAATTTATCATTTTAAAGATATTACTATTTCATTTTAATACATGGGTAATTTATTCTAATTCTGGTCACTCCATTACAGTCTCCCTTTCCAGCTCCTCAATTGTGCTGTCTCTTCAGAGTTTCCTAAGTTTTTCCCAACCTCAGCTTATTGACCCTTTTACATACTTTGAATTAAACCAGCCAAATATTAAAATAGTTAAGAGAATGGTCCCCATCATGGCATTAGATTTCCATGTTTTATACTTGTCATTTATGTATCTTTGCTATGGAATGAGACTTTTATATTCTCTCTTATTTTGCAATCAGCTTCCAGTACTGCGTTGAAGGAAGTGAGTTTGCTAAAGATGTAATACCACCTAAATTCTTAGAAAGTCTCAGGTAGATCATTCTAACTCTTTCTAGATATATGTACTCACTGAATTATTACCCCTTTTTTGTTACATTGTTTTGGGCCTTTTTTTTCTTTTAGTCCAAGGTCTCAATCTCTATAGCCCCATGCTGGCCTGGAACTCACCCTGTAGTTTAGTCTAGCTTCATGATTATCCTCCTGCCTCAGTGTCCAAAATGCTGCCATTGTAGGATGAGCCACCATGCTGGGCATTTTTGGTCACTTTTCCTTACTGGGGTGACATTTGTAGAGGTGCACATAGTAAGAATCCAAGGGGTCTATTAAATTAGTCTTCCCATGAGGATTTCCAAAGCATCTCCAAGTCCTGAAAATGTCTCCAAATGCCAACCTTAAGATGCTTCCTTTTTGCTTCCCAGTTCACTTCCCCGAGGGCTACTTTATCCATCCATAGCATTTGAATAAGAAATTTTAAAGGAGTCAAGTATTTCCTTTGTCTTAGTATTCTGTTGGCGTGAAGAGATACCATGACCTAAGCAACTCTTATAATAGAAGGCATTTGACTGGGGGCTGGTTTAGAGCTCCAGAGGTTTATTCCAATATCATCATGGTGGGGAACATGGCGGTGTGCAGTCAGAAATAGCTAAGAGCTGCATTCTCATCCATAGTTGGAGGTGAGGGATTGAGGGCTGTGAAGTGGGAGCACCTGGGCCTGGCATCGTCTTTTGAAACCTCAAAGCCCATCCCCAGTGACACACTTCCTCCAACAAGGTCACACCTTCTTTAACAGGACCACACCTCCTAACCCTTTTCAAATAGTGTCACTCCCTGAAGACTAAGCATTCAATGTATGAGCCTGTATGGGCCATTTGTATTCAAACCACCACAGTCCATAAAACTTGGGTGTAGGTTGTTCCAGTAACTTAGAAGAGTCCTTGCTTAACTTAGTTATTGACAAAAAGGGAACTCACACAGGATTTAGCTCCGTTCTGTATAATTTTTCTATTATCATTCCTTTTGCTGTAGATCACTAATCTCTATTCCAGGCTCATTAATCAAATTCTAAGATGTGCTGTGGTAAGACTTAAGTCCCTCCTTTTGTACTAAATTCACCATCACTAGGTGTTATCAGGTAATGTGTGACCAAAATGAAATAGTAGGGTTTTAATGCCGCCATTACACACTATGTCAGATCAAAACCAAGGCGCAATCCTTTCATTTTCTTGGGATCTATTCAATGTCGTGAAAGTTTATTAAATAATAATTAGGCATTGCAAAACATTTGATGATACTGCTGCCTTTTTAGGTCGCCATTGTAAATTAAACCCTGGATTTTGTGAGAAGTGTATGGAGCTTGACACGAATTCAGTAAAAATTAGGGCTGCTAGTAATTAGCTGGCCGTGCATTTCATAGCCAATTGAATAGGAGTCAACAGGGAGTGCATAGGTTTCATGGACTCAATGTTGGCTTATAAGACCCAAGGTCTCCAGTCATTTTACCTTGAGATCCTAGAGGGAGGAGCATGTGGGTTGATCTGCTCATTTTTTTGAAGATATGTTTAGCTTCAGACTTCCAAGATCAATCATTTGTTTTACATTTTAAAAGAAAACTAAATCATTATTGATATTTTCATACAAATCTATAGGCATAAATACAAGTACATGCCATTGTTTCTCTATCCCATTGATTAACCCTTTACAGTTGTAGTTTTTTTTTTCCAAGTACTGAATTCACTTACTGGCTTCTCATATAATGACTTGGTTATATTGGCTCCTGTCAACAGCCTCTTTAAAGAAGTAAGGAAGGAGCTAGTTTTGACAGATGTTCAGTTAGTTTCCCAAATGTTCTCTTGATGTGTTTATGGTGATGCTGTATCTGTCTTTCACTGATGCTTAGCTCCTGAGAGCCTCTCCCATTCCCTTACTCTCTGCTCCCTGTACATTTTTAAACTTCATTTCTTTCCCCAACCTTTATTTAACACATTAAACCTTTTGTATACTTGACTTGAAGTGGCATTGTTTGCTTTCTTAAAACTTAGGGTGTCGGGGATCAAGCTCACGTCTTCACTCTTGTGTAGCAGACACTTTGCTCACTGAACTATCGTCCCAGCCCAGCCTGCCCTGTTTCCTAACTCAAAACATTTTACAGTAGCTGTTCTATAATTTGCTTCAATCATTTACTTTTCTTAATTTTTTTTTGAGACAAGGTTTCACTCTGTAGCCCAAGGTGGCCTTGAACACACTATGGCTGGCCTGAAATTTGTAGTGGTGATCCCTCTGTCTCAGCCTCCCAAGTGCTGGGGTTATAGGCATGACCTACCATGGTGAGCTAACATTTACTTTTCAAAAATATAATTTCTGCGTCTAGTTGTTACTGAAAACGTCTCTTAATGGTATAAACTTGATTCATTTGTACCTTTAAATATACTTTCCAATCTGTGTAGGTTAAAAATATAAGATGAAAGACAAGCCACTGGCGATTCGTAATAGAAAATGTTGCTAATTTGGGAATGACAGATACTGAGATATTCTTATGTGATTCTGCTATAGTTGCTTGGATGGTTTAGGAAGAATGGAGTGGGTTTTCAGTTCTTTACCTAAGCCAGTACTCATATCTGTCAGTACCTTTTATTACAACCCCAGCTCTCAAGACAGTTGCTTTTGTTGGGAGGCACACTGTGTATTTCTACATGAGCACATCTCTACTCTCAGAGTGCTGAGAAGAAGAACTGGAGGGTTGGTAGTCATGGCAGTGGGATCAGATCTGAAAGGCACACATAATTCAAAATGCTTCATTACCTTTCTGAAACATGTTCATGATCTCATTCGATGTGGCTTTACTGAAGCAAAAATGCTTGGGGTTGCATTTCTTTTATTGTTTAAGGCTATCATGTAGGCTTGATATTACATTATCTCTATTTTGTCCTTGAACCAGAGCAGATTCCGCTCTAGAGTCACCTAGCGATACGCCTGGCTTCTTAACTCGCTCAAGCACCCTCTCGTCCTGCAATTTACTGTGGATGGACGGAATCATTTAGCAATTCTTGTTTGTCCTGACTCTAAAGATTCACTTGAAGGTCTATAACTTTTCAAATAGAAAGTTAAATTCCCTTTCTAAGGGAGGTCTTTGCCTAGATATTCTAAGTCATGTTGCTGGGGCTGTAGTTTTAAAGAATAGTATGAAAATAGAAAGAGTATAATTCTGTCTTCTATAATACTCCTCTCATGACAAACAGAGAGGAAGAAAAGAAGCCGGGATGAAAGAGGAGGGAAACAAACAGATGCAGAAGAATAAGTACTGGAAAGCAAAGCCTTAAAAGAAAAGCCAGCAAGAAATCAAGAACACTAATTTCTATCAGAGTTCATCTAAAGCCTTATTAATCAATTAGGAAAATTAAAAGCAGAATTACTTTAGGGTAGGACTGACTCACTTGGAGAGTACCTAGTGCTTCTAGAAAGTGGAAAGGGACTGAAGAAAGTAAGTTTAGAGAATACAGTAAATTATCTTTCAGCCCTTTAAATTATTTCTGTAGATCTTATTATAGGTGGGCAGGAGCAGAACAAGCCATAAGAATCTCTCTCTCTGGGGCTGCAGAGATGGCTCAGCGGTTGGGAGCGCTGATTGCTCTTCCAGAGGTGCTGAGTTCACTTCCCAGAAACCTCATGGTGGCTCACAACCATCTGTAATGGGATCCGATGCCCTCTTCTGGTGTGTCTGAAGACAACTATAGTGTGTACTCATATACATAAAATAAATAATTTTTTTAAAAAAGAATCTCTCTATCTGGGTGTACACTAGTCTCTAAAGGAAAGGCAATGAAAGATGAGTCTCTGTCCACACATCACTGAGTCATCCTCAGGTAGAGCATCTAGATGCAGACATGGTGTCATCTGCTACAGAGCCCAACCTCCTGCAAACTGCCATAAACTCCCTGACTTCAGATCTTTCCCTTCTTATTTTATAAGAAAAGTGTCACCTAATCCTTTTTTCCTATGGTGGTTTTTCAAGTGTTGTATCCCATCAGAGTTAACACTGAATTTATCCTGTGTGGTTTGAGATACAGCTGATACTCTACTGTGTGTTATTGCTTCCCTTGCCTTTGAAAGTCAGTGTCTTGAGTGTATGTTTAAATTGCTTGTTTTCAGTTTCCTGATGTTTGTTCTTTTGTTTCTCTAAATAGAAAACAAACTGATAGGATGGCAGAATTCAAAAGTGTGTGTGCACGTGTGTGTGTGTGTGTGTGTGTGTGTGTGTGTGTGTTGGTCTACAGACTATCAGTCCTATTCAGAAATCATCAGATGGTGAGTCAAATGAGTCAAATGTGAATAAAACTCTCATGCTAAAGATGGGGATGGTGCTCACACTGAGAGAGAAAGAGACAGACAGAGGCAGAAAATAAAACCAAACAAATCACCGTACTAAAATAATGAACTTAGTTACTGTGTGTGGATATTTTGGAAGAATAATAATAATTTTAAAAATCCCAAGGGTAACCATATCTATGAACCATTTTTCCCTTCATCTTCAGTAATGTTGCCCCTACTCTTAGAAAACTAACATTTGAAATAACACTTTTGCTAAGTAGATCACTTTCTCATATTTGAGAAAAGAGATCAGAAAAAAAAATGTCCAATCATCCTGTGGACAAGGCAATGATAGCTTCATTGACTTTCTTTCAAAAATTATTTTTTTTGAAAAGATTCATTTCTTATACAATCTATTTACAAAGAAAAAGAAATAGGGTGCGAATGTACTAAGAACAAAGGGAATATTGCAGGCACATGAATGTCCAAAGCCAGTGTGGATAAAACTTCCTGTGATGGTTTGTATATGCTTGGCCCAGGAAGGGGTGGCCTTGTTGAAGTACACTAGTCCTAGCTGCCTGGAAGCCAGTATTCTGCTAGCAGCCTTCAGATGAAGATGTAGAACTCTCAGCTCCTTCTGCACCATGCCTGCCTGGATGCTGTCATGTTCCCGCCATGATGATAACGGACTGAACCTCTGAACCTGTATGCCAGCTCCAATTAAATGTCATACTTATAAGAGTTGCCTTGGTCACGGTGTCTCTTCACAGCAGTAAAGCCCTAAGACACTCACCAAGAGCCTACTTCCACTTGCAGCATTTGGCATCAAAATAATGTGTTACCTCAGAAAGTTTTAGAAAATTCAATCCTCTATGACCAGACTATCTTACGAAAGCATCTTTTGCTCATTGAAAATCTCCAAGTTTCTAAAAGCCAAATAAACTATATCATACCAACTTCCAAGACTCAAAGGAGCTTAAGTAGGAAACCAAAATTGTTTAGGAGAATCACTGAAACACAATACTCCGTTTTCAATAGCACTAACGTAAAGGGGAAAATATCTACACTCAGCTCTCTTCTGTAGCCAGTTAACTGCCAGATCTTCCGAAACCAGAGACCATATTCTTAAATGCCTTCCTCACCCGGGCTCAGATAGGCCCCAGGGTATGGCTTAATTACCCTAATAGAGGTTGTGATTCTCTGAAAGGCAGTGAAGGCCACACAGACCATGTCTGCATCTGCCCTTCCAAGTGTAGGCACAGGTTTTGCTTCTGATACCTTGGATAACTGTTTTTTTTTATTATTATTATTATTAGTCCTTCCCTTAGATCACTGACTTCATGTTGAGAAAATGTGACATCAAAACCTTGAAGTTTCTGGAGTAGAAAAATGGAAAGCACTCCAAAGATCTATTTTTATTGTCAAAGCATTTATCTTGCAATGAGACTTCTGCTTTAGTGCATTAGATATTAAAGACATGGGATCCTGATATGATCTCTGTCTCTTCCTCTTTTGAATGGGTCTCCCACCTGGTGACCTTTTGATGGACAAAGATTGACCTTATTCATGCCCTTTAGAACACCCAACACATTTGGAGCATCATTAACCCTCTGGCTTTTTGAATTACAGCTAGCATTCATCTCATTAACACCTGAGCTCTGCTTTCTTTATTTCAGTTGCTGGATTATCTACGTTGCATGTATTAGTAAATCTAGGTTGCATGGGGAGAAAATTACTGAGGCTAGAGTGAAACTGAGAAAGAAGTGGTAGTGGTGGAGGAGGAGCAGGACCTACCAAACTTGGAAAGCAATCTGCTTCCACACTCAGCCTGGGAGTGATTGAAAGCCTGGAAGTCATTTGGCTACGATGGCATTTGTTTCATGCTAAGTTTGTCACTCAGTCTGAGACTGAGAAGTCAGCTCACTCTCAAGGGCCTCTCTCTTCTTACTGTAGCTTTACTAGCACTTCATTTTTACTGGTTTATTCTGTCTTGGAGCAGATGATGATGGATCCCAAATTAGTTGTGAAGGATAGAAAAGATACATTTTTCCTTCCTCCTCCTTTTCCCATACAGTACGTGGAAATCTGAAGTATCTGGCTTTATCATTTGTCACACACACACACACACACACACACACACACACACATACACACACAAAACATTGGCAAAAGACTAGACCATAAGTTCATAATCACCTGACTTCTTGGAGTTCAAAATTAGGTCTTTGACAAGGCTCTAAGTTTTAAAATCTAAAGGAAGCATTCTCCCAATAATACAAATGCTGCTCCAAGCTCACTCCTAGTCTTTATTTTTGCCAGATCAACAAAATCCCGGTCTATGGGAACACCAAACTATGCCAGCATGTTTCTTAGTGTATACAATATAAGGGACATTGTTTTATTAAGTTCAGAGAAACCCTGTTTGTTGCTAGCTTCCTACTGCAGTGCACACAAGCAGGCAAACTCTGAGGGACTGGTCATATCTTCCCCCAGGACCAGCTCACTGCTTCTCCATCTCAAAAATGTTTTCTTTAATAGAGGCCATGAATTACATTTTTCATTTCTCATCTTTGTCATAACTGCTTTTCCAAAAGTACAGAGTAAGAAAAGCCATTAAAATTTGTTTTTATATTGATGTATTCCTCTTTTTTTGTCTTTTTTAATAAATAAATTCTTTTCTCATAAACTACATCTCAACCTCAGTTTCCCCTCTCTACACTCCTCCTAGTTCCCCCCACCTTCCCTCTCCCCCAGGTCCACTCCTCCTTCATTTCCTCTTCAGAAAAGAAAAGGCCTCCAAGAGAAAGACACCCCAACAGGACAAAATAAGATACAATAAGACAAAGTGAAAAGCCATCCTATTAAGACTGAACAAAGGAACCCAATAGGAGTAAGGAAGTCTCAAGAGCAGGCAGAAGAGTCAGAGATACACCTACACCTGTTTTTAGGAGTCCCACAAGAACCCCAAGCTAATAGACATAGCATACACAGAGGACTTGGTGTAGATCCACACAGTCTCTGTTCATTCAGGGGCCATGTTCTCCTGGTGTTCTCCATCCCCTCTGACTCCTACTCACAGCCAGACATTATGCAAAGAGAGTTTAAATTGGAGGTCTCCATCAGATCAGGGAATCCAGTTGAAGATAGGAAGGAAGGCTATAGTAGCTATTAACATTTTTATATCAAACGTGTATTAACAAGTTTTCTAAAATGTGTCTGAGATCTCTTGAAAGAAAATACAAGTGTACAAAGTATTTGTTTTGATTGGAAATATATATGTATATACATACATGTGTGTGTGTTAATGTATATATGTATATATGTGAACAAAGGATAACCTTAGGTGTTCTTCCCTTGTTTTTCTAAGACAGAGTTTCTCAGTGGGATCGTAGACTCACTGACTAGATTAGGCTGACTCTGTGGCTGCCCAGCAAGCCGCAGGCCACCTATCTTCTCCTGTCCACTGTTGGGATTACAAGCATCTGCCAGCATCCTGGGGAATGAACGTAGGTATTTTAGTTAGATTGTTAGCTGTGTAGGCAGTAAGAGGATTTAGGACTGCAACAGCTGGGAATATGAGAGTCACAGAAGGGTGATTATTAATTGTATTTATTGGTTGTTGGTTGAGTCTATACAAAAACAGAAATGTTTACATTTCAGATATAGATTTGAGGCCATTTAATGTAACACTCTCCATATTTGTAACAATATACGTGAAATATCATTGAAAATATTGTATCAAGCCAAATTTGGTGAAATTATACTTTCTATAAAGCTGGCTACTTAGAACACTGACTAAAGAAAAAGAAAGAAAAACACCATGTTGCAAGCTTGGGTTTTGTCTTAGTTAGGGTTTCATTGCTGTGAAGAGACAACATAACCAAGGCAACTCTTATAAAAGAAAACATTTAATTAGGACTGGCTTATAATTTCAGAGGTTCAATCCATTATCATCATGGTAGGAAGCATGACAGCATCCAGGCAGACACAGTGCTCTAGAAGGAGATGAGTGTTCTACATCTTGATCCAAAGGTAACCAGAAGGAGACTCTCTTCTAAACTTGACAGAGCTTGAGCATAGGACCTGAAAGCCCACCCACACAGTGACACATTTCCTCCAACAAGGTCACACATACTCCAAGGAGGCCACACCTCCTAATAGTGTCACTTCCCAGGAGACAAGCCTATTCAAACCACCACAGGTTTTTGTTTGTTTGTTCTGAACTAGGATTTATTATGTGTCTCAGATGGCCCCAAACTCATAGTCCTACCATCTCAGCCTCCTGGGTGCTGAGTTTGAAGACATGACAAAACATGGCTTTTAAGCCAACGGTTGTAGGACAATGACTATAGTCTTGTTACTTGGTGGCCAGAAACAAGATGATGGGACTCCAGCCTGGGCTATAGCAAGATCCTGATTCATTAAAAAAAGAAATGGAGTCAGCGATATTGGTATTTTATGTGGTGTGTTAGCCCATATAAAACATCATTTCTAGAATATATAAAGTAAACTGAACAAAAGAAGTGTGCTCCCATATGTAATCCACTAAGTGAATTAGAAAGTAGATTAAGTTAGGAGAAGTAATTTTTTTGAGCTCCTATGTCTACTTATTTATGTGAAAAGGAACGTTTTATTTCTCTTTTTTGAGACAGGGTTTCATGTAGTTCATCCTCTAAATGGGAATGTAGTTAGTTAAGGATGGTCTCGAACTTCTGATCTCCTTCTTCCACCCCCCAAGTGTGCCTGCCCCAGCACCAGCACCTGCATATCTGGTTTGGGTAGTGCTGACTCCTGAACCCAGGACTTCACGCATGCTGGCCAAGTGCTCTCTCCCAGTTGAGCTACATCCCCAGCCCTAGAGGCACATATCTACAATAAGATTGTAGCTTTGCCAGTTCTGACAGTCCTGTAGATTGTGTTAATGTTAGACCAATGTCAGAGATTGCTCTGTGGAGTGTTAAAAAGACAAACAAAACGAAAACCGCTTCTGATTGCATAACTGAACTTAAATAATAAGGGCCAAACTCCCAAATGAAGATGAGGAAACGGAGTGTGAGCTATCGTTGGAAGAGGCTGCCAGTCTCAGCACTTGAAGGATCTGGACTTGGGAAAGTCGTATATAAGCCTAAGACTCCCAAATAAAACTAAGATTCTGAAGCCAGACATGTGGCTTGATGCTGCATAGACTATTCCCAATATGCCCAGGTGCATGAATTTAGTCCCCAGTACTAGAAAACAACAGAATAAACCCCAAATTAAAATTTTCTCCTATAATATATCCCAAGTTAAAAAACAAAACAGAGTAGGGAATATTAGGAAACAGAGCTTGAAAACTGTCAGACTACTGCTGACTCCGTATTAAGGCACATAGGGGTGCAGTGTGGGTGGAGAAGATGGATAGAGGGAGGAAGAAAGGAGGGAGAGAAGGAGAGCATGTGACAGAGTTGAGAACAGACAGACCTGTGGGACACTGGCTTCCTCTGAGCCTCAGTGGTCACCTTACTCCTGAGACATCAGCAGTAAAAGTCACTGAGACCAAAATTCATGCACAGCATGTCCACACCACTGCAGCGTGCGGCACACAAAACCAAGAGTCTCGAAGAGACATACCCTCAGCCAAGGATTCCCATGAATACAGTGCCACTAAAAATGAGCTACTAACCCCAAATGAGAAAACGCAGAAGAAAAGCAAGCCGTCCTTTGGCACGGCATACCAGTTGTTCTAGCTCAAGGATTCTCAGCGAGAGTATTGTCAGAGGCTATAAGATACTTTAAAATAATAAAGACATAAAAGAAGGAATGGAAACAGGAGAAAAGAATATGTAATATCGGGAGCTAGTGGGGTGTCTCAGGTGAAGAGTGCTTGCTGCCCTTGCAGAGGGCCTGAGCTAACTTTCCAGCACCCTCTGTTGGGAGGTTCAGGATTGCTGTAACGGCAGCTTCAGGAAATCCTGTACCCACCCTCTTCCGGCCTCCACAAGTTCCCTCCCCACAATGGCACATACACACCTGGACACATGCTCATAAATATCTTTAAATCTTTGAAAGTTGTATAATAATATGCAGTATTAGAACAAATGAGCCGCAGCTCAATGCATGCAAGGGGTGCTATGGGATCCTGACGAGCCTTCATCCCGGAGTCTGTATAGATATGAAAGGACCAGAGTCTGTATAGATACGGAAGAAAATTAGAGACGCCACAAAGGCATCCTCTGACCTCCATATGCACACAGAACCAAACATACCTCATACCCAGAATTTTAAAAATAGGCAGAGCCAAATATCCAAGCAGATTGGAAGTGAGAAGAGGAAAAGCATCTGGAAATTTTTTTAATTTAAAGATCCATTTTCACATACAAAGATTCTGAAATTTCCCAAGAAACAAGAAATATTGCCTTCTGAGTTGAATAATAGTCACTGTGTACACCCTATGGGCTCAAATTGTGTTACATCTTACCAATGACTTCTGGGTCTTAATATGTGACTCTTTCATCTCTGAGAACTAACGTTACTGAGTCTTAGCGAACCCAGAGCCAGAATGCTGTACGTTAGTCGCTTGAAATAGCCTCATCAACATAAACCTCATAACACTGGTGTTGATCCTGTTAGATTAAGACAAATTAAAAATCTAATACATAGCCTTGCTGTTGGGTCCTTGGGGTCAGAGGTCAGTATAGTATATTACAATAAGGCTATAGGTCACTCATGCCACGATCTTTTATTGTAACAAACCAAATGGGGATGAAAGACCCAGTAGTAACCCATAAATCTATTAACCGTGAACTGTCAATGTCCCCTATACCAGGGTAATTTGTTAATTCAGAGCCAACCCTCCTTTTTCACTAGACCTTGTAAACTCCTTTCTGAAACATCAATAAACCATCTGCTTTGACTTGTTAATCAAATGACTTTATTCAGTCCAAAGCAATTTTTTCCTAATAAAAACAGAGTATTTATCTCCATGGCTATAAAAGAGGAGTGTTTTCAACTGTTCACTTATAGTTAAGAAGCACATTTAGTTTGGATTGATTTCCAATGCCTTGGTCATATCTTGTCACTTTCCATTTCTTATATCCAGCGTCTCAGTTTAGCCATTTAGGAAGGGAAAAGCAGCCAAATTCTGGATAGGGTACGGGGGCAGTTCACAAAATCTAAAGAAGTTTGAGAGAACAACTCACCAAACTACAGATACGCATGTCCTATTACGATTTCCCCATTTGGGAGTTTTCCGGTCCCTCCAGAGAGTGCTCATGCCGGCTCCTGATTCTCCCGCAACCTTGGTTCCACTTGTTTGCCTCTTAGTGTAGCGTACGGCTATGCTCTGAGTCACAGGGCAGATAATGTTTATCTATAATAGAAACTTTTTATCCGCTCTCCAGCTTTGCCGTATTGGTATAAAGTCAGCCTCTAAGCTAGAATCATAGCACATGCAGCTCTGCAAAGCCACTCCAGAGAACTGACCCACTCTCTCCAGCCAACCAAGCTGAGATAAGAGTATTTTGGAGGTGTCTGCGGGGATCCCGTCCATGATGTGTGAGTGAACATCTTGAGGAATCGTCATGCTTCTCGCGCGCTCCATCCTCAGAGCTTACTGCCAGCTGGCAAACGGAGCAGAGCCGCTGACCTTTGGTCTTGAATCAACTCCTCTTGGATTGTAAGAAAAATGATGTCCTGGGAGGAGCCTGGACATTTGAGTTATTGCTGCATTCTGCTCTCTTAAAAAACAAAGAGGAAAGGCCTAGGTATCCTTAATGAGCAGAGGCCTCACATGGAGCACAGACCACAGTGCATTATGGGAATTGTTTCTCAGCAGCACAGCTTCCTTGCCCAGTACAAATATTTGAACAAAGGAAGATGTGGGCAGCTAACGAATGTGTGCTGTAAGTGCCTAGAGTGTTTTACGGAGTTGTTTTGATTCTTTTTATTCATATACAACTTGGTGAGCTCCTACTTAGATTTGTGTGTGTGTGTGTATGTGTGTGTGTGTTTGAAATGGCATCACAGAGAGGAGAAAGCCAAATAGGTCTGTCCCTCTTATGCTCCTTTGTCTCTCACTTTTATGGGGAGAAGGGAAAAAAATCTAAGCCCTTAAGTCAAATCTTAAATAGTTTCTCAGTATTGAAAAGAATACACATGTCTGAGATTTATGGATAACACCATGGATTTCTAAACAAACCAAGTTTTCCCTAAATTTTGACTTTCATTAATTTTAAAAGTATTTTGAATGAAGCCCTGAAACTGCACATCATGGTTATGTCATCCTAGCAGTTGGGAGATGGACAGAGGTGGAAGATTATCCTTGCCTGGGGTTATACGAGATTTGTTTTCTCGCTCTCATATACATATATAATAGATTATATAATGATTTCATATATTATATATAATTTGTGTGTGTACATATATATGAACTCTTATAGATATATATCATATATATATATCATATATATATATATCATATATATGATACATATGAGTATGTATACCCAATACATAAACATTAACTGCCCATATGGTATGAAATTTTATCAAATTACTTTTTTTCTTTAGTAAATAATGATTTTGCTTAGTGAACCCTATCTTTTACCTCTGCCTTATGCCTTCTTACATTACTTAAAGCATGACAAGGAGGTACAGATTTCCAGTCACAGTCTCTGCTCCTGAGTTTAGTCGTCTCCACAATTTGGGTTATCTTCACCAAGAAAAGTAGAGCTTATTCCTGGAAGTCCTGGTGGAAATAATGGTTAAGAAATGGAGCCTTTCCAAGAGGAAACAACAGGCAGGTTCCCTTACTTGATGTTGTCGAGTGAGGGGTCGACAGGTGCTGTGGAGATATTGGCAATTATTATTAGATCTGTAACCTAAAACATGCTGTGAAAGGAACTGGAATTCCAAGCTGTATTTGCACTTTCAAGCTCACTAATGCTTGCACAGGAGTAAAGGGTTCATCTCCAAACCTAAGAATAGCAGTTGAGGGATAGAAAGCAGACTATGAGCCAGTTATAGCTGGAACTCAGAGCCAAATGACCAGCTCACACTAACATACAATATTGTTTTGACCTGAGTAGTGGGACTGACAATCAGTGTGGTCCCCAGATCCCTGCTTAGTTGATTTTCTTTTAAGCTGTCAGATGAGCCTTTCTGCTTTGTGTTTTCCCTAGGTAACATGCTGTTTGAGGGTGGTGGTGGTTGCAGCGGCGGTGGTGGTGGTGGTGGTGGCAGCGGAGGCAGCGGCTGGTTGGTTGTTTTGTTTACTTTGGTAAAATGGTTTGTGGAAGGTTTTAGAAAGCAGATTATAGAGCAGAGGCAAAGAAAGAAAAAAAGAAAATACTGCATTGAAGAGACAGACTAAGCACATGACTGAAACTCTCAGGAGGACAGGTCAAACTAACAGAGTCACTTTCTTGCCAGAGGTGAAGGCTCTGAATGAAGAACAGAGTTCTGGGGCTTGGTGTGGTGAGAGGGGGTCAGAGGATCGAGGACTACACAAACATTTATGAAAATGGCTAAGCAATAGGAAGGGACAGATGAAAGGTCACTAATGGTCACATGAAAGAACACAAATGGAACACACGGAAGGACACACACGCACACACATATGTGTATCTGTGCCTCTGTGTGTGTGTGTGTGTGTGTGTGTGTGTGTGTAGATATGCATGTAGGGGTGTATAATGTGGATGTATGTATAGAGGTTGTGTGCATATAGGTATGTGTATCTATTTTTTTCAGCAAGGCTAGTCAAAGTATGGTGTCACATTTTGGAAATCATATTTAAGGAAATTAGTAATATTTTTATGTGTTGCCGGTCTAGCTTGGAGTGCTTGCTGGGCATGAACGAGGCCCTGGGGTTTGATTTTTAACATCATTTTATGTACACACAAGCATGTTTAGTCTTATTAAGGGATTACAAGTAATGCTTCAGTTTAAGTTAATAAAATCTCATATATATATATATGTATGTGTGTGTGTGTGTGTGTGTGTGTGTGTGTGCATATATATATGCCTTTGCAAAAGTGAAATTAAATAAGAACTGGCTACAAACCATTAACTGCCAAGGAGCAATAGAAGCAAATTCTGTAAAAGAATACATTTATCTTCATTTTTTCCTAAACTTGAAATTTTCATTTCAATGAGAAATTTTAATTTTAATGGGAAATGTCACTAAGAGCCATGAATAAGTTTAGATATATCCTGTACCGCTCATCCTTATCGCCCATCTTGATCTGAAAATTCTTTGACGTGGTAAATCGTGAACGAAGAATCCTGGTTAGTAGAGAAGAGGATAAAATGATCTGTGTTGTTGACGTTTTCCATCAGGACCTATTTTATCTTATTAATGAGATGGCATTTTCTTCATCTGTCTCTCTCCATTAGGGTTTTTACATTCGTAGACGGAAGTGTCTTGTTTCCGGCTAATGGTTTATGTTTAGGTGAAAGTCTAGAGTATGATGATTTGAGTGTGAAGGATGTGTAGTATGTCTGTCTGTCTGTCTGTCTGTCCAGCCCCTTAAAGAAGACTGCCGTGAAAATGCCAAGTCTTATTATACTCTGTCTTCCCTTGACTGAATTACATTTTAAAGATGCAGATTACACTAGGAGCTTTCCTTTAAGGGGAAGAGATTCCCAGGAATTCATTCATAAAGTGGTAGTTTATTTATCACTAGTCAAGCATCCTTATAAATGGCAATGCCTGTGCAGCACACAAGGCAAGGAAAAACTAGGAAAGTGCCAAAGCCAGCCCCTCTCTTAGAGAGCTGGGACTTCGGTGGAAAACGCAATTCTGAGTCAGCTTCAGTGGAGACAGGATTCAAGAATTCACAATTGTTTCGTGTTTGCTGTTATTGCTGATGTGGGACAGGGCCTCATATAGTCTAGCCTGGACCAAAGTCTTGATACGCCAGCCTCCTGTATTATACACTCAGAAGCACTAATGCTACACATGAGTACCGCCATGCCCATCTCGAAACCTGCATTTTAAACAAACATCCTAGGTGATTCTGAAAGTGTGAAATTTCACTTGGACAGGTAACTGTTTTTCTTTCAGTAATATGCATGGCTGTGGGATGGCTCTGTGGGTAAAGTCCTTCCTCACGTGCACAAGGCTCATCCTTCAATCCCCAGAACTCAAAATTTCCAGGCAGAGTGATGTGTCTGCATTCCTAGTACTAGGGGATCCCTGGAGTGCACTGGGATTGCCAATCTAGCCTAATTGGTGAGGTCCAGGCCAACAAGAGACCCAGTCTCAAAGAAAGTGGGTGGTGTTCCTGAGAATGACACCCAAGGTTGTTCCGTCTTCTGCATGTGTGCACTCATACATACATATACACCTGCACCCATACATGTGCACCTAATGATCCATAAGCACATGCTCACGCGTACAAGCACACACACTCAGAGAATTTTCTAGTCTTTTTAAAGTAACATGCAGAGTTTGACTTCTACATTAAGTCATTTGGATTATCCTTCCTACTGAAGAAAAAATGGGAAAGTATATAAAAATAGAAGAATCTGGGGCTTAGTTATATTAACAAAATGCTAGATGTCCCCCAACTTGTGGGACATCTGAGAGAGATGAGTCTGGCATTTAGAGTGCGTCTGCTTGTAGAAGTGTTTAGCAATTCTTGCAGCTCCAAGGATCTCTTTTTAAAGACTGCTCAGAGGCTACAGTTTTTAAAACTTTACAATAAATCATGAAACATAGGGGAATATTGGCATACAAAAGCTACTAAGAAGGCTATATTTGATTATGTCTACAAGGAAGGGTAGACCGAAAATAGACCAGTCAATGACTGATAGTTGGCTTCAAATAATTAGAAATCCCTGATCTGGCCTAGATATTAGAGAAATGCTTGTGCTCTTGGCCACTCTAGAGACAAACATGAATCTGTTTTATGGAAAGATAAAATCATTCTAAACCATTAATTGACTCATTAGATTTTTTTAAGTAAACACTGGTAGTCAGTTAAAGCTAAAAATGGGCACAAGAAATCTTATGGCTAGATAAAACCAAGAGAAACAACACCCAATAGAAACAGACTCTTAAGGATGATTCAGGCAATGGAATTATTAGCCATGGGTTGGGTTGGAAATGCCTAGGCTTCATGTGGAACACCTTGATATATTTAGATTTCAAATTCTTATTAGATCTGTGGTTTGAAAGTATTTTTCCATTTTTTTCTTCCTTTTTTTTTTTTACTTTTATTGATAATGTTCTTAGATGCCAAAAAAAAGTCTTGTCTCTAGTTTTCATGAAATTTTTAATTTCATAAGACAATTTGTCTTTTTTCTTTTGCTGTCTATGCCTTGTGTGAAGTATTCAGGAAGTACTCATCCAATCCAACACATTGAAGCTTTTGCTCTGTGTTTTCTTGCATCAGTTTTATGGTTTCAGCCTTTACGTTTGGGTCAATAACCCATTTTAATCTAATTTTGATGTCTGATGTTAAGTGCCCAAGCTTTCTTTTTTGCATGTGGAGATCTAGTTTCTCATACAAGCTTTCTTGAAAAAAAAAATGAAAAACAAAAAACAAAAAACTTGTCTTTTTCTACTCATTGAATGCTCTTGGCACCCTTGAAGAAAACCATTTGGCCATTTCATAGAGTTTATTTTTCAGTTCTCTATTCTATTCCATTTGTCTGCATATTTGTATGCTTATAAGATAGTTATAATTACTTTGTTATACTATACATTGCTATAGTGGCTTAGCAGGGGTTTGTTTGTTTGTTTGTTTGTTTGTTTTGAGATAGTGTCTCAAACTGTAACATAGGCTGGCCTTAGTCCAGGCTGACACTGAACTCACTACAATCGTCCTACTTTAGCCTCCTGAATGTTGTTTACAAACATGAACCACCATTCCAAGCTTTGTATTAAGTTTTGAAATTAAGAAACTTGAGGTTTTAAAAACAATTTTAAGAAGAGAATTTAATGGAATAATAGCCATATACATATGGACAATAACGTGATACTTCGAGACGTATGTATCCTGTAGTATGATTAGCTCAAGCCAATCCTATCACTTCTTGTACTTCCCATTCTAATTATGAAAACACTGAACATCTTTCAGCAGTTTTGAAGTATACACCGTATTGTTATAATTGCTGTCACGGTTCTGCACAGCAAGCCACTCACTGTTATTTTTCCTACTAATAACTTGATGCCTTCCTTGTATTTGTGTATTGCATATGTATGTAGGTATGCCATGCATACATGTGTGTAGAGGTCAGAGGTGATCCAGAGTGTTGGTCCTTCCTTTCCATTTTGTCTGAGGCAAGGTATCCTTGTGGTTTGTTTGTTAGCTGACCCATGAACTTCTCCCATTTCCTGAGTATGGAGGCAGTAGTATGCCAGGTTAGCTGGCCCGTGAACTCCTATCTCCACCTTCCATCTTTCAGTAGGAGCACTGGGATTACAAATATGTTTTCTTACCCAGTTTTGCATGGGTACCAGGGATTTGAATTCAGATCCTCATACGTGTATAGCAAACACTTTACCTACTGAGCTTTCTTTCTCCCTGGCCTCCTTCTTTCTATCTCTCTGTTCCCATGGACACCCCCTTTCAGCCAAGAGCAGTTGTCATTTGACTTGCTGCTTATACACTTTGAAGTATTTTGGATTCTACATATAACCAACACCAGGCAGATTTTGTTTCTTGTGCTTGGTGTATTTCATGTAGGATAATATCTTCTATGTTCATCTCTTTTGTCTCAAATTGACAGTTTCCTCTGTTTTGTTAGAATTCATTAGTTTATCTTGTTAGTTAACTTCTTAACTTTATGACACATTTTAAGAAATCATCTGATGATGGGCACAAGCTGAGTCAGCGTCTTCATTATTGCCAAGATGGCGGCAATGAACATGAGCAGGCAAATAAGTCTTCTGTTGAGAAGATGATTTCATTTCTTTCACAGATTTAGCCAGAAATGAGACTGTTGCGTCTTGTGGTAATTCTGTTTAGGTTTCTAAGGAACCACAAAGCTGCTTGCAGTATTGCTGTATTAACTTAAATTTCTAATAAGGCACAAGGTTTCCATGGGGTTTTTTTTTTTTTTTTGATATGCCATTTCTAATGCTTATGTGTTCTGTCATTTTTATAGAAACCATTATAGTAAATATGAGGTAATGGCTTGTTGCTGAAATTTGCGTTTCCTGTGTGACTAATGATGATGTGCATGTTTGGTCATTGATGTCTTCCTTTGAGACATGTCTACTTAGATTCTTCCTCTAGTTTTTGACAGTTGTTTTCTTACTACTGATTTCCTTATATAGTTTAGACATTACCCGTTGTAAGACACATGGTTTGCGGCTATTTCCTCTCAATCCGTCGACCATCTTTTTTTTTTTTTTTTTGTCTCTTGTTGTACAGAAGAATTTGTTTTGATATTGACACATTTGTCTATAGTTAGTGCTGTCTGTGCTTTAGACCTTTTGCCGCTGTGATAAACACCCGAGAAAGTCAGCGTAAGGGAGGAAGGGCTTATTTCAGATTATGATTTCAGAGCGTTCAATCCATGTTTGGTTGGACCCATTGTTGTGATCTGGGGCTGAGGTAGAGACACGTTTGTAGCAGGAAAGTGTGGCAGAGACTCCTCACTCATGATGGACAGGATGCAGAAAAAGCGACGAGGCAGAGGTAATAATGTTTCTGGTGTATACCTCCAGTGACCGATCTTTAACCAGGTCACAGCTCCTACCTTCCATCATCTCTCAAGTGCTGCCATATTGTGGGTCCATAAGGAATTAGTCCATTCATCAGTTCAGAGCACTGTTGATCTAATAAGTCCCTAAAACCATCAGCTGCCAACCAAACCCTAACTATTGGCCTGTGCCTGAGACTGAGCCCAAGAAAGCTGTGTTCTGACCAGCACCAAGAAATATTTTCCCCTGTTTTTCCTACTGTAGTTTAAGGTTTTATATTTTTAATGTTTTAATATTCTAATATAATCACATCACATATATATATATATATATGTGTGTGTGTGTGTGTGTGTGTGTGTGTGTGTGTGTGTGTATGTGTGACATTATGTGAACTGAGCATGTTGTATTTATATATTTAGGAATACACATGTATGGGTGTGCATGCATGCATGTATGTACACATGTGTGAGTGTGCACACACATAACCACAATTAATAAAAAAAGGTTATGAATTTGAAAGAGTAAGAGGAGTACATGGGATACTTTGGAGAGAGGAAAGAGATGGGGAAATCATATAATTATATTGGGTTTTATGATTGTCTGACCATATGCACAAGGCTTTGGGTTTACACCAGAATCATAGATAGATAGATAGATACATACATACATACATACATAGATACATAGATACATACATTGACATAATAAATAATAAAAAGATAATAATGAGTGCCTTTTGAGATAAATTTTATGTATGGCATGAGAAAATGGTCTATTTTAACTCTTGTGCATGTGGATATCTGGTCTCTCCAGCACCCTTCATTAACAAGATAGCCATTTTTCCCTTGTGTGTGCTGTCCTGGGCTTTTTCTCCTGTTCCATTAGTTGACATGTCTGTTTTTATGACAGGACTGTACTATTTGGGGTAACTACCGCTTTGTTCCTTCAGTCAAGACTGCTTTGACTGTTGGGGCCTTTTGTGGTTCCATATGAATTTTTAGGAATCTCCTTATGTTTCTGTGAAATGTAACATTAGAATTTTGATAGAGATGGCACTGAATGTACAAATAACTTCAGATAACATGACGATATTATGAGAACTAATTCTTCAAATCCAATGACACAAATTGTATTCTCATTTACTGACACCATTTCTAGTTCCTCATAGTTTTTATTTGTACACATAGATGTTCCACCTCCTTGGTAACGTTTGTTCATAATTTTCAGTGACTGTTTGTTCATAATTTTTTGAACATTTGTTCAAATTTTTCATAATTTTCAGTTTATAATTTTCAATGGCAGGGATTTCTAAATGTCTCTTTCTGATAGTTCTCATTGTTAGTATAAAGAACTACTAGTGATTTTTATGTATTTGTTTTACTGAATTAATTTGCAGGGTTCTAATAATTCTTGGCTAGAAGCTTTAGGTTTTATATTCGTAAGACCAGTCATCCACGAACAGCTTCATTTTATCTCTTCCTTTGAGATAACTGTTGTTTTCCTTTGTCCTGTGTAATTTATTTTATTTTTGGTGTGAGTCTCCTGGGCTCTGTTGACTGAAAGATGAAAGTGAACATTCTTGTCTTATTCCTGATCTTAGTAGAAATCCTCTCAGCTTTTCAGCACTGCTGTGGCTAATCTTGGATGTCTACTAGACCACATCTGGAATCAACTAAAACCCACACAGCTGGCACACCTGTGAAGGATTGTTTTGACTGGATCATTTGAGATACGAAGGTCCACTCTAAATCTGGGCCACACCTACTGATGGCAGCCTCCCTAAAAGGATATTTTACATTTTTGCCTGTTTGCCCTCACTCTCACTGGCAAGTTCATCTCTCATGCTGCAGAGGTATTCTTTCTCTATATTAGAACCTACTTCTTTGGGGATCCAACATAAACTGAAGACCAGCTAAGACATGCAGCCTCATTGGCTGAACAACTACCAGACTCTTGGGCTTTCTTCCTGGAAGCCAACTGTTGTTGGACTAGTGAACCACAATCTGTAAACTACTCTAAGGAATCCTCTCTTAATATGTACCTATTCGTTCTGTCTGCCAGTTTTGTGCCTCTAGAGAATCCTGACTAATACAAACATCATCGAGTACAATGTTAACTATGGGTTTTTCATATATGGTGGTTTTTCTGTATCTAGACATAGTTATTGTTATTCCTAGTGTGTTGAAAGAATGTTTTTATCATGAAATGGTGACTTTTGTCGATGCTTTTTTTTTTCTGTGTTAGTTGAGAGGATCATAGCAGGTCTTGCTTCTTAAGTCTGTTAATGTGGTATATCATATTGATTGATTTTTGTTGAGCAATTCTTACATCCCAGAAATAAATCTCTCTTGATCATGATGAATGATCCTTAGTGTGCTGTTGGATTCAGTTTGCTAGTGTTTTGTTGTTGAAGAATTTTGCATGTGTGTTTGCCTGTAATTTTCTTTTATTGTAGTGACATTGTACTTTAGTATAGAGGTAACTCTGCCTTCATAAAAAGACTAAGCCCTTCCTCTTTAGTCTGCTAGAAGAGTTTGAGAAAGATTTGTGTTTTTATTTGAATGATACATGCCCCCATAGTCTCTGGCATTTGAATACATAGTCCTCAGTTGGTGGCACTGTTTGGATAGGTTTAGGTATGGCCTTGTTAGAGTAAGTATGTCACTGGGGGCCAGGCTCTAAGAGCTCAAGGGCCACTTAAGAGTTTAATGCCATTTCTAGTTCACTCCCTCTCTATTTTGTGCTTTCAGTTCAAGATGTGAGTTTCAGCTTCCAGCTCCAGCTACCATGCCTGCTGCTTCCACTCCATGACAGACAGACTCTTACCCTTCTGAGGCCATAATCCCAAATAAACCTTCTCCTCTAAGTTGCCTTGGCCATAGCGTTGTATCACAGCAATAGAGACACTAATGCAATCAGTATTCCTTCTTTAAATGTTCCATGGCTGAGCAGCCATGTTGTTCTAGACTTCTATCTGACAGGAGAAGTTCTGCTGATTTTATCTTCTTCCTCATTATTGGTCTACTGTAGTTATTCTCGACTCAGCCTTAGTAAGGTGTGCGTTTCTAGGCATCTATTAATTGGGATGCTGTGTTTCCATTTTCATTTATCCACAGATATCTTTTTTTTCAGTTTCCCTTTTAATTTCCTCTTTAATGTGTTGATTGCTCAAGCCACATTGTTTGATTTCCTTGTGTGGTTGTTGGTGTTAGTTGTCAGTATGACAAAATTTGTAATCACTTAGGGAGACCAATTTCTTTACATTTTTTTGTCACGGAATATCTGAATGGTCTTACTTCCCATGGAAAGACCTATATGAATTGCTCGTGGGACCATTTCCTTGGCAGAAGCTCACGGGCTATAGAGGAGAAGCTGAGCAGAGGTGCATTTGTAGCTCTCTAACGCTGTGTACACTGCAACCCTCTGCTTAAAGCTCCTGCTGCCTTGACATCTCCGCTGTAGTGAACTCCACCTTGAACTGAGCAGGAGTAAACCCTCCGCCCTTATGTTGCCTTTGTCAGGTGATCTTTATCATAGCCATGGGAGAAGGAACTCAAACACCATGTATTATTGAATTTTCTAAAATTGCTTTGTTACTAATCCAAAAAGATATTTGGTCTGATTTTAATCTCCATTTGTTATGACTTCTCTGTGGCCTCACATACGCTCTGTCCCAGAAAGGTTTTCAGTGTGTGTTTGAGGAAAATGTATATTCTCTTGCTATTTAAGAGAGATCAACCAGGAGATCAGGTCCCTTTGGTCCAAGTTTTGACATTGCTAATAAAAGAATTTGGGCACAGTTACAGAAAACCAACAAGCAAAAGATGAATTTAGAAGTTGAAGTCCTTAAGTAAGAGAAAGCTTAAGTACTAGTTGACAGTGCAAGCAACCTAGTGAATGCAGATTCCACGTGGATAGTTGGAATATTATTATTTCTTCTTCTTCTTCTTCTCCTTCTTCTTCTTAAATAATCATTTATTTTATGTATATGAGTACACTATAGCTGTCTTCAGACACACCAGAAGAGGGCATCAGATACCATTACAGATGGTTGTGAGCCACCATGTGGTTGCTTGGATTTGAACTCAGGCCCTTTGGAAGAGCAGTCAGTGCTCTTAACCACTGAGCCATCTCTCCAGCCTGGAGTATTGCTTCTCAGTGTTAGTGAGAGGGGCAGGTTTAGCGGGCAATCATATGACTCGTTCCACCTCTATGATAAGTAACCTATGTGATGCATTACATAATCATGCCTTGGGTATATGCATACTGTTGGCTTCAAGCTACCAGATATATATGCAGTGGGGACATTTTCTCTTGACTTTGTCCTGATTGATGGAAGGCCACTTTCAAAGGTCGCATATTGGTCATCTAGTTGGAGTTTGAGAGAACTGCATGTGCTCAGAAGTTTTGGACCTGGCAATGGTTTTAAAGGTCCAAGATAGCACCTAAGAGAGCCAAGCTCCTTTCCTTTCTAATTGGGTATAAAATGAGGCCGGGTGGGCAGGGGTGCTGGGAATGGAAAACATGGTGATGGAGCTGGCTATGGCCTCTGGTCTCCCCATCTACCAGCTCCCTCTTACTGCTGGCATATAGACTGTATGTTGATGGCTGTTAGGTTGATTTGGTCCAAAATGTCAAGTCATCTGTTCCCCGTTGATCTCCTGTCTAGGTTATTTGTTCATTGCAGAAACAATGGTATTGAAGTCCCTACAATCTTTGCAGCCTTTCTCTTCAGATCTGTTAATTTGTCATGTATGTAATTAGCTGATCCAGCACTGGGTGAGTCTGTGTTCAAACCTGGTATATCCTCTTGATGGGTTGATTTCCTTATCAAAATAACTATCTTTGTCTCTCTTTAATTTTTTGCCATGCTCTTGTTGGGTTGCTATATCTGTGGAATATCTGCCTGTCATTTCATTTTCGACCTATTTGTGGCATTAAATCCAAAGCAAATCTTGACAGCATGTAATTGGATCATGTTTTTAAAGCCATTCTGCTAATCTCTATCTTTTGATTGAAATTTTATTCTATTTACCCTTAACGTAATTACTAATAAGAAATGTCTTCACTCAGTTTGCCATTTTTCCACTCTATGACTTACAGTTTTGTCAATTTCTACATTACTGTCATGTTTTCTGTTGAGTTAGGTTTCGTAGAACAGCAGTGTTTTAGTTCCTTATTTTTTTTTTCTGTGTATTCTGTAGCCAGTCTTTATGGCTTCAGAGATACATTGACTATCTTTGTATTTCAACATTCTAATTTAAATTTTGACCATCTTGACTTAAAGTGGCATTTTTAAAAACAGCAGGGCTCGTAGACCTCTGTGACGTTGGTTAATGTGATTTCCAGTTCAAGCCAAGTAGGCCAGACTCAGGCAAGCTGTGAATGTTTCTCTTATATGCCGAGCTTAGATTTAAGAGTGTGTCATGGAACTAGAAAGAGAGTCAAGAGAGACGGGGGAGAGATCTTAAGGGAGATGGGAAATAAAGACTGTAGTGGAACAAACTAAGAAAGCAGAAATGGTAATGAAAGGAGCTGGAGAGAGAGAGCCAGGAAGCTCAGAAGTAGCCATGGGTAAGAGGATCAAATGAACACCAAACGTAATGGTAGACATAAATGAAATCGAAACCCATTATTTTGTATGCTAACCTTAAAAAATGATTGTAAAATGTTGCAAAATTATATCTGCATACATTGAAAGGCCAGAAACACAGGGAAACCATTGGGATTTTAAAAAGTACATTAGTTTCTTGAGTCATATAGCAAAATAAAAGTAGAAGCCTGACCAGCTGCTTAGCCGTGCCATCCCGATGGCCTGAGCCCCATCACCAGACCCTATAGTGGAAGCAGAGAACTTTCATAAGCTGCCCTCTGCTTTCGTGCACACGCCATGGCTGATATGTACAGACTCGTAAGCATTAACATGCATGCACACACGACGATAAAAATTAAACCCATTGATAAAACAGAAGTGGAGAGTCAGCATGGCCTGAGCTGGCCTTGAGCTCACTGTGTAGCTATAATTGACCCTGAGTTCTCGATCTTTCTGCCTCCTCTACCTGAGCGCTAGGATTACGACTGTGTATCACCATAGCTGGCTTGTTTCCGCATTTACTGAAAGGTGAGTCCAGTAACAATAGATTCCCTCAGCGTCTCTATATCAAAAAATGCCCCACTCAACCCCACCCCACCCCTTTTCTTTATTTTCTTGAGACAGGTCTAATACAGCTGGAGATGACCTTGAATTTCTGGTCTTTCTGTCTGTGAAGCGCTGAGGTCATCACAGGCGTGCCACTAGGTAGCCTTTCTGACTGTGCTTCCTCCTCAGCGCCTCCGCTCCCCAGACTTTTCAAAGACAATTTTGCTGAATAAAGGATTCTGGATTAATTGCTTCTTTTCTCTTTCAGCCCACTATATCTGGCTGGCAGATAATTTGATGATAGTCTTTTGAAAAACTTGCTTTCTGGTGCTCTCTGTAGCAAACCCCGCTCCCACCCGGTTCCTTTGCGGGGACTTCTCTATGTAGCTAGCTCCTCCTGCTCCTTTGCCGAGTCTCCCGTCTTGTCTTTTGACAGTGTAGTTGTGTTCCACAGGGGTTCTGTGATTTCAAAATCTTTGAAATTAGTTGAGTTTATTTGATTTTGTTTTGTCTTTTTGAGACAGGGTTTCTCCGTATAGCCCTGGCTGTCCTAGAATTGGCTCTGTAACCCAGGCTGACCTCGAACTCACAGAGATATGCCTGCCTCTGCCTCCCGAGTGCTGGAATTAAAGACACATGTCATCACCACCTGGTTTAGTTTGATAGTTTTTGGTTTGGTTTTGTTTTTAATATTTGTGTTTTCACCAAGTTTGGGGATGGTAGTCTTCTTTGGAGGTTCACAGAACTTACACTTTTATCTGCCTGAATCCTTTATATTCATTTTAGTATTTTTTTTCTTTCTGTTCCTCTGACTAGGTAATCCCACTTGTGTTGAAGTTGGCTAATTGTACTGCCCCCTCAAATATATTTCTGCCTTTCTGGGCGGGGGAGGAGGGATTTTTATTTCCGCTCTTAGACTTTTCAGGTCACAAATATCTTTTGCTTCCTTTGTCTGTCAGCTACTGGTTTTGTTCATAGTAACATTCTGACTTTCTCCACATTCACAGTTATTTTATTCTTTTTAGACTTTGTTAAGTTAATCTTTGAATGGACCCAATCTTTCTTTCTTTCTTTCTTTCTTTCCCTCTTTCTTTCTTTCTTTCTTTCTTTCTTTCTGACTTCTTTCCTTCCTGTCTGCCTTCCTTCCTTCCTTCCTTCCTTCCTTCCTTCCTTCCTTCCTTCCTGTCTTCCTTCCTTCCTTCCTTCCTTCCTTCCTTCCTTCCTTCCTTTCTTTCTTTTTCTTTCTTTCTTTTTGATCTTTCTCTTTTTCCCCCTTTTCTGAATGCCCTATGATTTGTTTCTGTCAGTACTTTTTCAAAACTGAATTTGACTCTGGAAATCACTGCCCATTTTTTTTTTTCTCTAAAAGAGCCGTAAGCTATCTTTGTATTAGAGACAAACTGACAATTTAAAATCAAGATGTTAGGTCTTCTCTGAGCCTATGTTCTGACTTAAAATGTGGCAAATATGCATTGGCTGGTGCTCGTTTGTACTGATTTCAAAGAGGAATGTCCCTGCTACGCTCTCAGGCATAGGAACACTTGGTCCTCAGTTGGAGGGGAACTTCTGTTCTTCTGTTGGGGAAGGTTTAGGTGGTTCAGCCTTGCTGAGGAGGTCCATCACTGGGGACAGACTTTGTGAATAAGAGCTTCTTGCCATTTCTGTTTTCTGCTTGTGCTTCCTCCTGCCTTCTTGTAATCCCACAGGGCAGAAGAGACTGGAAGCTACCTGGGGTCTCTCCATTAAGACACCAGTTCCACTATGAAGGCAGCATCCTCATGACTTCACTGCCAAAGCCTCACCTAACGTGATCACACTGTGGATTAAAAACTCAACATGTCGAGATTTATTTGGTGGTGGGCTGGATATTAAGTCTATAACAACTGTATTATCTGTGAAGAGGGCGTCAATATATTTCAAAGAAGCAAACCCATGCAGAGTGTGTTCTCTTAACACCACAGGTTTAAAGTAAACTTTAAAATAATTCATATTTTGAGGGGAAAATAGCAGAAAATAGAAAACAAAATACCGTGTATCAAAACATAGGAGGTTCATCTAACACATGCAAAAAAAAAAAAGTCTTGGTTGCAAGTGTGTGTGTTCAAAATGAACAGGTGAAAGCTCAATTGTGTGTATATATCCATCTGAAGGTAGGAAAGAAGAAAAAATGCTAATATCAAGCGATACACAGCTGAAAGAAAACAATAGTGAAGAAGAGAAACTACACACAGCACAGGGTAGCAAGAGATGGTTCTTTAAAATAACACATTTGTATTTGCTTACTGGAAGACTCACAAGGATGGCATTTCCGGTCTGAGGTGCTACGAAGGAGTGCTGGCTGTGCATTGTATTGCTTACTGAAATACTGTGACTCCTTTGCAAGGCTTTAAATCACTCCTGCATCAGTATGGCAGCTGGGGTGTGGCCCAGGGGTGTATAGCACCTGCCTAGCACGCATGAGGCCCTAGATTTGATCCCCAGAACTGAAAACAATAAAATGTCCGTGTTCATTTTATTGTGAAGAGTAGTTTAGAGCTATGTCCTGATAACAGAAAATCATAATATTTTAATGTCCTTTTGGTCTTTTTGCTTATACAGACATACCCTGCAGTTTACATAGAAATATAAAGAGATAAGTAGAAAGATAAATAGATAAAGAGATAGACAGACAGAAATCTAGATAAAATGGATCTTATTAAACATGAATCTTTTGAATTTACCAAAATACTGTGAATGTTTTCCTGTGCCATTAAATATATTTCTGCAACTATGTTTGTGATAGCTGTGTGGTATCCCATTATATGGATATATTAAAAATTTATGTAGCTAACATACCACTGTTAGAGACTTAAATTTAATTTTATTTATTTATTTATTTATTTATTTATTTATTTTAGTTTTTCCAGACAGGGTTTCTCTGTGTAGCCCTGGCTGTCCTGGAACTCACTCTGTAGACCAGGCTGGCCTCGAACTCAGAAATCCACCTGCCTCTGCCTCCCAAGTGCTGGGATTAAAGGCATGCGCCACCACTGCCCAGCTGAGACTTAAATTTTAAATAGCATAATCAATGCTAATCTTTATAAAATTATTGTTATACATTTGTAAACACTAAAAATAATTTATTAAAAAAATATTATAATACCAGTATAATAAAATTTGTGACACATGGTAACTTTAGGCATACCCAGGACTCACTCATGTTATTAAGGCTGAAAGATTTGTATTAATACAGGTTTTTGCTAACTACATTATCCCTAATATAGTGCCCAATGTACTGGAAAAAACACACACACAAATATTTGTTAAGTAGGTTTAATCTTCATATCTAATCTCAGTTACCAGTGCACATAGACTAATCATGTTTAAAAGAAAATACATGTAATCTTGGTAGCAAATCCAGCATCAGAAGCCACAGCTAGAGGTTGGGGATATGATGGTACAATTGACCAGAGCGTTTGACCCCTGACACTGCCTATGCCTGTACTTACTCCCAGCATCCAGGAAGGAGATGCAAGGAGAATCAGAAGTTCAAGGCCATCCTTGGCTACATAGTGAGTGGTGCCAGCCTGGGCTACCTGTCACACACAAACACACACACACACACACACACATACACACACACACAAGTAGTAGTAATAATAATAGAAAATAACAAAAATGAAGCCACAGTTGGAATTTTTAAACTAAAATTCTATTTTCAAAGTTATACATAAGAAACATAAAAACGTGAAGCATGTGCTCAGCTGGCCAACCGCTTCTTCCTGTGTGGCTATTTTATCCTGTGCAGTTACATTATTTACTGAATAGTTTATACCCAATATCACATTTATTCTTCCCACCTACCTGGACAACATAATTATTTCCAGTTAGTATGTGTGGTTCCAAGCGGCGAGGGAGCACGCTGAAGGCTACAGCGTTAGCAAAAGGCAGAGCCAGAAATTCAACTCTGGCCTCGCTGAAGTGGGAAAACCATTCCTAGTCCTTGTTACTCAGGGATATTTTGTGCTTTGGCTGCTTTTGGATGAGTTGGTTTTCTTCTTAGTTTGTAATAAAAATATCTTATTACATCATTGTGGAGAAATACTAAATTCAGACAGAGAAAAAAGATTGCAAATGATACCCATAATTCTGCTGTATTCAAGTAGCTATTTTTATTTGGAGGGACATTATTCTTATAGACCTGAAAACTCAAGTATGTCACACTTGAATAACCCTTGCATTTGTCTACCCTCGCTTTGAAATTTAGGTGCTTTACGAGCACAGAAGCACTGTGCTCTCCGTTGGGTACTTTTCTTTCCTCTGCTCACACCCATCCTTAATTCAGTCAAACATGTCCGCTAAACTTCTACTTTGTTCCTTGCCTTCTGCCCCCTTTTGAGACTATAACAGTTATCGAAAGCAGCCGTGGTCCCTGCCCTCAGGGAGCTCTCGCTGGATTTGAAGGGGGCTGACTTGCATCAAAAATGGCACAAGTAAATGTAAATCTGCCACTGTAATAAGTGGTATGTGAGAAAGGAATGTGGGTTTGCGCAGGAGGATTTGACCTAACCAGAACAGGCTTTCCTAGTGAAATCATAAGTGAGTCGGTGTTTGAAGTACGGGAAGCCAGGGAAGGAGGAGGCTTCTGGGGGAAGGGAAAAACAGTGCAGATCCCTGGACAAGAGAGCCCTGGGGGCCTGGAGGTGGAGCTCACAGGTTGGGAGAGCTTTTGCTTAGTGTCTGCAAGGCTCAGGGGAGAGAGGCAGAGAACGGTAGCCTGGCTAAAGAGGAGGCAGTTATTGGGGGACTGTGGTACACGTTGGGCTGGAGGAAGTAGAAGCCTTGACAGGATGCTCACAGCAGGGGTGGCAAGGATTGAATGGCATAGCAAGAGAGAAGCTGGCTTGCAATCAAGTACTCCAAATGTGACTAGCGAGTGCCTGAGGCTCTGCGGATCTGACTTCAGTACGGGCATCAGCCTCCTGCTGCCAGTGGCCAGCACAGAGGCTGCACTCAAGTACACCTGAAGTATAGCTAGTGTAACTGAGGAACTGAATTTTAGTTTTTATTTAATTTCCATAAGTTTATCTGTATGCCCTGTGTTTGAATGTATCTATCTGTACTATCTGGGTGCAGATGCCTGCGCAGGCCACAAGGGGGTGTTTGTGAGCCAACTGTTGTGGGTTCTAGGAACCGAACTCCATTCCTCTTTAAGAGCAGCCAGTGCTCCTAATCTCCAACCATCTCCCCAGCCCCTGGTTTTCATACATTTAAATGTGAATGTAAGAAGCCTGAGAGGCTAAGGGGTTACCTATTTAAACAGGGCTTGGCTCTAGTAAATATGGATTACTGAGGCCTCTCCCCAAGCTGGTATTCTGTTCTACCTTTCAGCAAAATAAAACAGTCTCCTTCTCTGGCAGAATAAAGAAGAGGCGAAGGTGTCTATGAAAACATAGAGAACACCTTCTTCTTGACTTGTGGTAATGGAGATGTACTTCAGAAGGTCAGAGGTCTCAGAGAGTCTACCAGGCGTGTTCTGTCCTGCCTTGCCTTCAGTAGCATCCTCCTCTGAGGGTGAGTTTCATCATGTCTTATGTTAGGTAGCTATTTGACTACTTAGTATCTTCTCGGTAAGCTACAAGTCCACGTAAGGTGTTGTTTTCTTTTGTTTGTTTTGTTTGGGTTTTTTTGTTTTTTTATTTTGAGGACTGTATAATACTCTCATAGGCTCTACGGCACATAGAATCACATTAATAACAGGCCCTAAATGAAAATTTGATCACTAAATAAGTGAATAGTGCCACAAATGGCCATACAGTAGTGTCTTCTCCACCAATCCGTGTGCATATTTATAGCAACTGACACTTACCTCTAGCGACCAGGTTTAGGGCTGTCCTTTGACCCCCTGTTCATCCCAGCTACTTAAAGCTGTTGATAAATCTAAGTCTCTCCCCTCATCTGTGTCCATTAGCAATCTTTGGAGAGAATTTTTAAAAAGTTCTCAATTTAAAAAAAAAAAGATGCATAAAGATGCATAATATTTTAATTAATATTAACCACCTTAAAGGGAAAACCCAAAGTGCTTTCCAAAAGGCAGGTTGGTTGGTGACCAGTTTAAGACAATATCAATGTACCATTGTGTCTTATGACCTCTGGTAAGGTTTGTCTCTGTTTCAGGTCTGAGATGGTAGTGATTGTCTGAGGAGAAGGGGCTGTTTCCTTTGGACATTTCCCTGAATTAGCTGCATCGTGTACTCGTCATGAGGTGACGTCACTAAGTATGATGACATCACAGCAAACAAGGGAAACACTTTCTGCTACTTGGTACCCAAGGGACTGTGTTAGAAGAGTCAGCAAAGGCTCAGGGCATCTAAGGATGGTCTCTGAAATGGAACCTTGCCACGATGTATTTCCTCACATGAATGTATAGTCCCAACAGAGATGACCATGGGTGGCCCGTGACCTGGACATCAGTTGCCTCCAACATGAAACTTAAAGAGTTTTGTGCTTAAACCTAACTTCGTTTAGATTCTCTTCTTTAATTTCCCCACAACCCTTCCTTTGGCTGACTTTACAAGCAGTAGATGATTGGCCTTTGTGAAGTTTTCTAAAACCTTTCTACCAAACAAATTCTGCGTGCAGAGATTGTTAACCTTACTGGATTGCTGTTTGTTAGAAACCTCCTGGTAAAGCAGGGGATTAGAGGGAAGGCCACTAAAGTAGTTTGACTCCGCTATGTTAAAACTAGAATTCTGATCAGTCCATCTTTTCTTTCCTGCAGTCTGGAAGGCAGATTGATCCCAGAAAGCCAGGGCCATAGTAAATTATGGGTAGATTTAGTCTTTGAGTGTATTTAGCTTTTTATTAGAATTTTATAATTTTTCCTAGTCATTTTTCCTTCTGCTTCATCATTCTCAATGACGAGACAAAATAGTATAAGGAGAAGCCAAAGGTTTCTCTGAAGACTTATACTGTATTCCTCAGGGGAGTTTTAGGAGACGCTTGGAGCACAGACAGCATGAAAAGTCACCCTGGCTCAGGGAGTAAAACATGGGCCCTTTGAATCATAATGCAACTATTCATTTCTTGTCCCATCGCTGCTCCCAGCATTTCTTATCTCTTGCCCTACTAAATCATCGAACACACACACACACACACACACACACACACACACACACACACACCTACCCCTGTCCAGCGCACCCAGTAGGGGGGAGGGGGCAAAGAAGACAAAGTCATTTATATAATGTGTCTCCCTGCTGAGCCCCTAATGGCCGAAGCTTTTGTTCCGCATTCAGTGGCTGCCTGTGATGGGCAGGAAGCTGCAATCTCCCTTTGTTCCGTGGCCTTATTCAGCAATTTAGATCCATCATAAAAATCAAATATGCATGCTGCAATCGCCTTGCCTGCAACAGCTTCAATTTTCACCTTTCTTTAATTTGAACTCCTCGGGGGGAAGAAAGAGAAGGAAGGGAAAATGGGGGGTAAGAAAAAAAATTGCTTTGTATTTTTGCTTAGTGGACTGTGAAAATAGTCAGTAATGAAAAATATATATATATATATTTTAAATCTCCTTGCTGCATTCCATTCAAAGGGAGACATACCACCAAAGTAGGCCAGGAGATTGCCTCCATAAAATATTCTCAAGCCCTTCTGGTTAGTGCAGTTCTAGACTTGAATGTGAATATTTATATATATATATATATATATATATATATATATATATATATATATATATGATCAGTACAAAGGGCTAGAAAGAAGAGGACTCCTCAGGGTTTGAGGAGTCACCCTGTTGAGAGAGGGACCTTGGCACCATTTCTAATTATAGCCCAAAAGAATGTTTCATGTTCAGAGATTGTCACGAGTTTCTTCTGTTTAAAAAAAATGAAAGAAAGAAAGAAAGAAAGAAAGAAAGAAAGAAAGAAAGAAAGAAAGAAAGAAAGGAGGACTTTAGGAAAAGGTTCAGAGAGAGAGTGAGCAATTACATTTCAAGACATATTTTCTCTTCAAATAAAAATGAATACATTGACAGTGATGTTTTTGTCCATTTATTGATTTGCACACTATATTTAAAATTTTCCCAGAACTTCAAAGGTTGTGTTCCCTAGAGTTCAAATAAATTTACATCAGCAGCTTTGGTATTGATTATTCAGAAAAATACCGAAACCCTTTACCTACCCCATTATTAGACTTGAGCACTGACTTTCCAGAAGGGGTTTTGCCCTAATAAAAACAATATGGCCAATATTATTTGATTTATTAAAAAATAAAAGATCTGAAGAACTGTTTTTTATGCCTGCTTTCACTTAATATGCTGTGTTTTTTTTCCTCTCTCTCTCTCTCTTTCTTTTTTTTTCCTTTGAAAGACAAGGTCTTACTGTGTAGCCCAGAAGTCCCAGCTTCCCAAGTGCTGGGATTACAGGTATGTGACTTAGGTTTTGAAGACTCTGACCAACCTTGAACTCATCCAGTTTGAAGACTCTCCGCTTGTTCTCAAAACCTGATCTCTTACGGGGTAATTCCAAGGAGACTTGCGGTAGTTACCCTAAGACACACTGAGTGTTGGATAGTCAACATAAGACACAGTAAACAAAATATAGGATGGGAAAACAAACAAACAAACAAAACAAAAAAAACCAGAAGCATGGCTTAGGCTTTGTGCTGGTAGAAGAGGGTTTGAGTAGAGGCTTCCTATAGAAGATGTACCAGTGAATCTTGGATCAAAACCAATTTCACAAGTTTGATCCACCTGTGATAGGAAATCCACCCGGTTCTGCTTGACTAATTACAGACAGATGAAGAGGGGTTACCTTCTCCAGCATGATTGATTTTCCTTTCGGGATCCCCAGTTTCGGAATGAGAACCTCTGGCATTTGTTCACTTTAGTACAGTTTGTTGATACATGTAATCCTGGCTAACTGAATCCATTTTCTCAGTGCTTGATTTCTCAGCCTTCCTGTGTCCTGGTATATTTTAGATTTACTTTAGATTTTAAATGAAATAGAGGTGTGCCCAAGACAAACGATGATCAGAAAGAAGTTTAATATTTGAATTTTTTTTCAGTTGCCTCCATTGGAAGTACTTCATTTAAAAAATGGATTCCACATGACTTAAGCTGACATATGAATTGTGACATTTGTTTTTGTCTTGAATATATCTGTACTGGAAAGAGTGGGAGAGTTAGGATGGATAAAAGCACCTGCCAATTTATAGCACTGGATAAAGTCTGTGATCATGGACTATAACTCAGACAGAAGCCTGTGTTACCTTAGCTTTCTCCCTCCGTCCCATCTTTTAACACTGTTCCATATCTCTGAGGATAGTGCCGACAGATCTCAGACCCTGTAACTTCTCATTAAAGTCAGAGCCATCGGATGGCATTTTATGTTTTCAACTCCCCTTGTGTGAGGAAAGATAGCAGACAGATGTATTAAATGATAAACATCTCATCTTGGAGGACGAAACCTTTTCTCTTTGAGTTTAAGCTAATTTAATGTACTCGTGTATATATTTAATTGAACATTTTCCCCTTTGCTATTTCGATTCTGTCTTCCCAAGAAATGAGTTGTGGGAGACCTGGAAGAAAATTATTCCAGGCTGTCCTGTGTACATTTCAGGCCATTCCAGTTACTGCTTGGGTGTGCTCTACAGTGAGATTTTATTTTACCTCACGACCAAAATCTTTTCAAATGCCTTTTCTTCCTCTCTATTAAAGGCATGCTGGACTAATAAATCTCAACTGCTGAAGCCGTCTCCTCTGTGTGCAGTTGCACAGATATTGAGAACACACACATGCTCTAGGATTAGACAATTGGAATGTTGCTTGGTTGATAGAGCGCTTGCCCAGCATGCTCAGAGCCCTGGGCTTGATGGCCAGCACCATATAAACTGGGTGGTAGTATATACCTATAATCTAAGCACTTGGAAAATACAGACAGTAAGATCAGGAGTTCCAGATTAGACTACCTCAGTTCCAGTTCTAGATCCATCTATGACCAGTTCTATCTTCAGCCAAGTTAAGCCTTTGTATTTTTATTTACAAAAGATCCCCAGCGCTGGGTGAGTTTGGCGAGGTGAGGTACGGAGCTGTCAGAGGTAGGTTTTCTAGGTAAGTGGGCTCCTCCTTAGGTCGAGAAGCAGAGACGGATATGGAAATGGGATTTTTGTTCTTTGTCTTTCTTTTTGCTGTGCTGGTGTACGGCACTGTATCTGGGAACCAAGGTGTTTATTAGGGTTCCACCTGAGAGTCAACACCCGTGGGAGATGAGTTGTGTCTTCCCAACTGAACGGGCAGGTTCTTTTTCAGCTGAGAGCAGACAGCACAGCTGAGGCTAGCTCTGTTGTAGCACTGCCTCAGCTAGGGCAGCAAGCCTTCAGTCCTGAAGTGGATCAGGATGGCATGCCAGTGTCTGGCAGAAGTTTCATAAGGGCTCCATGAACATTACCAGTAGTTGAAGTGGAAACTTAAGGGCTGTTTGTTTTTTTGTTTGTTTGTTTTTGGAGAGTCAGTTGTGTTGGATGGTGTTTTGCTGAGGCAAACACGTTGAAGGAACGTTTCATTAAAGTGGACACAGGTGTGAAAGGCTAAGGCAGGCTCGTGAAGGAATGTTTTCCCTGCAGCAGACACAGCTAAAGCAAGCACGTGAAAGGACACATGATGAAGGACTGTTGGCTAAGAACACTCATGTATTGGTCCGCCTTGCATTTTGTAGTTGAGCTGTATTTGTCGGGACGCCATAGAAAGAACTGGTGGTGTACTGCAGTTTCTTGCCGCTTTTACAGACTGGAGCTGATGAGATGCATGGGCTGAAGCAAGACCCGGGCTGAAGCAAGACCCGTGCTGAGGCAGGGCACGTGGAGGACACGTGATGTTTGGAGGGTATGACTAGAAGTTCATGGAGTGACGGAGACAGAGCTTGGCTTTCTGGTACGGGTAGCTGTGCAACGCTTGTGGGTCTCAAGTCTTCGCTGATTTTCCCTTCCCTGAGACAGGCACAGCTGAAACTTCTCCGTGGTGTTCCTGTTGGTCCCTCCTGCTGACTCGAGCCCAGGCTGAGGCCTGACTCGAGCCCAGGCTGAGGCCTGGCTGTCTCTCTAGGTCGAGTCACCACTCACTGATTGATCGATCGGGTTGCTAACTGGACTCTACCAAACTGGCCCGCTGGTTTATCTGTGAGGTGTTTGCGACTGGATCAAGCTGCCGCTGCCTGCTAACCTGTGAACGGAACTGCTGATTTCTAGACAACACAGATGGAAAGTTGCTCCAAAGAACCTTTCTAAACAGGTCCACTCCCCCTCCCCCCAATCCTTTCTTTTCTGTTACCTTTGGTGGTTGATGAGCTACAAGGGAGGTTAAGAACCATCATTAAAAATAGGATTTGAAAACTTAAAGTTATAAGTAGTGGTACTGCTCAGGATGTGTCCATCTATGATACCCCTTTCTGCTTTCAGCATCTTGAATGCTTGCTCTGTTACCTATTTAGACAAAAAGACACAGCCGTAGTGTTAGGTTAAGGGTCTGGCTCTGAATCAGCTTCCTGGGTTCTTGTCTTAATTCCCCCCAGTAGCAGCCAAACAACCCCAGGAACAGTCTCTCTGTGCCTCCATTTCTTCCTCTGTGAAACAGAAATTCTGATAGTAGCAGGCTCATGGGGCTGTTAGGAGGGTAGGTATGTTCATATACACTTTGAGCCGAGCTTGACATGTAACAAGCACTCATATGTCAACAACAGTGTATCTGGGAATCAAACACATGTGGGATTAAGTCTCAGTCCTGTTACTAGCCAGCAATGCCAACGGGGTACATGTTTCTTAATCTGTTACCTCCTTGTTGGCTTCTGTGTGACAAGAATGATGACATCTGCTTCATAAAAAGCACCAAGTACATGAAAGTATGGTGAAGCAATGTTGGTAGTTTTTTCCCTAAGATGGAGGAGTAATCCATTCAGAGGACTCTGTGAGCTGTAAAACATGTATACTTAGAAAGGTGTCTGGCAGGAAGTGCTCACTCACCGAGAACCGGCCAGTAGGATAGCAGCCAACCTCCTGCACCGCGAGCATCCGCATCCTACTTTGAAGCTATCAGGAATCTGGTATCAGATTTATTATGTATTTATTTTTCAGTGACCCTGTGACCATTCATTCCCTTCCTCCCTCTTCCGCTGTGCTTGCTTTTCTCTTTCTTTCTCCTTCTCTGTTTCAGCCAGTGTCCTGTTGGTGTGCAAAGACACCGTGACCACAGCAACTTATAATAGGAAGCATTTCATTGACGGCTCGCTTACAGTTTCAAAGGGTGAATCTGACCACCACAGTGGGGATCACGGCAGCGGGCAGGTGCTTCTGGAGCAGTAGCTGAAGACTTGTCTTCAAGTTAGAGGCACAGAGAGACTGGGCTAGGTGTGGCCCTGCCTCCAGTGATGTGTCCTTCAACAAGGCCACACCTCCTAACCCTTCCTAAATAATCCACCAATTGAGAACCAGACATTCAACTATATGAACCTATGGGGGCTGTTCTCATTCATACCACCACATTTCCCATGTCCCTAAGTGTTTTGAGTGTGAACTGGGGATCGCTAATGTCTGTGCTCTGATGCCCTTTTAGACCTCTTCCTGTTTCGGAGACGCGTAAATCAGATTGAACATTACCTTCAGGCACAGAAAGGCTCTTCCTTCCGAGCGGGCAGCTGCCAACTCTTCTCCGTAGTGCGAACACAGCCTGGCTGTTAAAAAGGATGGCACAACCTCTCGCTGTAAGGCAAAGGTGAGAGATTGCCTGGCTTCACTTGGAGTGGGTGTATACTTGTTTTTCCAGACAAAGGAAAAAGCAAACACTACCATCCTTCCTCACCTCGTGATTCTCTGGCTGTGTTAACCCCAAATATTTTAACTGTAAATATGACCTGCTGGTGTATACCTTGCTTTCATCACGATCCTCTGACAACGCCATGTTCTATTTCCTGGGTGCTCTCTATAAACTCATCAGTGTTAGATGGTGGTTTGGCACAGCCATCTACTATGTATAGACTCTAAACTTCTCCGCACAATGATGCAGAGAAACACGCGTAGCCCAGACTTTCTTTTGCAATGCAGAAGAAACAAACGGCCTGAATTGACTCATAACAAGTGACAAGTCATCTATGCTTTAAAACCTAGACTTCCCTCTGGTGGTATGATCATGAAGCAGTTCAGCAATTAAAACATCTTCAGATATATCCCTCAGTAGAAACACTGCAGCTGTAAGACAACACCATCACTTGAACTAGTGATCACCTGAACCTACCTTCCACCCCGGAACCTCAAATTCCCTCAGATTCCACAGGCACTTACTGTGTTAAACACACAAAACATGAAATTCTTTTCTTGTTTAAAAACATGTCTCTTTACTCTGTCGTGGCCAAGCTGAGCCTGAACTCACGGCATCCTTAAGGATGACCTTGAAACCCACCCTGCCCCCCACCATGCACTCTGCCCTTACCTCCCATGTGCTGTGGCTGAGGGCACGTGGCAGGACACTGATTGACACGTGAGACATTCTTCCTCTACATTTCCCAGGGCATCTGCATTGTTTCTGCTTTGCTTTGAGACATCTTCTTTGCATTCTTCCTGACCATCTCTCCCCCAACCCACAATGGGATACCTGTGGGTTTTAGAGAGCTTTGTACTACGGGAATCCCAGAGTTCACTTTTTCTTTAGACTTCTTTCCTGAAACGCAAGGGGAGACAAGATTCTTTGTTGCTGTTCAATGTTTATCTTTGACTTTTCATCCTTTATATATAGTATGTAGTAAGTTCTTAGTAAATAATAGTTGTAGTTGGATACATAAATGTCTCTTTCTCTCTTTTGTTATTTGTTTTATTTTTTCTTTGTTTTTATTTTTTTGAGACAAATTGTCATTGTGTAGCTTACTCTAGACTTACACTCTCTATATAACCCAGGAAAATGTCTGACTTTCAGTCCCCCTACCTCAGCTTTTAGAGTACTGAAATTATAGGCATTACCACCATGCCCAGCTATGGTGTTATTTTCAAAATAATTTTTAAATGCTACAAACTGTCCAAAACAATTCGGGAATGTCCCACAGAGCTTGTGTTCAGTCTTTTGAATATAACCCCTTTAAAATATTTTATTAATTCTTTGAGAAGTTCATGCATCATATTCTGATCATATTTACTTCCAATCTAATTCCTCTCAGGCCCACTCTCCCAATTCCCCTCCTACTTAATGCGATCTCTTAAAAATTATCATTTAATAACTCATTGGTTCCAATATGTGCTACCTGTATACTTCTGGGTGTAGGGTCATTTCCTGGAGTGTGAGTACCCTACCAAGATCCATAGCCTTAAAGAAAACTAGCTCACCCTCCCCTAGAAACCATAGCTGTTCATAGCTCTTCAATTAGGAGTAGGGCTCTTGATCCCTTTCTCATCCCGCCTTGGCTGGCCTGGTATTATACAGGTCTTATTCAGGCAAGCGCGGCTGCTGTGAGCTCATGAGTACAGCTGTTTTGGCACATACAGAAGGCACTGTTTTACTGTGGTCCTCTCCAGCTTCTGGCTCTAATGATTTTTTTTTTCTGTTCACTCCTCAGTGATGGCCCATCCTTAAGGAGGAGGAGTAATGTAGATATCCTCGCTGGGGCTGAGTGCTCCATACTCTCTTATTCACAGTTTTGCTTTAGCTACTATCACTGTACACAGAAACTTCTCGGATGAGGTCTGAGAACCGACCTGTGTATATAGAAATATAAACTTGAAAGGTAACGTAGTGCTATGTCCATTTATCGGAATACTAGTAGTAGGCTCACCCCTAGGTCTGTGAGATCTCAAACTGTGGGTTCTTGGTAATATTTGCAGTAGCATGTAGGTGTTCCTTCTGTGGCGGTAACCCACAGAAAACAGTGGGTTAGCCCCCATAAAATTCATGCCATTTTTGAACCCATAGGCATACCTTGCCAGGCTGGTCACTGTTACAATCCCCAGGGGTCACAGCTAGGTGAGATTGGTATTCCTCACCATTTATTCTCCTATCAGCCGCCACTGCACCTCCTAATACTTTGAGAGCTAGTCAGAGGGAAGAAGCTTTCTCATCAGCACCACTTGATTTCGGTATGTCCTGTGGCCAATGTATATGGTGTATTTAGCAATAAAATCTTTCTATCACATTTTGTCGGGCAACCAAGAGCAAAGGAGATAGCTTATATTGTTCTGGGAAGATCTCAGGGATGAATGATAATCTCTTTATATTAATTAATATTTACTGAGTGCCTATGGTATATATTTCTAACATAACGATTTCACCCTACGATAGTAGATTGATTTTTTCCATTGTCATTGCCTGCCAATCTTCCTTTCATTAGTACGAAAAGTGAGATAATAAATTGTTCCCCTTTACAAGAGTTATAGCTTTAGAATGCATATGCCAAGTAATACAGTGCAAAATACAATGTTATAATAAAAACATGCAAGAGCCTCACAGAGCTTTGTGGAAGAGGGAGAGAAAGGACTGGCAGGTGGAGAAAAGATTGTGAACAAAGACTCAGCATTTATTCTGGAAGAGAATGAGGAACATCAGAGGAGAAGTGAGGAAGAGAGACAAGGAACTCCAAAGCCAGAGTTCCCGTGTACTCATCTAAGGGGACACTGTGCATTGTCAAGTGATTGATTGACTTACAGTCTGCATCATGGTTTCCTCTTCTGTAAATAAGGATGAGGCTGCGCCTGCTAAATATCATATAGCATTATTAAAGGAAATATATAGACTGTAATATATAATAGATACTAATATATTTATATATTGCAGATATTTACAGAGAGGGGGGATGAACAGAACTGGAGAATCTTTTCTGTTGTTTCCTGTTATACTGGAAGCCACTAAAGTCTTTTTTTTTTTTTTTTCGAGACAGGGTTTCTCTGTGTAGTCCTGGCTGTCCTGGAACTCACTCTGTAGACCAGGCTAGCCTCAAACACAGAAATCCACCTGCCTCTGCCTCCCAAGTGCTGGGATTAAAGGCATGTGACACCACTGCCTGGCACTAAAGTCTTATAAATAAGAAAGAGAAATGATAGTTGTTATGGCTTGATCATGGTAATACTGAGTACAGTTGATAGGAGATACCAGTTCAAAGGGATATCCTGTGATGGGGAAATGACAGTTTGGACTGGGGCTGACTGGACTCACTTATGAGAATGAAACTGGAGAGGTAGAGAGCCGCATGTAGAGTCCCTAAGACATACACACTCTCAAACCAAACAAAAAATGGCTACAACAAAAAGAAAAAAATGGATTTTGAACATAATAAAGCAAACTTCGTTCTATCTATTGCTTATTAAGTTGATACTAAAGGCAATCAAAAAGACATTGCTAAAAATGTAAAATATATAGCTATGGATAAATAAATGTATAATTCCCCCAGGATATTCTTCTGTGGTTAGATGTTATCATCCTTAGGTAATCAGCAGTAACGTTGCATACATGTTTCACTGCGTCTTTAATGAAAAAATTAATGAAGTAAAAAAGTAAATCATTAGTATGCAATGATAGTTTCTTGAATGTATACTTCTAAAATGAAGATCAAGTATATTTAAAGATTAAGGGCCAGAATTGATTAATTTCGTCTCTAAGATACCGCCATATCTTGCTGGTTTTCTTTGTTTCTGTTAGTATTGGTATACGGACATCTACAAATGACTGTTCCTTACACTTTAACATTATGCTTTTTGGAAAAGAAGCTAAGTAAGGGGAGGGAGCACAGTCTGGGATTGAGTAACACTGGGCACTGTTAAAGCAAGGGAGACGTTCATGTTCAGGTGGCTGGCCTCGGGTTTGGCACAGGGATTCAAGGGTAAATACTTGCACTACCACTTTCTAGAGTCTGTTACCACCTCCCGGTGCCATGACAGAGTTTACTAAGAACATCTGTACCATACTGTGTACCCATGTGCAGTTAACTATCGTTACAGGAAATGTGGGCACACATACCACAGTGTGTGTGTGTGTGTGTGTGTGTGTGTGTGTGTGTGTGTGTAGATCAGACAATTTTGGGAAGTTGGCTCTCTCCTAGCTTTACATGGAGTTCTTGGACTTGAACTCTGGGTTGTCAGGTTTGACTGGGAAGCCTTTACCCACTGATCTTCTCACCGGCCCCTCATCAGTTCTCTTTGCCACCTTTCACCTGCTCTGGCATAGGAACAAGCCAAGATCTTTCCCTAAAAACCATTTTCCATGACTCAGTGAACATTATGTTTTACTTAAAATATCCTCTTTCTAGGCAAGTGAACCACATTCCACGTTTTAAGGTGAAATGGATAGAAATGTTTCCAAGATCAGCATGTTTACGGATACAAATCTGTATCATTTATTGATAAATATATAATATCGTATACATTTGTACTCAAATATTGCAAAAAGAGAATAAGTAACATGTCAGTTAGGAAGACCTATGGTGATGTAGGAACATAGCTATCTGTTCTTGCTTCTCAGAGGAAAGGAGAGAAGGAACACTGTAACGTCATGAAAATGAAACAGAACCCCTTGGTAACTAAGGAGCAGAAATCTGGCTATCAGTGCGAGCTTTCATCTTATGCCTTTTGCTAAAGAGAAAAGATGGTAGGAAAAGGCTTCAGTCATCACGACAGCCAAAGGGAGGTCAGGACCCCCATCAGAGAGAGAGAGAGAGGGAAGAACTTCAGTCTCTCTCTCTCTCTCTCTCTCTCTCTCTCTATCTCAAGTTTGAAATGGGTTTTCCTAATGATGCTTGTTAGCCGAGCTTCATCCTGCAAACAGACAATGACAGCAGAAATCACTTGGCAGTGGAGGCAGCAGTCATGGAGTGCTTTTGAAATGGTCTCAGGTCTTCACTCCAAGGCAACAGTCTTGCCATCCATGTCTTCCCCTATACGAATAAGCACTGATTCTCGTTAAAGCTACACCGTGGAAATTGATGCATTCAGGTGCCAATAGGTATAGCAGCAGGCCCATGGCACTGATATGGAATAACACTCATAAAGGGCATATCCTTAATCCCAGGCTAAATCGGCAAAGAACATAAGAACAGCTAAGGGGAGGGGTTGAATTTTCTACCCTAAGTGTGATGCTTTCCACAAGTGCCCAGAACATCTTAAAACTTGGAGTTATTAATGAGTTCCCTGCTGTGACCAGCTGTTTTTGATTAGCTAATCCCAACACTCTGGTTTTATGTCTAGATGTTCAGAACAGTGTAACTTGAACAGTCAGAAAACAAAACAAAATACAAAGAAACTCCCGAGTGTTGGCAGGAGCGTTTTTGCATGTTCCTTCAATAAAATGGGAGCTTTATCCTCTATTGGGAATGGCAACAAAGCTTTACAAATCATGGAAATAACAGATATTTTTACTGTTCTTCATTCTACTGAGTCCTGATCAAGACTTTGAAAGGAGTCTGGGTGGTAATCAGGCACACACACCATGCTAAGAATTTGTTATATTTTTTTAAATGTATTTAGTGTGCAAGCATGTGTAATGTGTGTGTGTTTGTGCACACACACATGCACTTGCCATAGGACACCCCTAGAGGTCAGAGGACATGTTGCAGGAGTAGGTCCTCTCCTTTCACCATGTGAGTTCAGGGAAATTGAACTCAGACTAGGGTTGGCAAGATTGGCAGCAGACGCCATTACTGCTAATGATAAGCATCTCCCTGGCCCTCAAGAATTAAAATGAGCAGAAGCCTTTTGTGATAGCAGGTCCCTAACTTCTGCTTTGAGATATTAGTTCCTATGTACATTAGCCCCTGCAAGATATTGACTGTTAAATATTTGTAAATGTTTCATAAATTGTAAAGCACTACAGAAAGTATCCATTCCCACTGGGTGATATCATTTACTCAACAAAAATTTATTAAGTTTTTACTGTCTGTCAACTACTTCTCTAAGACTTAGAAATGTAATGATAAGATTTTATTCGAATGAAATACCATACACGAATGAGTAAAGTTCATAGAAGTAGTCTCTTCCATTTTCATCCCTTCTTGACAACATTTACAGAGAAGATACCAATTATTTTTATGTCTTACCATAACCTTATCAAAGGAAACAGGAGGGAAGCCATTAAAAACAGTTATTGACACTCATACATTTTGAAGTGTCTTTGTTATGCTAGAGATGTTACTGGGGTCTTCCAGGGACATAGTATTTTGAGCTAGATAGGTAGCAACTTCTCTTGAACTTGGGTTTGTTTTTTTTTTTCTCTAATGTACGGAGAGCCAATGAGAGCATGTAACACACAATGAGCACAGTGTCGGGCTCATGGAACACCTGAGGTTCATTGCTGTACCTGCTGTTACAGTAGCAAGAGGTTCTTCATTCTTCCTACTTACCGGCTAGAGAGACTTCTCAGTACGCTTTTTAGAACAGCTTTAGTGAGTTTTCATTCGGCTTTCTCCCAGTTCATGGCTCAGGGTTCAGCTCCAAGACACTGTATATTTATGAGACCATCTTTTGGCAACCAAAATGCCAGGAGTCACTTGCCCGTTAAGAAGGCAGCATTAATCAGGCCCTTGTCAAAGCCTAATACAGACTATGCAGCTCTCCCGAAGATTCCAGCACATAGGTGAGAACATAGGCGCACCCAGCCCTTTGATCTCCTGAGCCGCTTTTGGCAAATCTCCAGTCATTCATTTCTTCTCTAATTAATGATATTCCTGGCATGCGGGGGTCATACAGCACAGAATGTGTCCACACACTGCTGCTTGGCTTGTCTGAGTCACCTTGAATGTAACTGTTCTGCTTCCCCTCCCCCCACCCCCACCCTGCCTTCTCTCTTCTTTTTTTTTTTCCTCCCTGTATTTGTCTAGTAAAATGAGAAGGGAGACACTTTGTGGGTTGGTCTGAGATGAGGAAACTATGTTGGCACCTGAGTCTACAGTTTTTCTTGGAATTCAAGAGTGATTTGCCCTGGCGATGGCAACATGACCTCCGTCCCCCAGGAAGACTGTGCCCATCCCAGTCCGAGCACCTTCGCTTTTGCTGTCTGTCTTTTCTGGGATACCTTTTTCCTCTTCTCTTTTCCTTCTGTTCCCTGCCCCTGTGTCAGATCTTATTAACAGTCTCAGTCTAGTTTATGCTGCTGTACTAATACGAGGCTAGTCCACTTTTAATAAATAGAAGTTTATTTGGCCCACTTTTTGGAGACTGGCAAGTCTGAGGTTGAAGGGCTATATCCGATGAGGTGCTTCATGATACACTGTCCTGTGGTCCCAAGAACAAACTCCAGTGATGGAGGGAGAGAGGATCCAGAGATGAAGAAATGGAGGAAGGGAGGGAGGGAGTCAAATTCATCTTGTGCTCTTCCCCATCCACCTACAAGTTCATGTGCTCGCCCCTCCCAAGTCCCACCCTCTTAAGACTTGCTTCTGGAGTTTTCATTTATAACATAAGAACTCCAGGGACACATTCAGACCAGAGCACAGACTCTGGAGTTGGTGATCTCCTTCACCAACACTCAGATTGTTGTAGAGTTTTTACTGTTTGATTCATATTGATCACTACTACTATATAGATTTTATATATAATATATTATAAATTAAATATAATTATATTTAAATATAAATTTATATTATAAATATATATATCCCCCTTAGATTTCAAAGAGTTTATTTGGAGAAGTAATTATATCATAGACGTTATTATTATTGTTGTTATTATTATTATTTCACTGTTTCCGTCTCTCATGATCCCAACAGCATTCACACTTTTTAAAAAATAAGCACCCTGCTTCCTCAGGGGTGAGGGAGCTTCAGCATCCTAGGACTTTAGAGTCAAATCAGAGATGACTATGTAATTTCTGAAATTACAGACACCACACAGGGCAAAGATCACTGTAAGAAGCTTATCTATAATCAGACTAATTTGAATGCCTCAGTTCATCCTCTAATTCACCCCAAATTTCCATGTGAATTTAAAATGTCTCTCTGAGCATCCAAGGCAGATCTCAGAAACAGTCAATCATCCCTAAAAATGAAAATCCTTAAAGAAAAACCAGGCCTCTGTCCCTCCTGTCATGCGTCCTCCTCTCACTTAGCTTCCTGGGACACAATTAATGCTGGTCATTCTTTTTTTTTTTTTCCTTCCTTTCTGTTTTTCTGTTGATAACTTTAGCAGTGTCGATAGAGAAATAGAGAAAGCTCAGGACCAAGAGGAAATGTTGGGGCTGCGATTTTTATTTATCCACCTCACTCTGTTAGTTAATGACAAACGATAAAACAGCTAATGCATAAAAGGAAGGTCGCTGTATATCCTCAGAAGAAAATACTTGTTAAGGCTTAAGGAGGGTGGCTTAAGAGGCTAGCAGCTAATGAGCTCTGTAATGCAAACTAAGGAATGTCACTGGAAGCCTGCACAAGCAGCCCATCCAACAGAAGATGTCTGTACTTGGCAACTGCATCCTACCTCCTCTTGTATGACTTTAAAAGGGAAGAAAAGGAGACAGCACTGAACAGGGAGCATGTGTACCTGGATGAGCGGTATTAAAGGAGGTGCCTGATTGCTTCGTAATTGCAGAACTCGGCTCTTGGGGCAGCCTTTGTCATCCCTCCTTGGCTGACACCAAACGATAGTGTGGCTCTGTGATAAGAAACGGGACCAGTGTCTCCATGGTAACTAACTGAGCTCTATATATTACACCTCATTACAAATGGGAGCAGATAGTAATAAATGTACATATGTATATTTGTGTATACATATATGTGAATGGATATATATATACATATACATATATATGGAAAAGAATAGAAGAATAGAAAAGAAATGTGATTGCATTTGAATGTTCAGGTTGATAGACCCTTTTTCCCATTGGTATGGGTAAATATTTCATTTCTCAGTTCCTCTGATAGTTTTGTTCTAAACCCACCCAGCTGTAGCTTGAAAGATTAATGATGGGCAGCAAAAGACTCTGAGAAGAGGCAGAGAATGAATAGAAACCAGCACCAAAGAAAAGAGAGTACAGCCTGGCCTTTGGGACAAATAAATAAGGATTTACTAAGTCTGCTAGTCTCATCTCTAGAGCTGAAAAACCTGGAACCCATTAGAATGGAACCCTGGAGAGTTTTGTACATAACGATTCCTAAGAGTTCCCAACTCGCACAGTCTAGTGACAAGAGAGAAAGAAAGGAAGAGAGGAAGAAAAAATATCAGTGACTTCCTTTCTAATTTTCTCTTCGGTGGGTATTGATTTTACTTTAGCACATAGCTTCACCGTGGCTCCTCACACGAGGCCCTTGCACCTGTGTGTCCATCTTCATAAGGTTAAACACATTCCCTCAAAACATAGCTCGACCGTGTCTGTGTCTTAAAGAAAAAGGGCAAATTAAAAAAAGTCATCAGTGAGTGAAAACTATTAACAGGAGAAATTAAAACTTTTTATTCAAGACACAGAATGTAAATATTAGCTCGAAGAGCGAAGACCCTGGAGCTTTTGTGAGTGTTGGATTAGCTTTGCCACGTTGGTCCATCTGCTCTTAGGTAAATGATTTTAAATGATGAAGCAAAAGCTCTTGGTAGCCCAGCAGGAATTTCTTCTGATCCTTAAGGCGGACTCACTCCCCCTTCCTTCCCTCCCTCCCCCTTATGTCTTTTTCTCAACCAGTCTAATCTGTTAATGCATATGTCAGTTGACACTAGAAAAGGCACAAATATGTTTTTGAAACAGAAATACCTCAGTGGCCTCAGTAACACAATGTTCTTCCTTTCGGGTCCTTCCTACTAACTTCTTACTTTCCTGCCCGGTGTGTGCAAACCCTCTGTTAGAATTTTGATAGATATGAACGTTGCACAGGGGTGACCAAAAGGAAGGGACACAAATAGTAAATACCCCCAAAGGTGTGAAAACATATGTCTACACAAACACTTGTACACATGTGTTCATAGCAGCGTTACTCACAATAGCCAAAAAGTAGAAACAACTTAAAAGGTCTACCAACGATGAATGGGTAAGTGTAACATGATATACCTTTATAGTGGAACACTGTTTAGGAATAGAAGAATGGCCATGCCAAGGACTACTTATCAAATGATTATATTTATTAGAAACTTCAAGAATTGGCAGGCCCACATAGATCATTATCTGTGGTTAAATGAGTAGATAGCTCAATCAGAGGTTGGTGGGACAGCGTAGGGGAGCTGGCATGACTGCTCAAGGAAGTGTGGTCTCATTTGGAAAGGTGAAATGACTGAGATCGGGGGCAATGGTGTAAAGCTGTATATACCAAAATATTGAGCTTACTGGGCATTTTAGGTATAAAAATGCACCGTGTGAAATTTTCTCTCAGGCAGTGGAAGTAGATAGAAAGGACTACGGTGACCCGTAGGACAGCCACCCCCTCTGATTTGTCTGGAATTGTATTGTTTTGTACTAGGCAGACTCACAAATTACTGATGACCATGGTTTGACTCTTTAGAATGCCCTGTTTGGATGATAGGCATCATGGCCACAAGTTTTATAACCAGAGACACTACAGTTTTGTGTGGTGTGTTTCCTAACAAAAATATTTCTTGGGGTTGTGACTGCGTTATCGTTGGGGAACCTCGAAGAGGCTAATATGCAGGAGAGTTTTCAGTTACATGAGGCCAGAAGTGAATTCCGACTGTGAGGGATATGGAGAACACTATACTATCATTCTCCGGTTTGTGAGGACTAACAACAGGCATGGTCCATTTGGAAATTCATTCTCCAAAGTGACCCAAAGTAGATGCAGTGGATCTAGGTCTCCATCTTAGAACTTCAGGTACCCTGGTTCAGTTAGACTTCTCTGACCAGTTCTATCCAACAGCCCCTGACTCTGACTTTTATCACTGTGAAAACTCTTACACATCCTTTTTTTTTTTTTTGGAGAAAAAACAACAAAAACAAACAAACAGCAGAGTCCAAAGGAGATTAAGTATTTGCTGTATTCAGAACCACAGGAAGTGCAAGAAAGTTGGGCCTTGTGACAATTTTAATTGAAAGAGGAACCAAGAAAATTGGATCATGTATTTGCATGTAACAAATATGCACCAGACCTTGATCAAAGGTAACCTGTTATCTGTATGATACACATATGATATACAGATTATTATGTATTTGATTTGATTTGTGACTTATCTGACTGCAGTATTCACTTTGTTTTTTATTCATGAGGAAATGCTTTCCCCCATTTCATAGTCTGAAATGGAATGCGTGCTGAAGACCGTACGTTTATTTCCACATGGATAGCATCCTCCTGTGTTTTCTTAAGGAGGAGGGAAAAGCCATTAGAAACCTGTATTCTCGGTTAGCCAGATTGCTTTAATTCAGTCTGTTTTGCTTCTTTAATCAATCAAGAGAAAGCTCTCCTGCAGATTCAGAGCTCAGAAGTATACTACTCTGCACTCCTGTCCGTGCCCAGGTCTCTTGGTCTCTGGGGAAACAATGACATCTGGGAAGATTCCTTTGTTTCTCTGTTCTAGCAAACTGTTTGAAATATTTGGGCTTCTTTAAAAGTTGAAACTTGACTCTTTTTTTCTTTCTCTCTCTCTCTCTTAGGTACTAAAAAGTTTCACTGTTTTGAAAAGAGACTGATAACTAAGAAAGGGGCCCAGGATGGTGATTAATATAATTTAAGGGACAACAACTGACCTTCCATGATTTCTAATCTGCAGCTTTTAACTAGGTCATCCTGTGAGTCTCTTTCATCTCTTATAGGGTATTGTCGGTATCTGCTAACTCATCCGTGTGGCCGTTTCTTAAGGGTCTAAATAGTTGTCCAGCTTTGATGGTTCTGCATGCTGGGACACCTGTGGACTGACCCTGTAAGCAAATCTTCCCAAAGAAGATTTGGAAAGGCTTTCAGATGTTTTAACCACAACGATCTTACGCAGCAGAAATGAAAAGCGTTTGTTTGTTTTAAGAAAAACCTGTGGTAAGTCCCAGGCAGCTATTGCAGAGGAGATTCATAAGTAACAAAACAGCAGCAGGTTTAGTAGGTTTACAAACATGAAGTTCAGCCGGGCTCAGAGATGACAGATAGATGACATCAGAAGCAAATACCAGGCAAGCCCATGGCCTTGAAACCTGATTGTAAACAGGAAGTTGGAGCCACATTTTGAGCACTGGGGATTTCAACCAAGACAAACATTAGCAAAGCAAATGACTTTTTAAAAACTGTTAATGTACACTTTTCTTTTTCCACTTTCCCATGCATGTGTGTTTCCATATGTGGGGGCACCCATGTGTGCATGCATGTGGAAGCCCAAGGTTGATATATATCTGCCGTCTAGTTAATCTTTCTTCTACTTTATCCACTGAGGCAGGATCTCCCAATCAAACCCAGAGCTCACTGATACGCCTGGTCTTGCTAGGCAGCTTGCCCTGAGGATTGCTCATCTTTACTTTCTGGTACTGAAATTGCAGACTGGCACCAGGGCCACCTGGTATTTATATGAGTCCTAGGGATCTGAACTCTGACCTCAGGTTTGGGAGGCAAGCGCTTTAATATTGAGCCATCTCTCCTGCATTCAGATATTTTTGAATAGCATTTTTGTTGACATTGAAATCAGACAAAATAACAACCTCATAGGATGATGCTGATGGTGATTCAGGATTTAGTCTTAGACATTTGTTTACATGTCAGTCAGTCCCCAAAGTCAGCCAAATCTTTGACAAAATCTTCTATCTTAAAAACTGCAAACACAACCGAACATACCAAAAGGCATATAGTCAGTCTACAGCATCCGGGTGCTTGCCTAGGATGTGGATGCTGTTGGAAGAGCAAGCTAATCATAATGAACAAAGCCTGGGCTCCTTTCTTTTTGTAGTCGGGCCTAAATAACTAATCTCTGTGGCCTGTGAAAGGCACTTTAATGGATTAGCCTTAGTACACATTACCAGTTTTCTAGGGACTTTACCATTTTACATCTTGTCACCTTTTTAAAATGTTATCTTTTTAAGCACCCCATCGTCTCCACATACTAGCCATGGTGGGTCACTTTCTTGTAGCAGTGCATGCTGGTCTGTATGTCCCTGATGACAAACTGTATGTAATCCCCTTTCAGACGTTTCTTGGATTCATGCAGATCATTCTTTAAGGAAGCACCTTTTATACACTCTTTGGCCTCTGGTGGCGGTGGTGGTTGCTTTGTGAGCCAGCGTCCTGCTCTGCAGCCCAGACTGGCCTCAAACATTGCATTTCTGCCTCAGCCTCCCAGGGCTGACATTACAATTATAGTCATTGACACCAAACCCATGTTTCTCGATTTTTAAAATGAGGGGACTTTTATTCCGTTGTCTTCTGTTTTTGTTTCTGTTTTATTTGTTTGTTTGCTTGTTTGTCTTTCTGTCTTATGGGTCTATGTGTTTCAGGCCATGGGCCTTGTGGCAGATGCGTCTTACGGATGCATTCTCCCACTCCCTACTCCCTGTTTCATTCTCCGTGAATACTGTTTGGTGAACACAGGAGCTTATTTTTATTTTAATCAAGATTATTAAGTTTCCCCTTTATGTTTAATGATCCATGTATTCTATTTAAAAACTTCAGTGGCATCATGTTAAAATTGAAATCTTTAACCTCTTGAAAATTTATTTTAGCAAGAAATATGAGTTGGAGACACCCCACCCCCACCCCCACCCCCACCCCCAAAGATACTCATTCAGTTATCCAAAACTATTGCTACAAATCTTTAAAATGACACCTTTATGGGTGACAGGAAGATGCTTCATCTGGCAAAGTAAGGCCATGAGTTCAATCCCCAGCACCCATATTAAAAAAAATTTTTTTTTTTTTTAAAAAACTAGCTGTAATGACACACAGTTGAAATCCTAACACTGGGAAGGCAGAAACAACCAAAACCCTGAAGCTCTCTGGTCAGCCAGGCAGCAAGCCTCCAGTTCCGGCGAGAGATCCTGTATAAGAAAAAAAATAAGGTGGATGTCTCCTGAGAAATGACAGGTGAATCACTGTCCCCATGCATGAGCACAGACATGCATGCACATGCAAACGCACAATGCCATGGTTAGTGGATTTTCAGTCACAACAACTTTTCATGACAACAAAATATTCTAAGCACTCAATAAACCACCGAGCCCTAAGAACAATAATCTCAGAAATAATGTCTCTGTGGATAGAAGAAGAAAACCGTGAAAGGAGCTGTCATCCACGATCTTCCGTTTGTAGGGTTAAAGTTAGGAGAACAGTCTCCATGCAGGTTTAGATCTTGTGAGATAAATAATAAAATGTTCCATATGAATGTTGGGCACAAATCTTTACAACATAAAACTCAAAAGCTAGGTCTTGGGGTAGGGGGCTTCTTTGATCAAAGAGTGCTGGGGTTAAAGTTTCTATGATCACACTGGACTGTGACTTTCGGACAACTTCAGGGTGTGTTGAAGGAAGATACGTTTTTACAGCCAGAAGAGAGCAGAGCTGCCAGTGAGCTTTGTGACAGCTCCAGGGCTATCTCCCTTAGCAGCTTAGCACAGGGTCCAGATACACCATAGTCACAGCTCTTTCTGGATTAGGGGCTCTGGATTAGGGCAAAAGCAAACAAAACAAGCTGGACAGACACTTAACGTGAACTCTGGCTGAAGAAAGATAAAAATAAGCACAGTAATACTACTACAAAGAAGGCCAGAATCCCATACCTACGTGTCAGGAATTACTGAACTCTTATACAGTGGTGTTGTGCCAGCTAGTGTCCTAAGGAATTGAGGGAATTGAGCTCTTATACAGTGGTATGGTGTGCTGCCTGGTGTCTTAAGGAAAGAGAAAGGAAGCCGGGCGGTGGTGGCGCACGCCTTTAATCCCAGCACTTGGGAGGCAGAGGCAGGCAGATTTCTGAGTTCGAGGCCAGCCTGGTCTACAGAGTGAGTTCCAGGACAGCCAGGACTACACAGAGAAACCCTGTCTCGAAAAACAACAAACAAACAAAAAAAAAAAGAAAGAAAGGAAAGCTATGATTAAAAAAAAATAGATATTGGATCTGAGGATATATCACCATGGGTAGAATGCTTGTTCATAACATAACACAAAACCCTAAGTTAGACCCGTAGCATCGTATGAACAGGACACCGTTGCACATGTCTATAATCCCAGCACTCCAGAGGCAGAAGCAGGAGGATCAAACATTCAGTCATCCTTGGTTATGTAAGGAGTTTAAAGCCAGCCCAGGGTATGTGATAGTCTGTCTCAAAAAAACAGTCAGCTGGATAATTCTGAATAGTCCCAGATGAAACAGGCCCAATGTATGTAATTAACATCTCACCTGATTACTCCCTGGGAGGCACAGCTTGGGATCTGTTGCTGGTAGGTCAGATTGTAGAGACAATACAATAGTTCCTCAGTCAGCTTTGGTTGATGAAAGCCCATGCACGAAGACTGGGTACCAACTCTTATCTCTGCCTCTCTGATCACTTTATTCATGGCTATGGTAGTACGTTGACCAGTGGTGAAAATTGGCCAGTGTTAACTCACAAAGGCATTTGATTGCTTACCGCTCCTTCCATGACAGATTCCCATTGAGCATCTATGATATAGAGATCTTCATGCCTCCTGCCTCTCATAGTGCATCTGTGCTCCTAACCACCCACAATTCCTTGTTTCCTATCTTTCAGTCGTCTCGCTCACTGTCAGTATACAGGTAGGTTGTCACTGCCCATGAATTCATACTTATAATTACAAGCTACTTCTCTTTCCGCCCAATGTGGGTAACCTTCTGCCTGATGCTGTGCCCAGCAGGAAGGTTTTTCCCTCTCTGGATGAGGCTGCAAAGTGGGTGCCATCCTTCTTTGATCCGAATTTGGGACATTATCTCAGCACACAGACTTGATCCAGATCTCACACACGGCTGTACATAAGGTGTTTGGTTCACCAGTGTGTTGCCCAATAGGAAGAGATCTGGGGAAGTGTAGTGGGTCTACATAGAACCTACTTGTGCTTTCTGGTCTAGACCACTCTTATTCTGTATGTAGTATCTCTGTCGTATGGATTAAAACCGATTGTGAGCAAACTACATTTGTGACTTAGTGAGTTTAGCAGTTCTGGATGCAGGTGTTCACTGAGCAACTACTCTATCTCCATCAGGTATCCCCAGTAACTGTTGTTTAAAAGCCATGTAATTTTATGCTTTATGTATTCTGGCCTTGCTCCAGGGCCCCAGGTTGCACATTGTGCTTCTTCCTGTAGAGTGTGGTAAACACGATGTACACTTATCACAGTTGATGCCCCAACACCATAGGATCTACTAGAATATCATGAGTCACATGGCACAGCAGCCTTGAACCACAGCCTTCTATACAGAGCTCTTCTCTGTTCCTGGCCCTGCTCCAAGATGACAGCATGTCTATTCCCTGCCACATGGACCAGATCAATATTAGTTGTGAAATGTGCGCCCTCTGGAACTTCAAGGGGCCTCCTAACCGTGTGACCCCCAGATACAGCAAGCGTGGCCTTTCCTTTCTGACTTCTCACCTCATTTTTCTTTCTTTTCCATAATTTCATCAGCCATTCCTTCTGTAACACTGCTAAATGGTGAGGAAATGTGAGCTGCAAAAACCTTCCTGGCTTGATGCATTCTGAGGAGAAAGGGGAGCTCTTTAATGCTAAAAATGCTTTCTGTGGCTATTTGAATTTGCTATTTCTTCTTGTATATTTTCACTCTGTGTGTGTGTGTGTGTGTGTGTGTGTGTGTTATGATATGTGTGTACTTTGTTGGTGTAGGTGTACATATATAATGCATGTGGAAGCCAGAGGTAGACTTCAGATATCTTCCCTCAACCCGTCTCTACCTTTATATTTTGAGAGAGGGTTTCTTACTGAGTCTGAAACTTGTTGACTCAACTGGCTCTCTAGCCAGTGAACATCAGGAATCTGCCTGTCTCTAGCCCTGCCCCACACACTCAGTGTTGGTGTTTACAGGCATATGACACCTTACCCAGCTTGGCGGTTATTTGTACTTAAAGTATAGATACATTTTGGGAGTCTGAGAGATGGCTTTTGATTAAGAGCATTTGTGCCCTGGGAGAGGACCCGAGTTCTAGTCCCAGCATTTAAAGGCGACTCGTGACTGTGTACAGCTCTAGTTCCAGGAGCTCCAACACCATGGTCTGACCTCTGAGTGTACCAGGAACTCAGATGTTCAAATGCACACCTGCAAACGAAACACCCAGACACAAAAAATTAATCTAAAATCTTTTGAAAGATACGCTCCGAGAATGCTTTCAGATTTATAGAGCTGGACAGAGTGATCCCTTGGCACTTGTTATCTAATTCCTTTTAATGTTGTTGTTTCCCCCTCTTTCAGTCTTCCTATTCATTAATTCATCTTTCCTACCTCTTTTTAGGCTTCTCAGCTAAACATTCTGTTGGTAACATATAATTTCTCAAATTGGAAAGTTAAGCTTTCGCTTCCATACAAGTAACTTCTAAATTAATACAGATAATCATATATTTTCTCTGGGCACTGTGGTTATCTCACAGGACATAATGCACGTATTTATTTATTTATTTATTTATTATTTTTATTTATTTTTTTAAGGAAAAACTCTGCAGTTGGGTCCTTTATTTCTTTTATACACTAGGCCATGAATTCGTATGGAATGGGCTCCAGCAGCTCGGGCTCTTTCCCATTAGTCCTCACAAAGTGTGCTTCTCTGGGTGGTGCAGGCTGGCACTTCAGCTGAACCCAGGTGCCCTTCTCTTTGGCTTCCTTTTTCTTCTGATCGTTCTCCTTCACCTGCTTCAGGAAGCTGTCTCTGCTCTTCGAGTGTTTAATGTGCTCAGTCCGCACACTGATCCTCTTGGCCAGAATCTTGCCCGTAACTTGCTTGTTTACAATGATGCCCACAGCATGCTGGGTGACATTGTAGACTCTTCCGGTTTTGCTGTGGTAACACTTATGGGGCATTCCTTTTTGAACGGTACCCATTCCCTTGATGTCTACAATATCATCCTTCTTATAGATTCGCATGTATGTGGCCAAAGGAACAACTCCATGTTTCCTAAAAGGCCTAGAGAACATATACCGAGTGCCTCTCCTCTTTCCCTTTGTGTTCGTCATTTTGGCGAGTTAACTGGAAGATAGCTGCCGAGGCCGAAAGCAATTTATTTATTTTTATTGGTAGAAGTTGTTAGAATTAAATAACTTGGGGTTTGAGTTGTTGTTTTTTTTTTTTTTTTTTGTCTTAGAGTTGTTAAGAAAGTTGTTACAAGGGGCTGGAGAGATGGCTCAATGGTTAAGAGCATTGACTCTTCTTCCTGAGGTCCTGAGTTCAATTCCCAGAAACCACATAGTGGCTCACAACCATCTGTGAATCCAATGACTTCTTCCAGTTTGTCTGAAGATAGCTACAGTGTACATAAAATAAATAAAATCTTTTCTAAAAAAAAAGAAAGAAAGTTGTTAACAAAACAAAATAAAACAAAACAAAACATTGCCACCAGAGTCCAGCATGGTGGTCAACATCTTTAATCCCAGCGCTCTGGAGGCAGAGGCAGGCAGATCTCTGTGAGTTCAAGGCTAGCCTGGTCTATAGACTGAATTCCAGGACATTCAGAGCTCCATAGTGAGATCCTGTCTCAAAACAAAACAAACAAGAAGGAGGGAGGAAGGAAAGAAAGGAAAGAAAGGAAAGGGAGGGAGGGAGGGAAAGAGGGAGGGAGAGAGGGAGAGAGGGAAGGAAGGAAGGGAAGAAAAGGAAGGAAGAAAGGAATCAATGAATGAACGAACCAATGAACTATTGCCAGGGTACCTTGCCGATTTAATCAGAAGATTTTTTTTTATCTGTACCACTTCTCTTTGAATTTTATTAGTTTTTCCAAGCCTAATCATAATAGAACTAGCTTTTGTGAATGGTCCAAGACATTATATTATAAAAGGCAATATATTGAGTACATATATAACAAAGATGTACATGTTATATGCATACTGAAAACAAATAGAAAGAGTTAAGTATTCATGGCAGCTATGTTAGTTCTATTGCTATATAACAAATTAACCCAACTTAGTAATAGAAAATAACAGTATTCATTATTTTATAGGGGCATTTGGTTGGTTGGATAGTTGGTTTTGCACTATGGTTCCAGGCTCAAGCTAGTTATATTCCCTGGGTGAGAATCTCTCACAAAGATGTAGTTAAGGTATTGTCTCCTAAGGCTCAGCTATAGAGAAATGCCTCCAAGTTTGTCCAGAGGCTGATGGCCAGTCTTAAATTCTTACCATCTTCTCTACAGAGCCTCTTGCAGTGTGTCACATGGTGTCACCCAGAGTGAGTGAGGGTGATAAGCAGGACAGCAGAAAGATGGGATTCATGATCTTTTTGCAATTTAACCTGGGAACTCCCTTTATGTAAAGTCACGGGCAGGGGCTGGGGAGATGCTCCGTTGGATGAAGAGTTTGCCATGTGTCTTAGTTAGGGTTTCAATTGATGTGATGAAGCACCGTGACCAAAGCAACCTCAGGAGGAAAGGGTTTATTGGGCATACACTTTCACATCACTGTTTATAAAGCTAAGGAAGTTAGACAGGACCTCACACAGGGCAGGAACTGATGCAGAGCCCATGGACGTGTGCTGCTCACTGGCTTGCTTCCCTTGGCTTACTCAGCCTGATTTCTTATAGAACTCAGGACCACTGGCCCAGGGATAGCACTACCCACCATGGATTGAACTTTCCCCCATCAATCACTAATTGAGAAAGCTGCCTTACAGCTGGATCTCACGGAGCCATTTTCTCAATTGAGGTTCCCTCTTTTCAGATGACTCTAGCGTGTGCCAAACTGACATAAAACTAGCCAGGACACCATACAATCATGAAGACCTGATTTTGATCTCTAGCACCACAGAGAAGTTAGACACAGTAGTACATGATTATATCCAAGCTCTGGGGGTGCAGAGAGAAGAGATCAGCAAGCCCCAGGTCCCAGTAAGAGATCTTGACTCAAAAGCAACAAGGCTGGCTTCCCAGGAGCACCACCCAACATTTGTCTCTGCTCCTGGGCTTATGCGCACATCTCTTTTCCCTCACACATCCCAACTCACTAGGTCCTGTAACATGCAAAGGGAGAAGA
>NW_021604632.1:6701383-6707502 GCF_004785775.1 Grammomys surdaster
TGCCAAGCATAGTCTTCCTTTTGTGCCCTGTGTACCCCTTGTGATTCATGTCCCTCCCTCATGCAAATGCACTCAGCTCCTGACTCCTGTCTGTGTGAATGTTAAGGTCTTTGCAACACCTGGCCCTTTGGTTCTATTTGTTCCTCTCAAGCTAGGAAGCCTTCCCTACCCATAACACCCCATCCCCACCCCCGTGCAGTAGAGAAATGGGCGCTGGATATTATTTTTGTTTAAAAACATGGAAAATAGGAAGCACGAACGAATCCTGGCTTGCTGTCGTTGCGAAATTCAATTGCCCTGATATCAGAAGTTCTTTGATTAGCTCTGAGGATGCAGGATCAACTCTGTGGGGTGCTCCAGTTAAGTGGGGTGTTACAGTTGTTTCACCCTGCTTTTCCTGTTAGTAGAACTTGGGGACCCCACATGACCTGTTTTAATTTTTCACTGTCCTTCATCCTGTTCTTTTCTGTTGAAGCTGGTGGGGTCTTTACAAAGACGTCGTGGGCTTGTTGTGAGTCACATTAGTGTTGATTCACTTACACAAGAGTCAGAACTCTTCCAGACAAGCCTCTCCTTCCCTTGGTTTGTGTTTAGAAGTCTAAGGGATGGAGCTTTTAAACTTTTAGGAGGCCCTGTTTGATGAAGCAGCTCTGGGAAGCATTCTGCTATTTTTCTTTTTAACAGAAACCATCCTACCAGTGTAAACTGGTAACTTGGTTTAGTTTCTACTTATAGTCCCTTAATAACCACTAAGCTGAGTGCCTTTTCATTTCATTATTGGCTATTTTGTAACTATTCTTTGGAGACATGTCTATTCAAAGCATTTGCTTAAAAAAAACATAATTTGTTGTTATTGTTGAGTTTTAGAGGTCTTCTGTATGTCCTAGATACCAAAACCTACTGGATATATAATTTGAAAATATTTTCTTTCAAAATAGAAGCTGCTCTATTGATGATATTTAAAGTTTCGTGACATCTGACTCACGTGTCATGGTGCCTTCAGCATTATATTCCAAAAGTCACCGCCAAATCCAATGTCATAACGCTTAATGGAAGTCTCCAAATGGTGGTCAAATTCTGTCTTGTGTTTAGTTGGCTCTTTGATCCGTATTGAGTTAACATTCTTGTATACTATTAGATAATGGTGTTTCTTCATTATTTTGGATTTGAATATCTGGTTTTCCTATCACCGTTTATTGAAAATATTGTCCTTTCCCCATTAGGTAGACTTTTCTTCCCTGGGGGGGTGGGGGGATCACTTGGCCATTGAACTAGTTACTATAGTGTGACATGGCACAATGTCACAGGCCAAGTGCCTGAAACAGTAGACATTTGCTCTTGAAGTCCTAGGTCAGAGAGCCATGATGGCTGGAGCTTGGCATTCCCATATCTGTCTTGGTAAGTCCTCATAGGATAGAGAGTTCTCTGGTTTCTTCCTCTTTGTACAAGGAAACAAGCTCTATTGGGTTAAGGGCCCACCCTCATTGAACATTAACTACCTCCTTAAAGTTCCTGTCTCTAACAGGTACCCAGGGGCAGTCAAGGCTTCCACTGCGAATACAGGGAGTAGGGCATAGTTTAGGTCATAGCAACTACATTTATTTATTGACTGCCTATTCTTATCCTTTTTGCTTATGTATCTACCTGTACTCCTGTATCACACTGTACATTATATGTATGTGTATGTACACATACACACATGTGTGTTGGAAGGACATGTATTGTGTGTGTGTCTAGAGCCAGAAGCAAACACTGGATATATTCCATTATTGATTTCTACCTTACTTTTCGAGGTAGGGTTTCTCACAGAGCCTGGAGCTTATCAATTCAGATAGACTGACAAGCCCCGGTGCTGAGATTACAGGCAGGCACAGGATGTCACCCCAAGCTTTTTGACTTGAACTCAGGTCCTCATGCCTGTGGAGCAAGCCGTCCACAAGCTGAGCCATCTCCCCAGTGGATCAATTATTGTAGTCAAGAAATGTGTATCTTTAAACTGTTCTTTTTTTTTTTTTTTCAGTATCATTTTGGCTATTTGGTTTCCCTTAGGTTTAAATCATTTTCTTTAAGATTGGTTGTTTTCAATATATGCAAAAGTATTCCTGGAGATTTTTGTAGCGCTTACATTGAAAGTGTACATCACTTTGGGTAATAATAACCTTTTTTTTGTTTTTTGGTTTTTTTTTGTTTTTTTTCTTTTTTTTTATATTTTTTTTATTGGATATTTTATTTACATTTCATATGTTATCCCCTTACCCCATCCCCCACCCACCCGGGAACCCCCCATCCCCTTACCCCTCCACCTTCTTCTCTGTGGATGTAACACCCACCCCCCCCTACTCCCACTTCCCCACCCTCAAAATTCCCACCCCCTGGGGCATCCAGCCTTTATGAGGTCAAGGATCTCATCTTCCACCTGTGCCCAGCAGGGCCCTCTACTCTTACATATTCAGCTGAAGCCCTGGATCCCTCCATAAGTGCTCCCAGGCTGGTGGTTAGGACCCTGGGAGCTGTGGTTGGTTGGTATTGTTGCTCTTCTCATGGTGCCACAAACCCTTTCAGCTCCTTCAGTCCTCACTCTAACTCCTCCATTGAGAACCTCATGATCAGCTCAATGGCTAGTTGTGAGCATCTGCCTCTGAATATGTCAGACTCTTGAAGGCCTCTGAGGAGACATCCATATCAGGCCCTTATCAGCATGCACTTCCTGACTTCCACATCAGCATCTACCTTTGGTGACTGCATATGGGGTGGATACTCAGGTGGAAAGGTCTTCAAATGGCCCCTCCTTCAGTTTCTGTCCCTCACTTTGTCTCCATGTTTGCTCCCTTGAGTATTTTGTTGCTCCTTCTAAGAAGAACTGAATCACCCCCACTTGGTCTTCCTTTTTTCTGAGCTTCATGTGGCCTGTGAGTTGCATCTTGGGCATTTCAAGGTTCTGGGCTAATATCCAATAATCAGTGAGTGAATACCATGTGTGTTCTTTTGTGATTGGCTTACTTCACTCAGGATGATAATTTCTAGTTCCATCCATTTACCTAGGAACCTCTCGAATTCATTGTTTTTAATAGCTGAGTAATACTCCATTGTGTAAATATACCACATTTTTTGAATCCATTCCTCAGTTGAAGGACATCTGGGTTCTTTCCAGCTCCTGGCTATTATAAATAAGGCTGCTATGAACGTAGTTGAGCATATGTCCTTGTTATATGTTCGAGCATCTTCTGGGTATATGCCTAGGAGTGGTATAGCTGGATCCTCAGGTAATGCTATGTCCAATTTTCTGAGGAACCGCCACACTGATTTCCAAAGTGGTTGCACCATCTTGCAGTCCCACCAACAATGGAGGAGTGTTCCTCTTTCTCCACACCCTCGCCAGCATCTACTATCGCCTGAGTTCTTAATCTTAGCCATTCTGACTGGTGTGAGATGGAATCTCAGAGTTGTTTTGATTTGCATTTCCCTGATGACTAAGGACATTGAACATTTCTTTAGGTGCTTCTCGGCCATTCGAGTTTCTTCCATTGAAAATTCTTTGTTAAGCTCTATACCCCATTTTTTAATAGGGTAATTTGGTTGTCTGGTGTCTACTTTCTTGAGTTCTTTGTATATATTGGATATTAGCCCTCTATCAGATGTAGGATTGGTAAAGATCTTTTCCCAATTTGTTGGTTGTCGTTTTGTCCTATTGACAGTGTCCTTTGCCTTACAGAAACTTTGCAATTTTATGAAGTCCCATTTGTCAATTCTTGATCTTAGAGCATATGCCATTGGTGTTCTATTCAGGAACTTTTCCCCTGTGCCCAAGTATTCGAGGGTCTTCCCCACCTTCTCTTCTATTAGTTTCAGTGTATCTGGTTCTATGTGGAGGTCCTTTATCCACTTAGACTTGAGCTTTGAATAATAACCTTTTTAACACTAGTATTTCAACCATGAACATGGGCTATCTGTTTATGTATGTCTTCTTAAAATTTCATTATGTTTTATTATAGATGTTCTCTATTTCCTTGGATAATTAATAAGTTTTTATTCCTGATGTTATTGTAAATAGAATTTTCTTCTTTAATAGATTGTTCATGGGGGGAGGGATATTAATTTTTGTATTTTGTTATTGCAGAGAATATCCTATAGTGAACAGGTTTTGTTATTTTTTTTTTTTGGTTGAAGCTTTAGAGTTCTGTCTATACAAAATAATGTGTTCTATGAACAGATAATTTTACTTCTTTTCAATGTGAGTGACTTTCATCTCATTCTCTTGTATATTTTAATTCTGGGTTGAACTTCTAGAAGTATTTTGTATATAATAGGCAAAAGCAGACATCTTACAGCCCCTGTCCTAATCTTAGAGAAAAAGGTCTTATTCTTTTACACTTTAATGGTGGTGACTTCATCCAAGGTTGGGATGATCCATTGCTTTCAGTCTGAGGTGAGGCAGAATATCACAGAAGACAGATTATATAGTAGGGGTGCTGCTTATCTCTTGGTAGGCAAGAAATAAAACTAGAGTCAGCAATGAGATGAACTCTAGTGACCCAGTGACCTACTTCCTTCAGCTAGGTCAGTCCTAAAGTTTCTACAACTTCCCCACTGCAACATCAAGTTATGAATCCTTTGTTGGATTAATTCATTAACTAAGTCAGATCTCATGATCCAATCACTTCTTCCCAGCCCACTATCTGGTAACCAAGCCTTTAACACTGGAGCATTGGAAAGAGTACTTTATCTCCAAATTGTGCAGGGTCTTCAGGTAGTTTCCTTCTATTAGCCACTGAGTGCTTTTATTACGGAAGAAGACTGAGTCTATTCGATAATTTCTTTCTGCATCAGTCATGATAACAATATATTTTTCTTTATTCTACTAGCCTGGTATATTACTTTAATTTGTTTTCATATGTTAAACCATCTTCACATTCCAGGAGTAAATCCCAGCTAGTTAAAGATGATGGATGGGATCCTTCTACGTGCAACCAAGTTCAGTTTGTTAGTAATTTGCCATGGCTTTTTGTTTCAAGGTTCGTAAGGTTTATACTCTGTAGTTTACTTGTAGTAACTGTATGTGTCTTTGTACTCTTCTCTCTGCAACATGTTAGAATTCTAGAAATGGATTTGTGATTCTTTAAATGTTTGGTAGAATGCACAGTGAAACCAGCAGCTCTGGGCTTTCTTTGCAGGGAAGGTATGATTGAATCTACTTGCCATTAGCGGTCTATGTGGAAGTTCTGTTCCTTGGAAGGATTTACACCATGTTCTGTACAGTTATTCACAGTTCCTCTTTAAAGTTGTTTGTTAGTAGTCACGCCCCATTTCTAATGTTAGCAATCTGTGGACTCCACCTCCATCTTTTCTTTTAAGTTTGTCAGTATAGCTAAAGATTAAAGAATAAATTATTGATCGTTGAATTGTGTGTGTGTTTTAAAAGTCTCTTCTGATTTTTAAATTTGTTCTCTTTCTAGTTCTGTTGGTAAAGTCAGTGTGTTGATTTCAGGTTTTTATTCTTGAAAACATTTTTGTTATGTGCAGTTGAACTATGCTTGGCACATGCATGTAGAACAACTTTGGGGTGTATGTTCTGCCCTTCCACCAGTGGGTCCCAGGGTTGAACAAGAGTTAGGCTTACAGAATGAAGATGAGCACTTTTACCTACAAGTCATTTTGGTAGCTGCTTCTGCTTCCTCTTCCTCCTCTTCCTGCTGTTGCTCCTTCTTCTTCCTCTTCCTCTTCTTCTTCCTCCTCTTCCCCTTCTTCATGAAAGTGTACACTGTATGGCTATTTAAGTATCTTCTGTCCTCCTTTGTAATTTTTTTCCTGTGGTTTATTGGTCATTCAAGAGTATGGTGTTCAAATGTATGAACTTTCTTGGTTACCTTCTGCTAGTAACTTCTAATGTCATTGTCTTGTGGTCTTAGATCACTTTCTAAATTTATTGAGATTTATGTCCTGATATATGATCTATCTTATAGAATGTCTCTCATGCACATAAACACGATGAGTATTCTGCTTTTGTATATTCTATATGTCTGTTACATCGTGTTGGTTTGTGTGTTGCTCAAATTCCATTTTCTTGTCTTATGTTCTCTCTCTCTCTCTCTCTCTCTCTCTCTCTCTCTCTCTCTCTCTCT
>NW_021604632.1:6707512-6795360 GCF_004785775.1 Grammomys surdaster
TCTCTCTCTCTCTCTCTCTCTCTCTCTCTCTCTCTCTCTCTCTCTCTCTGTGTGTGTGTGTGTGTGAGTGTGTGTGTGTGAGTGTGTGTGTGAGTGTGTGTGAGTGTGTGTGTGTGTGTGTTATTGAGAATGGTGTGTTAAGGTCTCCAGTTATTTAGAACTTGCTTCAAGCCACCTATATCTTCAATCATGTCAAGTTTGCTTCCTGTGTTTTGACAACAAAATATAAACGTAAAACAGTTGTAATTATTTCTTGCTATATGGAAGCTTTCTGCTTTGTCTTATCTAACCCTTGAACTTTAAAGTCCATTTTGTCATGTTAGTATAGCTCCGTACTTTCTGTTGGTTCCTGCCACTCCTGTGTGTGCGGGAGAAGTGCCAGCAATCAGACCCAGGGCTCCACACTCTGCAAAGCTCTACCCCTGAGCTACATCACCCCGTGTGGAATGGATATTTTCCGTCCTTTGACAACTTATTTGTGTCTTTGAATAGAAAGTGAGTGTCTTGACAAATCCCTGGGAAGGAAGTCTCACTTCCTGTAGAATCATCTAGATTAGATTTACCTGTAAGGAGTTTTCTTGAGTGAATGGAAGTCGGAAGATCCCCTGTGAATGTGGTGGCCCGGGGAGAGTGAGTGGAGTACTAACACGCATGACGTCACTCCTTTGAGCTCTTGATTGTGGAGATAATATGACTTGCTGCTTCAGGTTGCTGCTGCCTTGCCTGCCCCACAGTGAGGGTCCGTGAGCCAACCCAAATCTTTTCTCCATTAAGTTGCTTTTGTCAGTATTCCTACCACAGCAATCAGAAAATAAACTAACACATTGGGGGTTGTTTTAATAGTGAAACGTTTTAATTGCTTTTCACTTCCTCTTATGTGTATCCTGTCACTATTTTCTTATGATTAACATTGAACATCTCCAAGTCGTAACACTCAAATTTGAATTTATATGTAAAACAAAAACAAAGAAAGGACATTGCTTCAGTACAGCTTTGTGGCTAATTGCTTTCTGTTACTGATATCACAATAGTCTGTGTTGTATATCCAAAGGCATAGACTAATAATTGTTTTTTTGAATTAGTTTCTTAAAGTATACAGAAAATAGAAGTGGAGCTACAAACCAAACTATAGTAATACTAGATTTTGAACTAATAACTTCAAAATTATTAGTCTGTTATATCACATAGAAAGTAGAGTTTCAAACAAAAGTTAAACTAATTTTTGCAATTGCTCATTTGCATTTGTTGAGATGTTTGTTTTTTTTTTAATATGGCTTTAAGGTTCTCACTAGTATCTTTCAATTCAATGTAAGATGTTTGTTGTTGCTATCATTGCTCTTTCTGAGCTGCCTTGGCTGGCCACACATTCACACTGTAAACTGGTGGTTCTCAACCTATGAGTTACAACACCTTAGGGGGTCAAATGACCATCAGAAAACACAGATATTTGCATTATGATTCAAAACAGTGGTAAAATTACAGTTATGAAGTAGTAATGAAAATAATTTTATGATTGGGGTCACCATAACATGAGGAACTGTATTAAAGGATTGCAGCATTAGGAAGGTTGAGAACCACTGCTGTAGAACAATCTGGCCTGGAACTCACAGGGATCTGTTTGCCTCTGCTTCTAAAGGGCCTGGACAAAAGGCCTGGCCATCACATTCAACCTCTGAAGGACATTTTTGAAGGACAGGTCTACATACTAACAGATTTACTCAGCTCTGAGTTATCTGCAAATGTCCTTTCTCATATTTGAAGGACAGTTCAGCTGGGTGTAAGATTCCTGGCTGATTTTGTTGTAAATTTTAATACTCTGAATGTGTCAGCCCACTTGACTGCTGGCCTATAAAACTGCCCGTGAAAAACTGCTGGAATTCTTATGGTGGAACACATGCATGAATAAGTGGCTTCTATAATGTGCTTTGTATGGGCTTCCTTGACTTCATCCTGGTAGAGTTTGTTGACCTTATTGGCTGTCTATATCATGTCTTCCATGGCATCCTAGTGATATTTAGTCACAACTTCTCTAACCCTTTACTTTCTCTTTTTTGGGGATGGCCATAATGCAAGTTTATCTGCTTGTACCCCTTAGGGTATGTTCACTTTTCTTCCATCTTTTCTGTTTCTCAGACTCAATAATTTCATGTATCTTCTCTTCAAGTTTTCTAGTTCTTTCTCTTGTCTTCTTAAATCTGCCTTTAATCCCTCCGGCGAATTTACAAAATTTTTATCATTGTATATTTTAACCCAGAATTGTTTTCCTTGTATCTTTATTTAGTTGTTTGGAGCATCCATAATGCTATTGTTGTGAAGTCGCTCGTCACCTCAGCCCCTGGTCTTTTTAAAGGACAGTCTATATTGCTATGTACTTTCCCATCCCTCCCTCGTGTCTATGTGTGCGTGTGTCTGTGTCTATAACATTTTACATGTTTCAAGCTTAGAGTTGTGGAAATGAGTCTTTGTAGAATAAGGACAAGGTCAACAGCAGCTTCAGCATTTTTTGGGCATCAGGCCAGCCACCCTGTTCTTCTACACATTCCTCTCTCCACGGCACTAGAAGCAATGGTGTTGTCAAGCTTTCTACCACTAGGTGACAAGGTTCCCTTTCTGCCACTTTCTAGTAGCAGATGCCCACTCGCTTATTGACAGCATCATCAAAGTTGAACATAACTTCTATCAGTCCATTTTCATAACCTGCCATTCAGATTCCTTCAGCCTGTGCGAACTACCCAGGTCCTAATCCAGGATAGCCTCTTCTCCAGGCTACCCAATCTTTATTACTTTTCTATTGCTGCATGGCATATTATTCTAATGCTTAGTGACATCATGCAAGCAAGAAACAACCAAACCCAAAATAACTTACCTGTTAGCCCACATGTTTGTATACCAAGGCCTTGCTGGGCTGGAGCCACAGGCCCAGTCTGACAAAGCTGTCGAAGTATTAGGTGTGGCTGAGCCTTTTTTTTTTTTTTTTTTTTTACTTTACGTCTCAACTAGAGGAGACTTCAAACTTACCTGGATACCTAGCTATTGGCAGGCTTCAGGTCCTCATTGGCTGTTGGCTGAAGATACCAGCTTTTTCTCATAGGCTCTGTACTGACCACTTAAAATGGGGCACTTAGGATTCCTTAGAATGACAAAGTGGAAGGCAAGAGTAAAAGAACTAGAAAGATAGAAATCAAAACCCTTTCACAGCTTCATCTGGAAAGTATTCTTACATTGTGGCTATGTATTCTTTTCTCAGAAGAGAGTCCGTAGGTTCCTCCCTTGCCTAAGGATTGACATCAAAGTGTCAATGTAATGTCCTACTTGGGATTACTATTGCTGCTATGAAACACCATGACAAAAACAACTTATGGAGAAAAAGGTTCATTTGACTGACACTTCCACGTCACTACTCACCAATGGAAGAAGTCAGGACAGGAACTCCAACAGGGCAGGGACCTGGAGACATGAGCTGATGCAGAGACCATGGAGGAGTGCTGCTTACTGGCTTGTTCCCCATGGCTTACTCAGGCCGATTTCTTACAGAACCCAGGACCACCAGGCCAAGGGGTAGTACCACTCATAGTGCACTGGGACCTCTCTGTCAACTACTAATTTGAAAAGTCTTACAGCTGAATCTTATAGAGGGATTTTTTTTCAATTAAAGTTCCTTTCTCTCCAACTCTAGCTTGTGTCAAATTGGCATAAAACTAGCCAACCCAGCTAGGAAATACGTTGGGTGGGGAGGGCTATTTCAGAGACTGCACACCACAATAGGGTGCTCCAAAAACTCTAAGAACTATCTTTATTGATTGACTATAATATATGAAGTAACTATTTGTTGCCCTGACTACCAATCTGCTGCAACACCCTCTTCACCAGTATAGTATATCGAGTGATGGTTTTAATCTTTAAAGCAAGTCTGAGCTCAATTCCTACTTTTGGAAGTCATTAGTAATTTTTTGAGGATACTTATGTGTTACTTGTCTGATCTTTGGGCTTTATTTATTTTTTAATACATTAGAAAATTAGCCTATCACAATCTCCAGAGTTAGGTGAGACAAAATGCTAAGTAAGATCTTTGTGTGTGGAGGGGGGTGGGGGAGAGAACCAATAGCTATCATATGTGTCGTTAATACCTTTCTCATTTTTCATTCATATTTTGATTTTATTCATGATGCTTGTGTGCCAAGCAGACTTTTCTCCCTTCATGTTCTGGCAGTCAGATTGAGCAAGCATCTGCCTCCTTTATGGGGAATCACACCATTAGAACATATTTTTGGTATCCTCTTACTGCCTTTTTATGGCTAGATATGGATCTCCTTCATAACATATAACACTTTCTTATCACCTTATTCTTACTCAGCTTTTTGATCCTCTCTGAAAACTCTGCTTTCAGAGTCCAGTCAAGTCTCCCCATCCTTCAGTGTTCACATTGGTACACACCCACATTTCTGTCCCAACCCCTCTCTCATGGCCTTGGGACGACAGCAGGGACTGTCGTTTTTCTGGGTCCAGAGCTTTGTACAGTACGCCTATGCTTAGATATTGAATGTGAGGTGATCAGAGAACATTGGTTCAAACACAAAAAGAACAGACAACATTTGTGGAGAGCCGCATAGTGCTGCGCCTTTAAGATGGCACTGGTCTCTGCCTTCCGCCACCTGCTGGCGAGGACTCTTAGGAGTAAACAACTCCTTATATGGCAGTGGCAGTTGATCTGGCTTGTCTCCGTGTGTGTGTGTGTGTGTGTGTGTGTGTGTGTGTGTGTGTGTGTACCTATCTGCTGTTGCCACGTGGCAGACGGGGGTTGGCTAGTCCTAGAGTACTTAAGCCTGGGAGACGCTTCCCCCGGGGTCGTCAGTTAAAAGATTGTTCGAGGGTCCTGAATAAACTGCTTGGAGAAGAGCTCGTGCATTGTGTCTTCCTTGCTGGTCGAGGGTGGACGCGACAAACATTCCCATCACACTGTTGGCAATTTGATTCTTTTCGTTCTCTCCTTTTCTAGGAGATAACAACCGTGTGAGTTCCATTTTATGACTATGTCACAATACACACAATCCCCCTAGTTGTGTGAGGCAAAACTCATTTTAAGTTTCTATGGTCTAGAAAACCAGTAGCTAAAGAAGTCACAGCCTAGGCTCCCTAGCAGCTAAGAGTGCTCCCGTGACTAGGTTCTGGGAGGCGGTGTATGAGAAGCGGTAAGCACAGCTTGACAACTTTAGAATAGAAGGAGCTTCACCTTCAACTTCACTTGAAAATGTGGCCGTAGGAGTGGAAGAAGCCATCTTAACTAAAGTGGAATCTGTGTGGAAAAAGGAAAGCACACAGAGAAAGGGAATCAAGGTACTTGAAACGCTAGACCACCATTGTAATTCCTTGTGGCTGTTTGAACTTACCACCTGAGACCAATATCGACCACCAGCTTGTTTAAGCCATTGGTATCTTGACCTTTGTTAACAGAAATCAAATATGGATCCCAACTTACGGTGTGCCCACAGATCTCACATCCTGCCTCCCAGATCAGGGTCATTCAGTTCAGAGCCTTTGTGAGAAGTTGGTGTCAGGCGGACAGAAGGAAAAGCAAGGACGCTTGGGGCCATGAAGATGATTTTTAAAAATGCTGCTTTGTCTTTGCAAATTTGCCATTGTACTTTGTGATGAAAACACAGGCTGCTTCAGGATCACAGTGTAGAGCCCCACAGCCACCAGGACCACAGTGTAGAGCCCCACAGCCACCAGGACCACGGTGTAGAGCCCCACAGCCACTCTTTCAGACATCACAAAAGAAACTGTGGAAGGAAGCTATTGAGCCATGCAGGGTAACACACTGAAGGAGCAGGCTTGGCTCGAGATAACTGCAGTAGTAGTAATGAAGACCAAAGCCTGAGATTGTTAAAATGCAAGTCAAAATACCAATGCAGAAGACGGAGAGGGCAAAAGATAGAGCCCTGGCAAAATGGCCCCCGAGCTCCTATTTCAGACACCTGGTTCCCATTACTCTCTCATCTCTGTAGACTCTTACAGTGCCCCCTGCCTTCTCTCCAATCTCGTCCTGAGCTGCCAGCATCTTTAATCTTTATAACATTATATCACGAACGATAGTAAAAGTTGAAGATGGAGCCTGAGTTCATAGGCTCCAAGTACGCAGTAGCAGAATGCTTTAAGTAGGTAACAGGGGAAATAGAACTACCGCCCGAGCCCCATTCTGTTTCCTTCTTTGAACTCTTACCTTGCCTTTCCCCTTTCCCCAAATATGCATATATAGGTTGCGTTAAGAAAACTCCTTCCAGTTGGCCTATTTCCAAGACAAGGGTACAGCTGGGCCGAAGGGCCACATGTTGAAGTTATTAATATGCCTATGCCCTTCTCCCCCACCGAGTTCACTGATCAAAGGCCCTGCCAGAGCAGCAATGGATAGCCTCGCATAATGGGAACTGAAATTCTACTTAAGAAACCAGCTTTGCCAAAACACACTACCTTTTTAAGTGAAGCATTCCATGCACATATTAACCTGATTACAGAAAGGAAGGGGGATCTTTTTCCCTCTGTACCCTGCTAATAATTTTCTGTCAAGTCTGATTTGGCTTTAGCTGCACTCCAAGTTCTTGTGATGTGCCCTGTTCACCAGCAAACTGAAAACAGACGGTGCTGGACAAACTCTGAGACAGGATACTTCACCCATGAATCCAGACGCTGCAGAATGTGGTTCCCCGCCAGCAAGGAAGGCCAGTGACTTCTCCCGTCTCCGACGACCAGCATCCTGCCTCTGATTCACACAGTCGGCGGATGAAACACATGGAGAAAATGGTGGAAATAATTAAAGGTTCTTGGAGGTAACAGAAGCATTGACTCATTACACGGAGCCCCTGCCTCAAAAGAGAATAAACCAGTGTGCTTGTTAGAGAAAAGAACAGACAGTAACAAAGCATTTAGACTACCAATCAGTTCCAGCCCCAGGTTAGAAAGCTAGTTAGGTTAAAGAGAGAAAGAAAGAAAATGAAAGAAAGAAGGAATGAAGGAAGGAGATTTGAAGGAAACAGTGCCATTTTGCTTTGCTTGCTAAATAGGAGGAATGGTTTAGGGTTTATTTCATCATGTTCCAGATTATCTGGGGTCCTATACAGCTGACGAAACATCCCCAGACAGAATATCCAAAGGGCTAGATGTTGTTAGGTTGTCCAAACCTGGGGCCAGACTATGAAGACTCTGAATATGATAGCCAGCTAGAGAACAGTCATTTGTGCTAAATGTTGCCTTGGGGGACTACAGGCATAAAATGTAAACTCCTTTTCAAATCTCACTCCCTCACAACTTCAGATTTCCTAAGAACGCAAGCACGGAGAGATCCAGACCCACCTACACATGAAAACCAGCACGTATGCATGTGGATGTCTGTATGTGTATGTTTTGTGCATGGGTGCATATGTGTGTGCACCTGCAGGCCAGAGAACAACCTCCAATAGTGTTCCTTGGGTGTGATCCTCCATATCCCCAGCCACTGGCCTGATCACAGAGTAGGCTACCTGGGCAGTGAGCCCCAGAAGTGCCCGGTCCTCCTCTTCCTCAGGACTGGGATAGCAAATGCATACCACATGTCATATGTCACATGTTACATGCAACACGCCACATACTACATGCCCAGTATTTTTTTTTGAAACATGGGCTCTGGAGATTGAATTTAGATCCCTGTGCTTGCAAAGTAAGGTACGCTTTTTACTGAGTTATCACTCTAGTCCCTGAAAACCAGAATGTCATCTTCCTCTGCTCTGCTTACATTGCTAGCCTCCATGGCCGCACAGACAGGAAGGGGCTAAGCAGTTTTTCTCTTCCAAAAGGTTCAGGAACGGACTAACAGAAAGTAACTAAAGGTCATCCATGGTCTAGGCTAATCATTTTCTGCTTGTATCTGACATCTTTTAAAATATTTTGCTAGTAATAACAAAGGAAGACATTGTTCCTGTGGTCTTACAAGAATACAGCAGGGTCAACGCACAGGAGGAGCTCAAGATTTTTCATCTGAAGAAAGGGAGATCTTGTTAGCAAGGCTTCTATGTAGACATGATATCCCATTCCTCTTAGTGTGCCTGTGGACCTTTTAAAAAGCAACATCATTTTTCTTATCGTGTGAGGGACCACAGTAATGCAGAGTGATATGCGTATCCCAGACTTATACTCAATGTTCCTTTTGATGTTTGCTGTCTGTCCCAGAGTCCTGAAGAACATGTTTTTACAGTTGCTTTAGAGAGCCACATCTCATTTTAGAGCCAGGGTTAACACTATGTTCTTTGGCAATCCAAGAATAACCTTTTCTGGATGGATATTGTTCATAATTTCTCACAGTTATGGAAGAAGAGACAGAATCAAAGTGGTGACTTACAGAAATGGTTGCTTGCTTGGCTTTTCTAACTTGCTTGTCTCTAAAGGAAGAAAAGCCACTGGTGTCATTCACAACTGCCTCAGCCAAGAACATAGTGATTCATGCCTTGTTAGCATTCAGGTTTTTTTTAAAAATATGGCTTTGGGCTGGAGAGATGGCTCAGCAGTTAAGAGCACTGACTGCTCTTCCAGAGGTCCTGAGTTCAATTCGCAGCAACCACATGGTGGCTCACAACCACCTGTAATGGGATCTGATGCCCTCTTCTGGTGTGTCTGAAGACAGCTACAGTATACTCATATACATTTAAATAAATAAATGAATAAATAATAAAAATAAATTAAAAAAGAAAGAACGTGGCTTTAAAGTTCTGAGTCCAAACCTAAGAACAAACCTACTGGTATGCTTTGAACTGGAGCAGTTACCTACATAAATATTCTGTGTAGTGGCTTTAGTTAAGTGACAAACTCGAGGAGATAATTTATAAATTCTTGCTAGTAAATCACATTTTCTATGATGTCTAATATGTTAGAAATACAACCAGTCTTTATATCTAATGGGCCTTCAAATTTAAATAAAAATGTAACATCATTCTTTAAAAGAAAATCAAGCAAGTATTCAGAAAATATTTCATTTTCTTCAAATACAGACTTTCACTTAGTACACCCTGCTATGGTGTATTTTACCCAAAGAGCATTTCAGTAAGGTAAACATGAAAATAGCCTTGATCCACGCCTACTTAAACATTGACCATGAAAAGCCTAGAACAGGAAAAGATATCTAATTATTCTCAGTGTCTTATAAGAAAGGGCATTTTTAGTCAGCCATTAGTAGTGGAATCATACAACACAGCCATAAGGGAACATGGGAAACACAGAAAGGAAGAGAAGCCAGCAAACTAAAGAGGTACTCATTTAGTCCTCATCCAAACTGAGGCTGATGCCAGAGGAGAGAACGGGAGTTAGTGATGGCGGGGAACAGATGCTATGCATGACAGTGCTTCGGGGCAGGGGAATAAATGGGTGTTCTCGGATGAGTCAGTTGTGGCTATTGCAGAGAGGTCTTCTCCAGCATCAAAGCGTTGCTAAAGCTTCACCAACATACTGAAACTTTTCCCATCTTGTTTCTTCCTCTAAACAGCCATCCAGAAGGGTGTTGTGAGTGCTTTAAAACCCTAGAGCAATTTACGTACAGTATCAACAGGAATCATTTTTTTAAAGAAAAATCTTAGGGCTCCATAAGCAGTCCAGGTGTGTCAGGCACCTTGTGAGTCTAAACAAGGGCTTGAGCGAATTGGCTGTGGAGTTCAGTTAAGTGAAGGAGCGGGAAGGAAGCTGCAGGCGTGTGGGAGAGGAGCGGCTGTCTCTAGGAAGCATCAAAGGCAAACCCGAAGTAGGTCAGTGATACACTCTTAACAACTTAAGTCTTAAGTTGCCTCTGGAAGCAAATTGACTTCTTATCATTAGTGTCTACAAGTTAACTGTGGCGATATTGTAGCAAAACCGTCAAACCTAAGGACATGACCTGCTGCAAAGCTTGGCCTAAGGAATTACCTGTGGCTGCAGGAAGCAACATTTGTATCTATATCTCTTCTTTCCTGAGTTGGAGAACTTTTCTTGGCCTCCTGTAATATTAGACTTATCTAATATAATGTATATTTTTTTTACCAAGCTAAAAAAAATCTAGTCATATTTTGGAGAGAGAGAGAGAGAGAGAGAGAGAGAGAGAAGAAGAAGAAGAAGAAGGAGGAGGAGGAGGAGGAGGAGGAGGAGGAGGAGGAGGAGGAGGAGGAGGAGGAAGAAGAAGAAGAAGAAGAAGGAGAAGAAGAAGAAGAAGAAGAAGAAGAAGAAGAAGAAGAAGAAGAAGAAGAAGAAAAATACTTAGCATAAAGTTCAGACACCAAAAAAAACAAAAAACAAAAAACAAAAAAACCCAAAAAACTGAATACAATGAGCATTGAGCTTTTCTTCTCTCCTTGCCACTCAAAAGTATCCACTGTTACGTACAAGTGTACCAGAGTCTGGAAAAGGGTGGGGCCCCTGGAGCTAGAATTACAGGTTGTTTTGAGCTAGGAACCAATCTTGTGTCTTCTGAAGGAACACGTACTCTTAACCACCCAGCAGTCTTCTCTCCAGCCCCAGGAAAAGGTTTAAACTTAAACAGAGTTTAACTGAAGAATATAAAGCAAATACCTATCATTACCGGGCTACCTTGGTGGTCTCAGATCTCTGGCTCCTTTCTGGCTATGTAGTACTATCCGGTTGTGCTTGTAAACTACATTTACCTGGCTACTGAGGAGACTCCTGAGTCGCTTGTCTTTCCTGAAGTAGTTCAGTTTTTGGTTTTTGCTTTCTCATATGCTTCTCCTTTGTACCTCTGTACGTCAGGGAACTAATCCCAGATCTTCAAGCATGCTCAGCACATACCTCCAGATTCACGTTCTTTAATGACTGGGGGTGGGGGCGTATTTTTTCTTTTGGATTTCGAGTTTGTTGTTTGTTTTGTATTTCCTCAATACTAGCGTTCTCTTAGTTTTACACCAGGCAGGTACTTTTCCTATCATTTGCATTTCACACTCTTCATACTGTCTTTTTAAAGGTAACTTTTATTCTTTGACAATTCCATTCATTTACAAAGAGCCTTGATTGCTTTCGCTTCCCTACCCTCTAATCGCCCCTCCCCTGGGACCCAGTCACTTACTGTCCTCACTAGAAGTCCCTTTCCCACATGTGTGTGCATTTTTGGATTGTTTGTTTGAAATCCACTGAGTTTTAACCAGGATCATCATCATGACCGTGGGGTTTGGAAACATCCATTGGAGCTTGGGCTCCTCAGCGGGTCCACACTGAAGACAACCTCTATCAAATCCTCCACAAACCGTCAGTAGTCAGTTGTTTAGCCGGAAGGGGTGGGGCCCAGTGAGTCCCTCCCTGATCCATGATTGACTCTGATAGGTTTAGTTTTATGTCAGTCTAATGTTGTGGTTAATATTCAAAACGGCATGGCCCAAGCTGCCATGTTCCCAACTAGGCAAGGCCTGAGGCCAAGAGCAGTGGCGTTCGGCTCTGACCGGCCAGAAGCACTGGCCCTGGCACCCACAAGACACCAATGTGGGAGATGGCTCTACCAATCTTCTGCGATGTCTCCATGAAGTTTGGGTGAACCCCAGACAATACCGTCCATCCACGCAGTACCCGGTAGAAATGAGCCTCTAATGCGTAAAGATTATCCAATGACTTTATATATTTGGTAATGCCCAAATAATAAGATGCCCACACAATTAGAGGTGTTACACAATACCTAACCTAGATATTACAACTACCTTAGACTGCTGGAGACAGGCGCACATCCGCTGCCGTCTTCCCCTCTCTCCTCCGTTCCTCTCCCTCTGCTAGCTCCTCCTCTTCCTTCTCCTCTTCTTCTCCTTACTCCCCCCACATTAACTCCTCTCAAATTACCGAGTTTATTGTAAAATGTTTCAGGAGAAATATCCCACTACAGTCTAATGCAGGTAGCAATGGTCCCTGTGAACCTACAGTGACCTTGGTTGTGCTGTGTCCAGAAGATAGCGTTTTGTAGCCCCCTTCCCTGTCTCCTTGCTCTTTTGTTTTCACTATCGTTCAATACAGAGGGAAGCTTCCCTGATTAAGGTTGAAAGAAGTGTCACAAGTATTTAGAAGTATAAATATTTAGAAGTCAGCTCAACATCATGACTGGCTAAACAAGTATCGTGAGTTCACTCCTAGGAACTAAGACCCTCTTAGCCATGAGTTTAGGAATAAGTTTATAGTACCAGACATGAATTTCCTCTTGTGAAACACACAGTAGACCTAACCAGTGAGCAGTTGGTTACTCCCATAATAGCTGTGCCATTACTGCACCAGTAAGCACAACTTGCTTAGCAGGTTGCTAGTGTAGTTTGTCATCTTCACAGACCAGTTAGACTGTTGATACCCTTTCTCTCCCAGTAGTACCTTCTGGTAAGTACTATAAAAGCTCAGTTCTGTCTTGATTTCTCTACACCTTGTAACCAAGGTGTATGGTGTCTCAAATAGGATCTTACCAACTGGTAGACAGCCAAGAAGAGTGTCAAGATTTTTCTCTATTCTGGGGGCCTCTGAGGCCTCCCTGATCATAGGGGGTGGTACTATCAGGAGGCTGCCTGATTGGAGGAGGTTTGGCCTTGTTGGAAGAAGTGTGTCACTGCATAGGTGAGCTTTGAAATCTCCTATGTTTAGGCTCCACTTCCTGGCTGCCTGCAGGAGACAGTCTCCTGCTGCCTTCAGATGAAGAAGTAGAACGCTCGGCTACTCCAACACCAAGTCTGCCTGCATGCTGCCATACTTTCCACCACGATAATAGACTCAACCTCTGAAACAGGGAGCCAGCTCCAATTAAATGTTGTACTTTATAAGAGTTGCCACAGTCATGGTGTCTCTTCACAGCAGTGAGGCCCTAAGACATCCGGGCACACAGGGTTTTAGCTTTCTTAACTTATGTTTTTAATTGAATTTCAAAGTAGGAAGTTTCCAAATGGCATTTTCACATATTATTAGTTTGGGCCAACTCTTCTCCATTCTTCCTCCAGGCCCCATTTTCTGCCACCTAGGTTCTGCTCATCTCTCCCTTACGTCATCCCACTGAATAGTCCTTTTCTAGCTTCTCCCCTTCTGTAGATTGGATGCTGAGACTGACATGAAATGGTTCAGTGTCTGTGTGAACTGATGCGCACAGGCAAGGGTCTTCCTAATAGGGACTTTGACACTGAAAGGATTATATCCCAAATGGGATATTATATTATATTATTCTGCACCACCTGAAAAGGTACATAAGGGTTCAGTTTTATATTTTTCAAATACAGGGACACTTAAGTTCTCTTAATTTAAGAGATATAATAATTATAATTTAATAAAAAAGACCCCCCCCTTGCTTGGGCTGCAATCTCTGTCATAATTTAAGTGTCCATTCATGTGCAGGTGGGCTGGGGACTGTCTAATCCATGTCTCCATTCTCTTGCCCGTGTGTGCACTTATTCACATGATTCTCATTTCGGCGCGCCGCCCCCCGAACACACACGCACACACAGATCCTGCAGAAGCTAGCTTCTGCCTCATTTCTTTTTTGGGAACACTATGATTCTTCTTAATCTTTCTGTTTCAGTGCATCCTTTAGAATTAGTTGTTGAGCTTTGGACTGGTAAGATGTTGAATATTATACCGCCAATCAGAGGGAGTTGACAGTTTTGAAAAGGAGCAGAGTTAGAGGACTGACAGTGGTCAGGACTTACTAGAACACTCTGATAACAAGCCAGTGCCATACCAGCTCGGCCAGATACAGGGATTGGGCACACATTACACAACTCCACACATAGATACCTGATGTTTGCCAAGGTAATTCATTGCAGGGTTTATTATCTTTTACATAAATGGACCAGAAGCAACTGGTTATCTGTTTATCATCTGTCTGTCTGTCTGTCTGTCTGTCTATCTATTGATCATTTATCATCTATTTGTCATATGTATATGTGCTATACATATATATGTATATATAAATAGATACACAATTATATATGGTAAGAGGGGGGATTTTTTTCAGAGAGAAAAGTCTGTCTATTTTGTTCTTTAAGACAGGGGTGTTCACTGGCCACGAGCCTCTGAGAAGTCACCTGTCTCCAGTGCTTCCATGTTGAGATTATAGTATTTGCAATCAAGCCTGGCTTTTCCAGTGTGGCCTCTGGTTGTCTGGGAGGCAAGCACTTTAATGAGAAGCCACCTCCACAATCTCTGTTCACCTCCTCTTATGAAGAGACGCTCCAAGTCTTTTCTCCTTTGAAAGGCTTCCCCCCTTTAAAAAAAAAATAGCTATTTAACTTCAACTACTAGTAGATTCAAGAAATATTATTATTCTGTAGATTCTTCTAGTGCTGTTCTCTTGCATTTCTTTAAAGAATTTTGTTCTCTTTTTCTTATTTCCTTTTGGCTCATTTTGAACTATATTAGGCTATAACCACGTATCTACCTTGTGACTTTACTCATTATTTGTAGGAATAGTATTTTTCTCTTTAGAGTTTAACATTATTATTTATTCAGGTTTGTGTGTGGCTGTGTGTGCACGTACCATGTGCACAAGTGAACATCGGAGGACATGCTTTGGAAGTTGCTTCTCTCTTCCCACGGTGTGGTCCAGGGATTGAACTCAGGTAGTCCAGCTTGGCAGCACACACCTTTACCCACTGAGCCATCTACCAGACTGAAATTACAATTTCAAACTATAATTTTCAGTGGAATTTTACCACAATCCCTTCTTGTGAATAATTTTCTCGTGAAAATAGCTCCCCTATGTTGCGGGAGATATTTGAAAATGAACCCACAATCTTTCCACGCTAACTCCAGACTACTCTTGGCGCGCCAACTCTTTCTACCGATCTGGTTCCCCTGGGCTGTTCTCCAGCTTGCATCCGTAGCAACCAGTCACTGTTTTCACTTCCGGTTCACTCATCCCTGGAGCCACTAGTTCCTTCACAGCCTTATATAACCACCCAGTTGTCAGCGGACCCACCTTATAGCAACCCAGTAAAGTAAAACTCTAAAGCTTAAGATTAACCACATAGATTTATATATCAACAAATACTCAATACACAAGGTGTCCACACAATTAGAATTGTTATCCCAATGAACTAACCTTGATGTGAATCATGCTAGAGACACGAGGGTATACATCTGCAGTCATCTCGCCTCTCTCCTGTTCCTCTTCTCCTCTCTCCCTGTGTTTTTCCTGTCTTCCCAACTCCTAGCTCCGCCTCCCTCTTCCCTGTCCAATGACAGGGCTCTGCTGCAAATACATTGGGCAGGAAATTTCTGCCACGCCCCTTAACTTTTAAGAATTGATGTGTTAAAGCTTCATGTTGCTTGCATCAAGTGCCCAAAAATACAGTCATAGCCACTGAGATTCCTTGCTCTCTCCTCTTTTCTCTGTATTATCTGAGCCAACACAGCTGTCTGGCTCCTTCTTTGGTCCCCTTATGCCTGTCTGATCAATTTTGAATGATCTTGCCTGAAATGTCTTATGGAGTTTTGTCCTAAAAAGGTGACTTCAGCGCCAGCTCTTTCCCACATTCACACCCCTTTTCCTGGAGAACCCTCACCCTGCTCGCCAGCTTTCTGGGTCTGCTATTGGACTGTCTGTCCGATTCTGAATTTAGCCATCTCCCAAGAGCTGCCTTGGCACACATTGGTACTAGTGGGCTATTTTACAGTATCCCCGTTTTCAAATTCATTTGTTCTTAATTCATGTAAGTAGGAATGACATTTTATTAAAATAAAAACAATCAAGAGGCATAATTTAGGTTAGCAAAAATGACTAATGTCTGTTAGGCCTGCTTTATTAGTCTCCTGTATTACTTAAGGCAGTAAATTCACCTTCAACAGCTACATTCTAAAAGCAATATATTTTATTAAGCTGAGGTTAGCCTGAAAAATCATCTTTGTGAAGGAAGACCAAGATTTCACTGGGATGGAATCATTTCCATGAAGAAGCTTGAATAGCCTTGTGAATAGAGAAAGCTCCTGTAGTTGAAGGGAAAGCTCACACTGTTGTTCTGCAGGCTAGCCCCAAACTTCTAACCCTAAGAAATGCCATCCTCACTCTGCAGCACTGTGGTAAGGCAGGAAGGAGTCTGGAGTAAGAATTCATTTACCTATTTTTCCACTTCTGACCATTGTAAGCACACAGATGAGTTGGTTTTGGACTTACATGGTCAGTTAGACCATACTATATCCAAAGAGGTCTGCTGGGATCAGGTTCCTGTGATGATTAGAACCTTCACAAGTGTTGACAGCACTTTGAAAGGTCCATAGGACTTCTAACATATAATTTAAACAATACATTTGACTTGTGCTTCCAGCTGAGATGGAATAAGACAGATCCATCATAAAAGACTAAGTTTACACAAGAAAACATATGACAAAAATGGCCTTTGGAGCCCTGGGTATCACATGAGGAAGGATATGAAAGAAAGCAGTGAGCCTCTTGATGATCACATTCTCCTCTCTTGGGGGTCTCCATGTTTTAACACAGATGAGAGAGCCAAGCGAAGCCCAGCAGACCCTCTCCATCGAGGAGATAGAGATGAATCTTCCGGAGCTAAGCAGTCTCAGGATGCAAATGAGTATCAGAAAGAAACTATCTGAGGCCCAGGGAAGACCTGGCCTGAGCGTGAGAGGCAGCCTGGCAGATGCTCTCAGGGTAGGAGCAGTTCTCGGGAGAAACACTCTTCAGCAGTGGGGAACAGACTATGGAGTATCCTGGCTCTACTCTGTAGAACGTAGCCTTCAGGGGTCTAAGTGACATAGTACATTCCAGAAGAAGTTAAGTGGGTTTATAAGAATACAAATACCCAGTTACCAATGAAAGGAACTATACAATGTCTGGCACCTAACCAAAGATTAGTGGAGCATGCACATAGACAGGAGACCAGAGCTCACAGTTAACAAGGGTAATCAAGCAAACTGGGATCTAAGCAGATAACTTAGAGGGTAACAGGGAAGCAGATACCTTTTGTTTTTGTTAACTTGGAGTTGTTGTTGTTTGAGGTAGAATCTCACATAATAGTCCAGACTGCCCTCAAATAATCCTCTGGCCTCAGCTGCAATACATACATGCACAATCATGCCAGAGGAAAACAGATCTTAGTATTGTTTTTTGATATGTTTGCATTCAAGGGTTCAATACAAAATTAAGCTTCCAGCAATGAAGAGTTTAGTGTCTGAGATGAGAAATACACTGGTTAGGATTAATTCCAGATCAGAGAAGAGATAAGTGGACCTGCAGATATAGACTGATAAATTGTTCAAAAATAAAACATACAGCAAACAAACAAAAACCCTAAAAACCCAAACCAGCTAAACAGATAGGATAAACGTAGACTAGGAGTTAACCTCAGAGCACTGATTCTAAAATAACTGGGAGTCCCTGGGGCAGAGTGGGGGGTAGGGGAGAAAAAAAAAACATTGATAATTTTGCCAATTTTGATTTTTAAAAAATCAAATTCTACAGATCTAAGAGATCAACAAACCATGGCTAAAACTATCTGAGGGTGCCTCGTGATGAAAGCAGGATGTGACAAGACCAGTGGTAAATGGGACAGTTCTGCACAGGTGAGAACTAAGGAGCAAGTAAGGATTCTATCAACCCAGCTACTGCACAAAAGGCCATAGAAGAACAGCGGTTTTAGATTTTTGAGAGAAAACAAAACTAGGTTGAATCCAAATTATGCTTTCATAGCTACTCAGTTTCAAGCTTAGAGCTTGAAATCAGATACTAGGAGGACGACAAAACTTTAAGGATCATTATCCGTAGAGAAATAGGAAAATCATCATTTGGTATAGCCTTTCCCTAGCCCCAATTCCTATGCTGGCAACTTTATTGCCAAGTTCATCATTGTCTCTGTTAAAAACAGATACACCATCTATGGTCATTGATAGGACCTTGTGCTCCTAAAGAGGCCATCATTAAGATCAAAGGCTAGCCTATAAACGCTGTTCAAAACTATTCTCTGTGCCCTCTTTCCCATGCGTCGTCCATGTGTATTCTGCAGCTAGCTAGAACCATAGCACATTTCCCTGTGCTAGACACAATGAGCTGTTATATACTCCTTTCTGTGTCCCCCCCTTTCAATTTTCTCAAGCCTGTAACCTACTCGTTCTCAAAGCCTCATTTCAGATTCTAGAGCTCTGTACTTGTGCATCAGACCCGTCAGAATAGCTGCTCGACCCTCCAAAGTATAATGAAGCAAACAGAACTCTATTCTGGTATACCAAAGCCATCCTTCCCTCATGACAAAGTCATCACTAGAGGTTGGTCAGTAGCCAGTGAAACCTATAAGCTGCTACTGAAGAATTCATGAACAGAAGCTCTAGGCATCATCTGATACAGGTACAGGCAGGAAAAAAAAAATCAGAACTACACATAGAGAATGGTGCTGATGGGACATACTAGTCTCTTGCTGTTCCCAAACCCTCTGGGAAGAAAAGCAAGAGTTAGAAAACTGCAGTCCCACTTGGACCACAGAAAGAATCCATGTTTGCTGAATAGTTGAAGCAGACCCATGTTGAGCATGTGGAATGTACCGGGCAGTGTTGTCATGACAACTCTATGAGGCAGGTACTTTTATTTATCCCCATTTTATAGAAGGGATAGATAACTTAATTATGGTCAATATGGCGAAGCTAGAATTTGACCCAAAAGACTTCACTTGAACTCATGCTCTACCAACCTTTCTCAAGTGTGCTGGGGAAAAAGTCACACCAAAGGTTGACACACAGTTAGTTGGCCCTTACTCCTTACCTATCCTGAATTATGGCACAAATATCACCCGCTTTGCCTAGCTCATAGGTCATTTGAGGAATAAGAGAAGTATGGAATTTGAGAATGGCTTTGTAGTCTGGCAGCTTAAAGCCTGTGGGTGTTAATCCCTACACCCCCAAAACCCAAAGGTTGTAATATTTTTCAGTGCCATACAAATAAGGTCACTTAGGGACAGTAGTTTCGAGAGTGAGAAGAGCAGGAGGGATGAGGTATGGGAGCCTGAGAGCAGCCACCAAAGCAGGGCTCACACTGGTTGCTTCTTGGGCCAAAGGATCTTGACTCAAGAGTAACAAGGTTCATCAGAAAGTTTCAACCGCAGATTAACGTAAGACTCAGGAGTTAGGTTAAATAGCCATAGTCAGGAAGGGTTAGCCCCAAATTTATTTTTGTCTACCTGTAATTAGAAACTCTAAAAGATTCAGAGGAAACCAACCTTACTGGCTAAAAATCTTTAAAATATGCTGTTTCAATCCCAGCAACTGGGAGGCAGAGGCAAGCAGATTTCTGAGTCCAAGGCCAGCCAGGCCAACCTGGTTTATATAGCAAGTTCCAGACAAGTCAGGGCTATATAGTTGAGACCCCCATCTCAGAAATCCAACTAGGTATGGTGATAGTTTTTAAGAAGAAAATCTTTACATACATACATACATACATACACACACACACACACACACACACACACACACACACACGTACACGCACGCGTAGCTTGAAGCAAAAAACAATGGAGCTTGGCCTCTGCTTCACAGCCCTAAGAGCACTAGTTTCTGTGCAAGTTGTGTGTGTGATTCTCCACAGCAACAGTGTGGAGGTTGAGTGAGCATGTGGGCTGCAGAGCAGTGGTCACAAACTTCTGTGTCAACTAATCTCCTGTCACCTAAATTCTAAACCCGCTCAAAGTGAGAGACTCATTAGTCTGCAGTGGGTACAGACTTTTTTTTTTTTTTTCCTAAAGCAAATTAGAAACAGCTAATAGACCAATACATACTGCTCATTTTAAGATATTGTCATTCCTCATTTTCTGTGGGATCTGGGGTGGGGGGAGGAGGCTATCAGTCCCAAGGAAATTAATATACATGTGTGTTTTGATCCTGAAGCAATAATGCTTTTAGGGATAGAAGTGGGAGCTTTTCAGAGACGGAGGGAGAGAGAGGGAGGGAGGGAGGGAGGGAGGGAGAGAGAGAGAGAGAGAGAGAGAGAGAGAGAGAGAGAGAGAGAGAGAATGCACTTCTGTTTTTTATGGTTTCTAATCCAATTCCCCCAATCTTCTGAGTAAAGTTTTACCTTCGGAAGAATTTGTAGTCTATGCAAAACAGACTTTAAAACAACTCAACCTCCCCAGCTGTAGCATGGAGTGGCAGAGACGGCCTTGGCTCTTAGCAGCTTTCGTTGTACAGCATGGTTCTCATGGGTTGAGGAGACAGGAGTGACACAGCTGTGCAGCCATCTGCTTTCTTCAGCAACACCAAAGAGTCCCATGCCTGGGGACAGAGCTGGATTTCATCAGGGACAGTGACAGTACTTGTTTGTCACAGAGCTTCGAGCATTGGCCCATAGACATAGCTTTCTTCTCTGAGGCTAAGTAATGCTTGTGAAATTGCAGGCTGAGATTTTGAGTTAATAGGGTCACTGCTGCCTCTTGAATGCATGAACCAAGGTGGGGGGGGGCTGGAGGGGGAAGAAAAAGATAGTAGCTGTCTGAGCCAACAACAGAGGGTTCCTTAGTTTAACATCATGCAAGAAAAGGTTCCTGCTGGCCAAGGGCTCATTCTGCAGCCCTGCAAGGGCATAGCCAGCTTGCAATAGCACCCAAATCTAGCTGCTAGAATTCTCTAAATTATTTATTAGCCATGGCTAATAAATTAGAAATGAATTAAAGGCCTTTGGGCTCGATCACGGATATGTTCCTCATTAATGAATCTCAAGCATTCTACTGTAAAATGGAAGGTTTCCATGGGGGCTTTTGTCATGTCTTGGTCCCTTGGATGGAGGAATAGCTGATGCTGCTACATCTGAATATTGCTGCCTCAAATCCTCTTACTAGAAGCTGAACAAGAACAAGTAAGCTGTTCGGTCACTTAATTCACTTCCTTCCGGTCAAAAACACCCGATCCAATTCCCACTTGAGAAAAAAAATTGAACCTACCTCTCTCCTGACCATCAGCAAAGTTTCTTTGCTTGAGGTTTGCGGCAGGAATCTCAGATTTCCATAGGAATGTTTGAAGTAAAAACTAAGCTAACAACTGGGCCTCTCTGGGTCAGGATCTCTCCAAAACATCAGGCTTACCCTGGGCAGTCCATTGAGCTAGTCTTAAGGCCTAAACACACATCAGGATAAAGATACCAAAGAGTATCTGTGGCTTGTGGACCTCCTCATGTACCTTGGGATATGTAGCTCTGGCACACCCAGCCTCATGAGATAGATGAAATTTATAGTTCCCCAGCTGTGGGCATCTCTTTCATGTATGCTCCCGTACATACACAGAAATCTGGTAACAGACAAGGACTTTTGCTCATATTTTTTTTAATGTATCACAATGAGCAGGAAACATACTTGATGAAATATTTTCAAAGGAGTATATTCAATTACCATCTACAATCAACTTAACTATGACAACAAAGTTTTTTTTTTGTGACAAATTTCTTTTTCAGTTTGAGAGTCCCTTGCGGTTCTGTTAGTCTCCATGTATTTTGGTACAGTTCGAGATCAGCATTGTTACAGTAACAAAAAAGCTAACAAGACTACATTATAGAAAAACACCAAGAACATCATTTTTGGTTTCACTTGCTCTATTTTTTTTTTGTTTTTGTTTTTTTGTTTTTGTTTGTTTTTTTGTGTTTTTTATGTTGTTGTTTTTTTTGTACATTGCAAAGGCTGTTCATATACCTCTTTACCTCAGGGTCACGTTCATTTATGCTTTCTTTCCTACCCAAACTTGCCCCCCTCCCCCCTGAAGAAAGTAAACAAACAAAACAAAACAAAAAACTAGTCAAAGCTTTGTTTCACAGTGGGCAGTATCTCAGCGCCAACAAACAACCAACTCAGTTTTATGCTTCTATTTAAAATGTTTTAATTTAATTTATTATTTAAAAAAAATATATGTCCATGAACATCAAGTGCACTGGCTTGGGTCACTGCCTCTCTCCTGCAACTTCCTGCCATGCCTGATAAACTCAGGGTTCAACAAGTGCTGCCTGTTTTACTTTACTTTCAATTGTGTAAAACTTTGGCCACATTCATCTTTTTAAATAGCTCTTAAAAAAAAAAAAAAACTTCCTAGATGCATTAAGAGAGTGTGTGTGTTCCTTAAGTTTCTTTAGGGAGGGATAAAGAAAGGATGCCTCTAAGAACTTCAATTCCGACAGGTATCTTGGTGCTGTGTGCCAAATAGTGTCTAGCACCGAGCCACATCATGAAGGAACTAAAGGGGGCGGAATTCATCCAATAACTTAAAAAAAAAAAAAGAAGTGCCAATAGAAGTTACGAACTAATTTTAAAAGTGAGTTGAGATAGTCTGTTTCTCAACGGCTCACTCCAACAGCAGACAGGAGGAGTACAAACTCCCCGCGTGAGATCAGTCTAAACAACCGAGCACTGTATAAATGCATGCCTTGCTACAGATCATGGCCACTTGTCTGCCTCCAGGTTTTCACCACCACTGACTGCTTCGCTGTTTCTGGGTTAGTGCTGAGAATTTCTTCCTTGATGAACATGTATGTGGGTGAGTGGCGCGGCTGCAGAGGAACGCGTTCTTTAACCCACTTCCGGGGTGGGTTGGGGGTGCGGCTGTAGTAAACGCGTTTCATTAACCCGCTTCCGGGTTGGAACAATCCCACACCTCCTCTGAGGAAAACTGATGAGTAGAAGCCATTCTACCCAGCCTTACCTTATTGTTGCCAAAACACACTCACAGGTCAAGGCATGGCACAGTGAAACACTGACAGTCACTGCCTCACAGAGGGAGGATGATTGTAGCTCCAAATAGAACAAACAAAACCATTGGGGAAGGGCTGGCAGAGTCACAAAGAAACTTGAGGTTGGGAGTAGGGAGGGTAGAAATTGCACTATTACCAAGCAATATCATTTTTAAACGACAGTTTTCAGAGAAGACCTAGCAGAATTTGACAGGTAAAGCTAGTGTTAAATTGTTAATTGGTATCACACAGAGAACCAAAAACAAACGTGTTTTTTTTTTCTTCTATAGATACAGACACAGTAACATACAACAGTTAAATGGCAAAAAATATATATATATATATTTCATAGAGTTACAAACAAGATAAAATAATGAAAAACAAAAAAAACTGTACAACTTTAAAATTTAAAAGTGTTCATCTCAAAACACAGGGAGAAATACAAGAATTCTTGTTAAAAGGAAATAGGTATTTAAAACAGTAAGTGTTTTGTGTACTTGTTTTTGACACCTTATGCTACAACTGGATACTGATATGAATAGTTAGGATGGTATTTTTATTATTTCTACCTTTAAAAAATTAAAAAGGAATTTGCACTGTGCATCAGCCTAGTTAGAAATATGTACAACAGTTCAGAATCTACTCTTTAACTAAAAACGAATTCATAAAAATAGTCCCGGCAAAAAAAAAAAAAAAAAAAGGAAAGAAAAATGAAAAATTTCAGATCTTGGAATGCTCCAGTCTTTTGCAAAGTTGATGAATGGCTTCAGCACTGGGGGAGAAGCCCAGAAGGTGGCCAACGGAACCTGGATTCACAGTCTTCAAAGTTCCCTTTGAAACATAAGGAAGAGAGGGAGGGAGGAGGACTTCACACTCTGGGGGCAAGGGAAATTGTGTCTGTTGGTGTTTGGCTAGGAAAGAGAGGCAGCACAGCATCTATTTGTCTTCAAAACTTATTGTTTTAGCAGCACAAAGTTTTCCTTTAAAGCTCAGACGGTATTTTTAAGATGACAAGGGGGTGTGTGTTGAATCGTGTTGTCGTAGGACTATGGACATTAACATAAACATGCATGCCTCCTGCAAGGCTTCCTCTTTTGCTGTCCATACATTGCTATCTGTTTTGTCGGCTGCACTCTGGATCACTCGCTGCTCAGACTGCCTGACAGAAGGACAAAACTTTGAAGTTAAAAAAAAAAAAAATGTGTCTTTTGGTATCTGGAATTATCATTAAAAATGGCCTCTCTGCTTGCAGAAGAAGCACATAACAACCTGGGAACTGTTTTGTGTTACTCTTTCTTTTATTAAACTAAGTCTTGTTTGTTTAAATCAGAAACAAATTCTCAAGTAACTAGAACCCTTTCCCTTTTTTTCTGCATCAGCAGCGAAAGGGTGTGTCTTTGGATTTTTTTTTTTTTAAAGCATGAAATTTCTTTTTTTTTTTTTTCTGAGAGAGGAAAGTAAAGACACAAACACAAAAAAGAAAAACAAACAAACAAAACCAAATTAATAGCCAAAAACGTCTTAGAAAAAGCACACAGCCCCAATTACACAAATTGAAACAAATGTTTTAGTTCAAGAAAAGAATATTTGAAGTATCCACAGACCGAGGAGAGAGAGAGAGAGAGAGAGAGAGAGAGAGAGAGAGAGAGAGAGAGAGAGAGAGAGAGAGAGAGAGAGGAAGAAAAGTAGGGATAAATTAAAAAATAAATGCTTAGGGCTACCAGATACAGGTAACTAGAATTAAATGTCTTCCAAAAGTCTCAACTCCCCAACAAAAATAATCTGTGAGAATCCTGATGATCCCTAGAATCCTCTGAAATCCTTTCTTTAGGTTTATAAAATAATTCTGCAGCCATCCTCCAAGAAATAAAGGTGGCCACTTTAAGTGGGAAATTAGAGGACGGGAGTTGGGGGGAAGGGGGATAGAGACAAAGTTGAATTAAGGGACAAAGGGAAGAGAAGCTGGGTGAAGCAATAGATTGCAATCTATCCACTAGGGATGAACAAGACAACATCAAATGAGGAGCTGTCGCTGGACCACACAAAAGCTAAATGTACAAAGGGTTTAAGTCTACCATACTGCTTCAGCTCATTCCCGATGAAGCAATCTACTCAACACCAAAAATGGTCATACCTACCATAAATACAGAAAGTCAGTTTTTAAAACTTGTCTTTTTTTTTTTTTAAGCTACAAGTCCTCAACACTCTTTGTGTGTGGGTTTTGTTTTTCTTCTGAAAGTGGGAGTGCTTAACTTTTCCCCTTGAAATTGGCTTCAGCAGAAAAGCTATTCTTAAAAATCCCCAGAAAGCTAAAGCAGTTCACATTGTTTCTCTTGAATACTTTCTGCCCATTTTTTTTTAAATTAACAAAACAAAAAAATCTTTTTCTGGAACAAAAGAAAAAAAAAACATAAAACAATGATTCTGAAAACAACGAAGTGTGACCGATTGACCTGAGAATAAAAAGACATTACATTTCTTCTTTTTCTTTTAGCAAGCCATTGGTATCTGAATGCTAAGATAGCAAGAAATTTAAAACCGCAACACGGTGGAGTGCTTTCCCATACAGTGCATGCCGGGCTCCTCTGTGCTATCAAGGTGGGGCAGTTCTCAAAAGGGGCAAATATACAAGGGGTTTAAGCTCCAACAACAATAGGCAGGCCCTGTGGACTTCAGTTTCCCAGACCAATAGTACCTTTAAAAGGACACAATTTAACAGGGTTAGGGTTTGTGTTTTCTTTTTTTAATATTAAAAGAAAAAAAAAAGAGAGACAAGAATGTAAAATCACCGGCATAGATAGGTATATGGGAAAACAACCCACGCTTTTTCCTTTTTTTTTCCTTTTTTTTGTTTTTGTTTTTTTGTGTTTTTGTTTTTTTGGTTAGAAGCTTTGGAATTGCAGTTAGTCTAGTTTTGAAATTGGTTTGTTATTAATCTTTTTTTTTTATTTAAATTCATTTGTAATTGTTCATCTTCAAAGCTTACAATCTGAAGGTGTCCGTTCCTACACTGGTCAGACCACTGTCCTTGGGGCAGCTGGGGTCTTTGGGACCCTCCACCGGGCTCGCCGGTCCGTCGGACTTTTGGCTGAGATCCGTGTCAGACTCCTCCGAATAGTCGTCTGTTGGCATCGAGGGCTGAACCCCTGAGGTGCTGCATGAACTTGAGGTAACCGTTGAAGATGAGGAGAGAGGAGGAAAAGAAGGGGGCTTCGCGGCCGAAGCCCGGGAGCCCACTGGCGGCCAAGACTTCCTGGAGGCGTGGGGGGAAGCGGACGAGGACGGGGCGGCCGACGGGGGAGGGGGGCTGTCGTTTGAGTGAGCGGCAGACTGCGAGGTAGATGCGGTGCTAGGATCGGGGAAGCAGGCAGAGTGAGGTAATAAACTAGGGTGCTCTTTGGCGTTTCTTGCTGCTCTCGTGATTGTTCTGTGTTTGTGCAAGGCCGACTCGAGATGCTGACTCAGCGCTTCCTCCCCGCAGAGCGCGCTCTCGCACGCCAGGCAGTGGTACGAGCCGCCACCGCCGCTGCCACCACCGCCACCGCCGCCGCCACCGCTGCCGGTGGGGACATGAAGCACCATCTCTTGCAGGTTCACCACAGACTGGCCGAAGAAGCAGAGGGACTTCAGGTGGCTCCTCGCCGCCTCCTCGTCGCCGAAGCCCGTCTGGCACTTGCGGCAGACCAACTTGTACTGCACCTTTGGAACAATGAAGGGGTCACAGAGGGAGTCCGCACTTGCACTTTTGCTTTCTGCTTCTGGCTCTTCTGGGGGTTTCGGCAGGAGGGGGGACACCTCACGGGGGACGTTTTTCTGCTCTTCTGGTTTGGGGGATTCTTTGGCAGGGTCTTTGTCTGGGGAAGCAGGCCCCTGGGGGACTGGGGTTTGGCTTGCTTTGGGCTGCTGCTGCTGCTGCTGCTGCTGCACTTTTTGTTGTTGTTGCTGCTGCTGCTGTAGTTGCCGCTGCTGCTGCTGCTGCTGTTGTTGTTGCTGCTGCTGCTGCTGCTGCTGAATCGCCTCCTGCAGACTCTGCTGGTATTGCTGGTACTGCTGCAGTAGTGAGCCTGGAGACAACCCCATCAGGGCCTGCGATAGGGCAGGGCTGTAGGGGAACAGGCCTTCCATGCCATACATCGGCTGCAGGTACCCACTTTGCAGGGCGCCAGGGATCTGGGGGGCATAATAAGGAGAAAAGCCCGGTACGAAGTAAGGAAGGAACGGGCTTGTGAGTAATGCTGTGGGGTCTGAAGTCAAGGCCGCCTGCAGGGCCTGCAGCTGAGCAGGGTCCACCGCATACTCCATGGCGGGCAGTGGGGCTGAGATGGTCGCTGTAGCCGCGGTAGGGGCCTCTCCTTTCTCCTTCTTGGGGACAGGTAGGGGTTCCCCTTTCCCTTTGTGTGCCTTTTCCTTCTCCTTTCCTTTCTCACCATCTTTGTCCTTCCGTTGCTGTTGCAGGGGAAGTTGCGGTGTGGGTATCTGCTGGGCTGCTGGCGGCGGCGGAGGCTGCTGCACCTGTGGCTGCGGCTGCTGGGGTTGTGGGGGTTGCTGAGGGGCCATTGCCATGGTGGCTTGTGCTGGGGTCGGGGAACTCAGCGAGGCTGAGGACGGTTTATTTGGTAATCCAGATGTGGGGAGGCCAGGGGAAGGTACCGTTGTGCTGGGCAGACCCATCAGGTTCGGTTTAGGAGACGTTAAAGCTAAAAGGAATGGAGACAGAGAGAAATCACAAGTCAGTCTAGGAGTGGGTGAATCACACACTCAAGTGTTGCACCCATGCCTTTGGCATGGTCACAGATACTTAAACCCAAAGGGTCCTCTCAAAGCCAGTCTTGTCAACAGATGTACCCTGCCATGCTCAGGGTTAGTGGGACAAGTATTTTTTAATCAAGACACAGACCTGGGTCAGCTTCTATTCGTCTTCATTCAGAAAACCTTGCAGCATCTCCCTGCCCAGTATCAACACTCACTAGCTCATCCTTTCCTTGCTGTCAATTCCAGATACCATTTGCTTTTGCCCAGCACAGATCAGCTTCTAGCAACTGGGACTCACGTAAACCAAAACCATCATCAAAATGCTACGGAACGAGCATGGCCACAGGAGAACGCCTAAGCCGGAATCCTAGATAGGCCCCCCAAGGCTGCATAAACACACACACCAGCTTCTACACATGTCATCATCCTGACCACTGCGGCTTCAGTAGGGTAGAGAGAAGATGAATGAGAAGGTAGAGGAAGAGTCTGGGAAGAAAGAGAACAACTCATTCAGGGAAAATTGCTCCAGTGCCTTGGGTCTGCTGATGGGCAAGAGTAAGTCTTCGGAGTCAACAACACACAACCACAACAGGGCCGATGGAGTCGCAGACACTTAGGGTGATGACACCCTCAGATCCCAGGGTATCAGAGCCTATCCTAGCTGCTGCTTTAAGTTTTGCTTCTCAGTGACAATGGACTATAGTGCCCAGACCATACAAAGTATAGTCCTATCTACCTTGATCAGCCCTAATCTAGCACCACATGCAGAAAGTTTACCCACCCCAGGGCCCAAGAGCCTCTCATCTCCACAGCTGTGTCTCACAAAAACTAGGTCACAGAGTCACAGGACCGAGTTTCTGTGGTGGTTTGAATACGCTTGGCCCAGAGAGTGCTACCATTAAAAGGAGTGGTCTTGTTAGAGTAGGTGTGGCCTTATTGGAGGAAGTGCATCACTGTGGGGGTGGGCTTTGGGAGCTTCTTTCTAGCTGCCTGAAGATGGAGGACTTCTGACTGCATTTGGATCAAGACGTAGAACTCTTGGCTCCTTCTCCAGCATCGTGTCTGCCTAGCTGCTGCCATGGTTCCTGCCATGATGATAGTGGACTGAACCCCTGAAACTGTTAAGCCAGCCCCAATTAAATGTCCCTTATAAGAGTTGCCTCAGTCATGGTGTCTCTTCTCAAGCCCAAGCTGTGATAAGACAGGTGTGTGTGTGTGTGTGTGTTGGGGGTGGGGGGAGGGAAGCAGAGCTCACTGGATAATGGAAGATGGCGAAAAGAGGCGGGCACCAGAAAATTCAGACCTTGGAGCACCTCCCCATCTTCTCCCAGAAAGCTGAAGTAGAGCTTGCCTAGTATGACACTGTCCTCTGGGGTAAGGGGTTGAGGAGTGGGGCAAAACCACAATACCCTGAAGCCTAGAGTTGGATGAAGACTGTCGGCTTGAATGATACAATGTATCAAATGCTCCAGAGTAAAGAGAGCAAAGAGCACCACTGCAGTCCGTTGCCAGTCCCAGGAGAGCCACTGAAGGCAACACATCCTATTTATTTCATGTATATGAGGGACGGGACCTAGTTAAGATGTGACTGGCTACTGAGAAAAGTGCGAAGGCTTGTTGGAATTATAAGCTCTGAGTTTAGGGCATGACTTTCTGTGTGCCGGGAGGCAGTGGGCCTGTCTAGAACGTCTGTGGCTTTGCCCATAGCTTCATGCTTTCAAGTGAAAGATTCGGGTCAGAAGGCCTTAGACTGAGACTGTGTGTGTTCATCTGGTGGACGACCAAGAGATTCGGACGCTAAGGAACACTACGGAACCCCTGCTATTTACCAAGCTCTGCACTGGCCACACTCGACAGAGCAGCTCAGGGCACCCTCACACCGTGGCTGTGACTATTGTTGGCTTTCTGATCTGTAAGATCAGAACGGGGCCAGGTTCTTCATCCCCTACTGGAACTCAGTTACTGTGGAGTCAGACTGACCTCGTGTGGGTTATGGCTGACACACATCAGACGTGTGACCTTTGGTTCACTGGGAGACTTCTTAAAACCTCAGCCTTCAATAGTCGAAGACTGCAGCCATAAGCTGGCCATGAGGAAAGAGCTTAGCATATGGTAACTGCTTGATAAACACAGGTTCCTTTCCACACCATTCCTGTTCCAGTGATTCTACAAGCTGCAGTAGCTGAGGTGCTTGGTAACTGAGGCATATCTGGCTGTCCTGATGATGAAGAACCCAGCTTTCTAGCCCTAGTCCACTCTAAGCAGTCAGAACCTGGGCAGCACATACCTTCTAACTGACTGGCTCATACTGGGTGTTGTGGAAGAGCATATAGAGGCCTGACTGGGAACTCTGTCTCCTACCCTAGCTTACTGAATGATCTTGATCTCTCTGGGCCTCAGATGTCTCTGAGGGGATACATCAGACACTCTGACTCTACTTTTAATAATTTTATTATTTTTTTGTGTGTTTGTGTGTGTGTGTGTTACATGTGCTATAGTGGGTATCTGAAGGCCAAAGGACATCTTTTGGAAATCAGTTCTTGCATTCTGCACTGTTGAAGCAGGGCCTCTCTTAAGTCTGCCCAGCTACACCCAGGTGTAGCTGGCCCAAAAGCTTCTGGGTCAGTCTCTTGCTTCAACTTCTCATCTAGAATCTTGGAATTACAGATGTGCGCCAGTGCGTTGGCATTTTTACGTGGGTTCTGGGAATCGAAATCAGGTCATTGGGTTTGTATGGCGAATGCTTTTACCCAATGAGCCATCTTGCTGGTCCCCCAGTCTCCTATTTTCATATTGTATGCTGGGCCTTCCCGCCAGCGTCCTGGGCTACAAGGATAACTCGAATGTCTGACCACTTACTTTCTTGGTTTGTTTTGCTGGCTTCATTCTCTGTCGCATACAGAACCTCTGTCTCAATGCTTTCTTTTCTTGTCCCTTTGGTAAGAAACTAGAGAGCAGGAATACAGTAGCTTCTATACTGTTGAACACTGCCACCAAAGATTGCTATGTTAATTTAACTAGGATCACTCTGGGAGGCAACAGAAGTGGCAAGCCCTGGAGGGTGAGGGTGAGGGTGAGGGTGAGGGTGAGGGTGAGGGTGAGGAGATACAAGGCTGAACTGTGAGGAGTGCTGTGGCTAGTTAGCACAGACCTTCGTAGAGGGGACTTGCTAGTGTGTGCTTAACCCTAACAGAATGCTGGAGAAGAAGGTCCGGTTTGAGGAGGACCGCTGGATCCCAGAGAGATGGGTGAAGACAGAAGCAGGGAGCATCTGTCGGGAGAACTCTAAGAGTCCCTAGCTTTAAGAGAGACCATACAAGCAGCAAACGTGTGTGATTCCAGATGCCCAAGGGTGGGAATGGAGAACGGAAGGGTGGCTGGGGATTCCCTAGAGTGCACTGTTAGTCACTTGTCTGAAAGAGTCGATGTGTTCACGCCCAAACTAAAAACTACATTGCCCAGTACAAGATTAGTGAATTCAAACGGAAATTCTCTGTGGAAACGATCACTCTTCTGAATAGAGGAGACCCTGTGGAGGAAGCCCCCAGAACACGTAACATCACAAGAGCGGGCTTCCTGCTCTCAAAACAATGGGCGGAACTGTAGGAGTGAGGGCAAAGGGTTCATTTCAATTCTCTCCAGCCAGCTAGCGGCTGCGGGGTCCAATACAGACTTAGCTGGGGAATCCCATTGTCTTCCATGTGTACCAATTACACAGGTGGGATCACGTGACCACGAGGTTTGACATTCCCTGGAAATTCATATATCAGGTGATTCTTAATAACACACACCATGAAAGTAACATACTTAGAAGTAGGCACTTCCGCCCCTGCACAGTGGTGTCCAAGGAATGTGCTGGCACGTGGCTGCAGGGGACCTGCAATCTTGTTGCCTTTTGAGATGACCAAAGAGGCTAGCTTCCTGCTTGCCTACCGCTCAAGAGTGTTGGGTTAACCTCATTAAAAAAACTGAGCTTCTGCTGAACTCTGAAAGCCATCACCTGGGACAGGACCCACCTGTGTTGGATGGGGTAAAGCCTGGCAAAGAGGGGCTGTTGAGACCGGGGAGCAACACAGGAGGAATGCCCTGGAGCGCCGGATATGTGGTAGGGAGGTTAAGAGCCTGAAGAGGGGCGTTGTCGAACATCCCTTGCTGTTGAGCCGCCAGTCCAAGGACCTCATTAGCCTTCTTAATCCGGTCCAGCTCTTGCTGAGCCATCAACTGGCGTACAGTGGCTGGGTCAAAATATTCTTTCTCCTTGTCCAGCTGGCTCCCGATGGTGTCCTTAACTTTGGAGATATGCTGTTGGGAAAAGATATGGTCACGTACAGACAGCCTCGCGCTGTACTTGATGCCACACAAAGTGCACTCTGTTTTGGGTCCCTCGTAACTCGTTTGGTTTATACCAAAATGCTTGGCCATGCTTAACTTGGACTTTTTCTCTTTTGCCCGGGCATTCTGGAACCAGACCTGAACAACTCTCTTTGGCAGTCCAATGTCATTGCCCAGGACCTCACACTCTAGCATGGTGGGTGTCCTGTAGTCATTAAAGCATGACTTGAGGACCTTCAGCTGCAGATTGGTCATTTGAGTGCGAAAACGTTTTTGCCCAGGTCGATCCCCGCTGTCACCAGATTTGCCGGCCGACCCGCTTGCCCCGGGACTCGGGGAGCAGGGGTCTGCCAGGCTTGAGGTTTCGCTGTAGTCCACTGTACCTTCGTTGTCATATTCCTTGCTATAAAAGCTCGGGGCTGGGCTGACCAGACCAGACGACAACCGGTCTTCATACTCGGACATCGCCATCATGGCTGCCTTGGTCAGCCCCTCGTTCGGTGCAGAAGATTTGGTTTCAGTCGCTATTCCTGTCGCGCTGTCGTTGTCGGCGTTCCCCTCGTCCCCCGTTGTGGTGTCTGTGATTGCAGTGTTGACGGAGGAACAGTCATCGTTGTCCAGCTTAGTTTGGTCAAAGTTCAGGTTAACCGAGGACATGGAGGGGCTTTCAAAGTCTTCGATCCCTTCCACCTTGATGGAGGATGGGCTGAGAAGAGTTCTGGGGGACAGCTCCATGGTTTTGCTCACAGGCGAGAGGGGCACTCCCTGACCGTCACTACTGCTCGGGGGGAGGTGGGAAAAGCTAGTTCCGTCAAAAATGTCTCCCTTCATCTGGAGTCCCCCATCACAGTCTAAGAGCATGGCAGACAGAGTCAGGTTGTAGCCGGCTCTCTTGGCTTCGTGCCAGTGCCGAGACCGGATATGAGCCTCAAGGGCTGTCTTGGCCTTGAAGAGTGCTCTGCAAAAAGGGCATCTCCTGTGGGCCTGCGCCGGGCCCACAGCCCGGAACTGACCTTTCCTTTCCCGAGCTCGGGTGTTCTGAAACCACACCTGTACCACACGCTTCTTCAAGCCCACCTCGTGCGCGATGTGGTCCAGCATCTTTCGAGTCGGGTTGGAGTCCAGCAGGTACTTCTGGTAGAGGATTTCCAGCTGCTCCGGGGTAATGGTCGTCCTCAAACGCTTGTCTCTCTGAGGCTCTTCTCCTCCCGTCCCGCTGTCGTTCTCACCGGGGCTCGCACTGGCCTTCTCCTCCAGCTTCCTCTTGAGCGTGTTCATCGTGGAGGTGGGCGTTGAAGGGGAAGTGGCTGAGCTCGCTGGGATCTGAGGGATGGCGCCCGAGAGCAGCTGGCTGGCCAGGAGTGGGTTACTGGGATCAAACAGCATGAAAGGCATATCCAACGACCTGTCCAAAAACTGGGGGTGGATGAACTGGTTCTGGGCGCTCAGGAAGTGAAGCTGCTGGTGCTCCTGCCAGTGCTCGAAGGACGGGAACGCCAGCTTGCACTGGTCACACTGGTAGGGGATTAGCTGAGGAGGTAGGTTTGCCAACTGTTGAGGGGTTGACGTGTGGAGAGGCTTGAGGGGCAGATGGGAGAGCTGAGAGGGACTGGGGCTTGACTGAGGGAGGGGGCACTGCGGAGGGGGCGCTTGCGGAGGAGGCTGCGGTAAGGAAGGGGCAGCCAGCGGTGGGAGCTTGGGCTGGGGCGCGTTTGTCTTCTGCTCCGGAGGCTCTTGCTGCTGCACCTCTGGCTTTGGCTGTCCTTGCTTCTCTTGGGTTTGGTTTGGCTGTACACTGGGAGGGTCGGCCTGCTTTGGCTTCTCATCGCTCGCCTCTGCTTTTGAGTTAAAGGTGGCTAGTTCGTCAGTCTCCGTTGTGAGCTGCAAGAAGGCGGAGGGCGCGGTACTGGCCGATGGTGCTGGGGTGCTGTAAGCCTGTGAGGGCATAGGGGTGCTGCAAGAGGAGCTGGTGGGGGTGAGGATCTCCATGGCATCCATGGAGTCCTCGTTTTGGCTGTCATCCTGCCCCTCCTCATCCTCATCCTTGTAGCACAGCTTCTTCTGGTGTTTGATGAGGTCAAAGATGCGCTGAAACACGAGGCTGCACTTTTTGCACTGGTAATTCAAGTTGCTCGTTCGAATGTACCTATCGTTGGTAAGCTCACGCCGCTCTCCGTCTTTGCCCTCTCCCTGATTCTCGTAATTCTTCCTGGCCTTTTGCCGGGCGTTTTGAAACCACACCACTATGACACGGGTTGGAAGGTTCAGTAAGTTAGAAAGCTGCTCGAATTCATCGTCCTTTGGATAAGCGTTGGCGTCAAAGAAGTCCTGCAGGACTCGGAGCTGGTAGTCGGTAAACCTTGTTCTCGAGGACCGCTTGCTTCCCCAGTACTCCTGCTTCTGGGGTTCTGGGGAAGGGGGCCGGGAGTCGATCTTGAGTTCCTCCAGACTGGTGATGGGAGGGTTGCTGAAGTTGTACGGGGAGTCCTTGTTCCGTTGCCGCTCCTTGAACAGAGTGTTTCTGAACCAGTGCTTGATCACTTTCTGGGGCAGGCCCGACTTGTCCGCCATCTCTTTGATCTGCTCCTCACTGGGGGAGTTGTTAATGTCGAAGTACTGCCTGAGCACTCGGAGCTGGTCGTCCGTGATCCTGGTGCGAGGCCTCTTGTTCTGTTGCTGGAGCAGGGTGGGGTTGAGCTGGTGTTGGTACAGCTGGGCCAGATCGGCGGGCAGCGGCTCCACCGGGCCGAGCTGAGGGGGCAGCTGAGCTGGCAGAGTCTGCAGCGGCATCGTCTGCATCATCAGTGGCGAGAAGATGGGCAGCTCCATTGGCATGGAGAGCTGGGTGAGAGGCACGGAAGGCTGGGCGGGGGCGATGGTAGGCGACGTGATGGGCGGAGCCGACGCGGGGATGGCCGGTGTGGAAGCTGGCTGGGGGGGTGCCGCAGGAAGCGGAGGTGGGGGAGGTGGCGGAGGGGGTGGGGGTGGCTCCGGGGTCTGGGGCCTCAGGGGGTACAGTTTATCGTAGTGCTCTCTGTATTGCTTGGCAAACCTCTCCAGCTGTTTGAAAGGGAAGTAGTTCTGATGCACGTGCTCTTGATGGCTCTTTAGAATCAAGATGTTGGAGAAGAGCTTGCCGCAGGAGTCACACTCCAGCTTCTCCAGGCTTTCGCCGCCGCCTTGCTCCGTCTTCCCGTTCTTCTTCTGCGCCTTCTGCTTGTTCTCGTTGTACTGAATGACCAGCTCAAAGCCAAAGTTCTCCAGCAAGGCCTTGGTGGCGTTCCCCCTGGCATCTGAAGCAATGCGTGGAGGGAGCATAGAGCCCTCAGAACCACCCCCTGGTGCCAACTCTTTCTTCTCTTTGGCCTTCAAGGCATCTGGCAGTGATTCCTTTGGTCCCGTGTTCCCCTCTGCCCCCTCTGGCCCCTCCCTCTCTCGCTGGCTTTCCTTATCCTTTTCTTTGATGACCACTTTGTTTTTCTTTTCTGGGTGCTGGCTTGGCTGAAGGAGGGCTGAGTGGCTCTGGGAAAGAGAGAGCTGACTTTGTTGTTGCTGCTGCTGCTGCTGCTGCAGTATCTGCTGGTGGCTCTGCTGTGGGATCTGGACCTGAGTCTTCAGATCTTCCAGCAGGCCTGGGCCTGACCCTGTCAGCGTCAGTGCCCCACTGGTTACAGGCAGGTTCACCTCGGGGTTGAGCTGGAACTCTGCGCTGGGGATGTAAAAAGGGAAGAGTAGATGCTGCTGCTGCTGCAGCTGGAGCAAGGTCTCCGTGGTCATGGGGAAGTGAGGAAGGAGCGTGGGGTTGAACAGCTGAGACTGGATCAGGGCAGCCTGCTGCTGCAACTCCTGCTGCAGGTGCGCCTGAACTTGAGCCTGGGCCTGGGCGAGTGTCTGGGCTTGCTGCTGCTGCTGCTGCTGTTGTTGTTGCTGCTGCTGCTGCCTGGACGCAATCATATCCGCTAACTTCTTCCGGTTGGCCTCCTTGGGCTCTGAAGGGGAAGCGATGTTGGCACTGATGGGATTCCCCAGCGGAGGCATCACCACGCTCTCGGGGGGCACCTGGCTCAGCGCGTTTACACCCGGAGCCATGGCACCGCTGCTTGGATTGGCGGTGGTAAAGGTGCTGTTAGCGCCGCCGCTGCCCACGGGACTTGGGGTAGAGGCGCTGAGGGACACCCCACCGCTGCCGCCAGTCCCGTTGCTGCTCCCACTCGCAGCTTCCAGCTTGGCTGCCCGGGCCTTGGTCTGGTGCAGCACAGACCTCATGTGGATCTCCAGCGTGGAACTCTGGCTGTACGCCACGTTGCAAGTGTTACACTTAAACGGCTTGTTGTCGGGGCTGCTGGTGGGCTCCGGCTGGCCGGTGGCCGATTCCTGAAGGGCTCTCTTTAACTTGTGCAGGTGCGACACAGAGTTGTAGTGCACTAGCAGGATGTTCTTTTGAGTGAAGGATTCTTTGCAGACGGTACACTTGTAAGGGCGGGAAGGATCCAGAAACTTCTCCATAGTGAAGTTGGGCCCTTTCCTGAAAGGGAGAGCTCGCTTTGGCTCTGAGCCTGAATCCTCCTGTACTGACCCCGAGTCGCTGCCAGTTGGGCTCTGCTTATCTTCCAGGTCGCTCTCTTCCTCCTTGTCTTCCTCAACAATGATGGTATGGTCTTCAGCCAGGGTGGGGTCTCCCATTGCCAAGAGGTCCCCGTTGGCTAGTAGCCCCCCATAAAGCTGTTGGATGTCAGCCTCGCTCAACTCCAGGTGACTCGTCTCCAGGTGTTTTTTCAGAGCCTGGAAAGTCCGGAAACTGCGCTGACAGAGGCAGCACATGGTGGCGGCTCTGATCACGTGGTACTGAGAGTGGAGCTGCAGCTTTTCAACTGTCTTGAAAGCCAGGCTACACTGGTTGCAGCGGTACTTATACACGTGGCGGTCTGACACCGGCAGCTGGGGCCTCTTGGCGTGCACCTCGTTGAAATGGGTCTGCAGAGTGGCGGAGGTTTTGAAGACCTGGTTGCACCCCTTCTTCCAGCAGAGGAAGCCCGAGTCTTCTCTCGCACAACTGGGGTCAGCAGAAGAGGGCTTCAGATCCCCACTGTGCTCCATGCTCGCAGGTGGCAAGATGTTCTTTCCCAGGTCCTCTGAAGTTTCTGTTTAAAAAAAAAAAAAAAAAAAAACCAAACACATCAAGCCCAAAGACAAAGAAGGCTTTGTTTCCAGGGTGGCAACCAGAGCCGGTTATCTAGCCCAGCTTTATGAATACAGAAAACATCCAACGGCGTGCCAGTCTCTCTCCACAGGGCCAGCAGAATACGCACATAAACAAGGTGCCCAAGAACAGATGGCTAGGAAGAAGGCTATACATAGGTCCAATAGTAACAGGCCTGTGTCATAGCACAGACCTAACAGTCTCCGGAACAGTATTTAACTCTGAAGCCTCAGTTTCTCGAAGGTAGTCTGAAGGTTACAGATCTTAACGGTACCCTTTATGCTCACCTTTGTGGTTATAAAAATTTAGCACATCAGATCTGTCGTCAGGGACATCTGCACTGATGTTATCCTACGTGGAGAGGAAGTTCTACATTTCGGGATTCTGAAAAGCATTTTAGTTACGTGTTTAATGTGACTCCCCAGGCCCCTTGCTTTTACATCACTGGTTCTTGAACCCAGGTCTTTGCTCATGCCAGCAGGTAAGTTAATGAACTGCATTACTTTAAAAAATAAAAATTTGATCATATCCATAAATACCCTGGCTCTTTCCAGGTCATACCACCTACTTCTAATGTGGACACGTCACAAGAAAGAAGGCCGGGCACCGGCAGTGTGGGCCTTAGATGTCTGTAAGAGTGTGTTAAAGACTCGGGAGAGCTAAGAACCACTTAACCCGGAGGCCTAAGAGCCATTCCTTAACCTCAGCAGAAATGTCTGTGACAGCGGTCCTTACAAATGTTATGTCTAAACAAGGTGATTCCAGAAGATTCCAAGAGTTCTATGCAGAGGTAGCAAGAGAGACAACTAAGAGTTCTTAACACCTTTGAATGGCAAATCTCTAGCAGCCTAGTCCTCAGCTGAGTGCGCCACAGGGACGGATGTGAGCAAACTGACTACGAGGTACTTCCTAAGACCTAAAGGCCACAGGCTTTGGTGATGAAACCTACCAGTCCCATTCACTCAGGATATATTACAAAGAATCCCTCAGCCCTCATGCCTCATGAAAATTTTGACCAAGAATTCATCTTGTTTCGGTTTGGAGGAATTAAGGTTGGCGACACTGACCAGGCTGCTTTCCCGCCTCTTCCATATTGGCGTTCCCATCTCGGTCCGGAACAGCGGCCGGGAGGAACATACTGCTGGGCATCACCATCTCAGGAGCGGTCACCTGAGGAGAGAGTGGCAGAGAGACAACAAGAGTCAAGTCGTGGAGGAGACAGACACAAAATAAGAAAGGCTTCAAAAGTATTTAATAAGCAAAATTTAGCCTTCCCCAGTGTAGGAGCTGGAGGTGTCACTTTGCATAGCTCAGTGAAGATTCATGTTTATCAGACAAAGCTCACATCAGTCAAAAGTGTTTCTACGGTTACATTCTGGACATAATTAGCAGTGCACACTTGAAGAATAATCTTATTATTAATATTTTTCTTTTATGCAGAATTTTGACTTTGATCACTGACAATGTTTTGTCATGGGCTGTGAAACTTCTCGTGCAACCAATTAGGTAGATAAGTTGAAAGGCCCACCTTAAGCCGCCGCAAACATAATAAGGCCCTAATTAAATCATACCTAGTAAAGTACGTGGTAATCTTGAAGCAGGGAGCATTGTAGCACTGTTTTCGAAATGTATTCAGGCGAGGAGAAGAGGGGAGTCGGAGTGAGGGAAAGGGTAAGAGGCAGAGCGGAGAACAAAGAGAGACTAAGGACATGCACACACTGGCAGATTTTCCAAGAAACAACACTGTGTAACCCTTGACGAGCGGATATCAAGCACAAACAAGCGGTTTTGGTAACTCACGTTAAGTCAGAGTTTCATCTAGAGCCTTTTTTTTTTTCACGAGGCATACAGCATCAGAGGGAGCATGTGCCTAGCATCCCAGCAATCTAGCTAATTCTGCACAGCGTTCTACAACGGGGTCCCCCCTTCCCTGACCCTGAGACTCGGCTGTTAGCCCCTAATGGAGCATTTCCATAATTAGCCCTGAGATCTAAGTGGCTACATTTTAGGTCAGATCCTCAGACTTTTCTCTCTGCCTCCCTGCTGTGTGGCCAGAAGCTAGCCCCTATCACAGGCTCTCCTCTGTGTGTGTGTGTGTGTGTGTGTGTGTGTGTGTGTGTGTGTGTGTGTGTGACAGGCAAAGGCAGCCTTCAGTATCCAGGGGGAAGAGCAAGGGCTCTCCATCTAAAGAGCAACAGCTTCACTAGCCTGCAAGTCTGGCTCACCAGTGGCCACATCCTTTAAAAAAATCAAGCAATTCTCCCTTCCCCTGCAAGTGCCCACTGCCCATAGCTCCTCAGTCTGCAGTGGGACCTACAGATTGTCTACCTCATCTGGGTAGGGTCATGTTAACTAAGATGTAGGTGGTGTTGGAGGACAAAATGGGGCATAGACACGATCACGTCTCATTGTGTACGTGTGTGACATTCTGGAAACTAAAGGGGTTAGGGGGTGGGGGCAACAATCTCTCTTTGCCTGCCATGAGGCAGGAAAATTTGGCATTGATAACAATCCCAGATGAATCAGAAACTGTCTTTAACTTGACAACTGCTGGAGAAGTAACGGGTGGTGGTGGCGCAGTGCCCAGCCCCACCTGGAGACTCTGCTGGACCAATCAGACGAAACTATACTACAGGACTAATTTTGCTTTAGTGTTTTGTTCAAATTTAATATTTTAAAAATATTTGAGAGATTGTGAGAGCCTAGCCTTTTTCAAATAGCTGCTGCCAACCGCTAGGGTCGCTAGCTACAGTCTCAACAAGTAGGGGAAACCCAGACAACCGTGGCCGCTAACTAAAAAGAAGAGTTCGTATTTTGGTGTGCACGATGGTTTTTTTTTTTTTCCAGGTCTGGAAGCCAATAGGCACAAGACTTAAGCAACAGGCACTACAGAGAAGGGTCTTGAGAAGGGCCACCGTGCTAGGCAGAGCAGGTGTCTGGCAGGTGAATGGGAAAGGCATGTGCCCGCCCCCAGACAGCTGCACCACCGCACACAGAGCCTGCAACAGCTGCCTCGAGAACTAGCTAGCTGCGGAATTATCCAGAATGGGGTGGGGATTGCCAAACTCGTTCTATTTTCTTTTTAATAGAAAGCATTTCTGACCAGTGTGGTTGGGGGAGTCCAGCGGGAATCCAAGAAGTGAAAGGTCACCGATTAATTTATAGTCTCCAGTCGGGGGAGAGCACGAGGTTGGGGGTAAGAGGAGGAGAAAGAGAAGACAAATAAAAAGACCCCCACACACCTTTGTAGCTGCAGGATCAGTCCTTTTTGGGGATCTTTAGGAATTATGAAAAATGAATCATGAGAAAAAAAAAAGCCCTACAGAGTAAAAAAGAATAAAATTATCTCTCACCTCAGCCATGCATCATTATAGAAAACCATGGGCTTTTTCTAAGCGGTACAGTAAGGCAGACATCCCCTCCAACAGACTCAGTACGACGGATCAGTAATTGTTTTCATACACTTTAATTAGAAAAACTCAGATGGCTATGAATAATAATGGAAAAGAGAGACTTTTGCACTTGAAAGGTTGAAGTCAATCAAGTGTGAATGACGGCAAAAAAAAGGGGAGGGAAAAAAAAAAAGACGCCAATTCATCAGCCCTCTGTTGTCTCGCTGTGACTTTAATCATAATTCCTGATTGGGATTCAAGAAGGCAGTAAGCAGCGGTTCTTTGTCTGCCTTCACCTTCCATCAATTAACTCTCCCCGAAATATAACCATCAACCTCACATGCTCCTCTGCATCTCAATCTGGCCTCCGAACCCGGAACTCCTGCCCCGTGTGTGTTTAAGGAGGGACCTTTAACTACATGCTTCCCTCCCAGGTGTGTTTAAGGAGGGACTTTTAGCTACATGCTCTTACCCCAACTATACTATGCTCAGCCTGTCCTGGGGAGTGAGGAGACAGTTGGCCTGTGACATTGAATAGGCAAGAAATCCCCAGGAGGCAAAGGGGAGGTCTAGGAAACCTAGCGGGGCCTATGTATGCTTGTGCCTGCACCGAGTTTGCTGGAGAAGCCACTTTACTGTGTAGTCCTACTAGTGGGGTTCCCATCTGTTCCCAGACATTACTCTTTCCAGGCCTGTGTCTCTTCTTCCTTCTCTTCCTACCAGTGTCCAGAGCCTTACGCCCTAAGCTTCTTCTTCCTAGAGGGCTGGGAATGTAACCGTGCTAACAACTCTTGGGTGAGTCCTGCTCAGTGAGGAGAGGGGACAAAGGCAGGGCTCCTTCAGTGCTTGCCTTGGTTTCCAAAATCATATTTGGCTCCTGGACTGTGTGGAAGGGTCGGAGTCACAGTGTGCAGTGAGCCTAGCTCATCGCTCACTCAACAGGGCTGGGTGAAGATCTGAAAAGATTTTCCCTTCTAGCAGGTGCATCAAAGCACAGAGTGTAGAGAGGGCCAAACAATGGCCCGGTCATAGCCATTCCAAGTATGCCCAAACCTCTGAGCTCCTCAGAGAACTGGACCCCACCGCCGGCTTTTCTGCAGGTAACATCTTAGCTTGCTCTCTGCCCCTCCTTCTTCACCTCACATGCCTGCCCTCAGCCCCACCCACGCCTCCAACTATGGCCAGTATACAATCAGCTCAGATAACTACACACATGTAAGCTGATTTTTCTGACGGCCGCTTGTGGTGGTTTACATGAGAAATGTCCCTTGAAGTTGGATGTGTTTTAACATTTGGTCTCTGTTTGGAGACCGAGAAGGTGCAGCCTTGCTGGGTGGCACGGTTTGTATGTGCTCGGCCCAGGGAGTGGCACTATTAGAAGGTATGGCCCTGTTGGAATAGGTGTGTCACTGTGGGTGTGGGCTTTAAGACCCTCATCCTAGCTGCCTGGAGGCCAGTATCTGCTAGTAGCCTTTCGATGAAGATGTAGAACTCTCAGCTCCTCCTGCACCATACCTGCCTGGATGCTGCCATGCTCCCACCATGATGATAATGGACTGAACCTCTGAGCCTGTAAGGCAGCCCCAATTAAATGTTGTCCTTGTAAGAGTTGCCTTGGTTATGGTGTCTGTTCACAGCAGTAAAACCCTAAAGACACTGGGAGAAGTATGTCACGAGGGGCAGGCTTTGAGGATTTTCGCTTTACCCCATTTCCAGTTCATATTCTGCCTGTCTGCTTCATGCTTGCATGGTACAGATGTGCTCTCTGCTGCCCTGCCTCCCTGCCAGAATGGACTCTCAGCCCTCTGGAATCATAAGTCAGAATAAACTCTCTCCTTCCATAACTTACTCTTTGTCATGGTGTTTAATCACAGAGACAGGAAACCACATTACCTGCACGACTATAAACACCCAACACGTTAAGCTGCATTTCTTGTCCAGGAATATTTAAGTAGACTTAACATTAAGACAGAGTTCTGGTTAAAGAAAGAAAAACTTAATCAGCTGAGTAGAGCTATTAACCCCTCAGGATTGGCTGTGACGATAGATGCTTCCCTTCCATCTCTTCTGAGCCAAGATAAGTACGATACAGAATAGGCAGAGGTGAGAGGGATGCTAGTCCGAATCATTGGCTGAAAAGCAGGTACCGGAAATCCGGAAGCGGAGGCTTTAATGTCTTCACGACAAGTGGGCAGCCATCTTGGTTCACTTTGGAGCTTCTTCCACTGAACCTGAGGCCCTTCTAGTCTGAGCAATTCTCACTTGTTAAGCATCACCCTCAATCCCAAAGCCACGCCCTTGTGGAAAGGGGAGGGCCTTTGGGTGACTCAGTTTACTCTTTTGCCCTTTGCCTTCTAGCTGTCCTGTCCGTGAGATGCCATGCCAAGACAGGGTTCCTGCTCACAGGAAGCTCACCACCCAGAGTAACCTGGGGAGATCTCCACCCCTCAGGAAGTTCAGTGAAAGGTGTCGCCTCCAGGAAGAGCACAGAAGACCTCATACAACTTCAAGGAATCAACAGCTCCCCAACAGGGGAAAATAATCCATGGACTGCGGTGAATTTCCCTTGGTCACCTACAGACAGTGGTATGGGCTCATGAGTGACTACTTCTAACCTCTTCCTAGGTCCTCAGGATTGTGGACCGTAAACTAATCCCTTTCAAGATTCCCTGTGATGAGTGGACCCCAAAGCACCGTATACACCCAGGGTCTTAGTAGTTCTGGTCCCCACAGTGACATAAGAAGGGATTGCTGGCATTTGTCATTTCTTTTGGGAAACTAATTAGAAAGATTAGCTGGCCTGCTCTTCCAGGCTCTGGAGTCACAGATATGGATGGTCTGCATCTAACAACGAGAGTAGCTTAGGCTATACCCTACTCCCTGTGGTAATAATCCTTCAAGTTTATCTGTCAGAGCTACTGCAAGATAAGGTGGTCTAGGTTAGCTCAATACAACCAACACCTCCCATATACTGGACAGCAGAGATAGCTTCTCAGAAAATCCGATGAGCCTACTAGTGTCAACATCCATTGAGGTGGGCGCCCCTCTGAAAGGCTACCCATTGTCCAGGCGAAAGGTAGATTGCCAAGAAGACTCAAAGCCTTCTCTTTTCAGTGGGAATCAACATGGTGAGCCACCTAAGCGAGAAGGAAGACCAGAAGCCTTAGGACAGATCTCCAGTGGCTTGGACCTAGCCGCTCTCTGGGTCCTAGTTCTGTAGGTTCTAGGCATGAGCCTAACACTTGACTGCTTTCAGGCTGACCTCTAGCTGAGCTGCTAGTGAGTGGAGTGCTTCCTGATAAGGAGGCTTCAGGGCCTGGCTCTCCCTATCCTGTCAGACCCCACGGGCACCACTCAGAGCAGAGCTTGAGGGATACCCTTCCCTCCTTCTTACTGCCAGTGAGGCATGGTAGCACTGTCTCTACGAGACCTTGTCTCTGCCATGTGTCATCTTAAAAAAAAAAAAATAATAGTAGGCTTCTAAAATTTTTACTTTTTAAGACATAAAGTCTCATATCGCCCAAGGCAAGCCTCCAACTCATAATCCCCCTGCCTGAGTGCTAGGATTATAACGATGTGAACCAGCTGGACTACTTTCAAGAAATTTTAATTGATGCGTGTAATAGTATAAACTTATGGGGCTCACAACACATGTACTCTGTGTACTGATCAAATGAGGACCTTGGCATATGTGTCTCTTCCAACATTTATCATCTCTTCATGAGACACTAAAAAGCTTCTCTTATATTCAAAATATAGACTGCAGTTGACTGTAGTTGCCCCACTGTGCAACAGAATACCGGACAGTTGGCCTACTACGTAACAGAACGCTGGGATGCTGTCTTCCTACCTGCCTGTAACTTGGAATTCACTGACAAACCTCCCTCCCTACTCCCCACATATCTCCTTTCTAAAATGGTGTGAAACTCAGACACACACAGACAGACAGAGCTGTAGGCTACACTAACATTGATATAGATCAAAATAACACACATGTAAACCAGAACCAGAGTTTTAAAACTGAGAATGATTCGGACTGATGGAGTGGGGGTGGGTAAGGACACAAGAAACAGGAGCAGTTATGCATGTGCGTGTGTACACACACAGACAAGAGAGCTGAGGGGGAATGGACTGGAGAGCAAAGCTTCATTAGACCCCGAGAGGCAGGCGGCGGCGGTATACCAAGGTCACTTCTAATTTAGACCATCTAATTGGCAAACAGGCTCCAAATGGCTATCATCTCGCAGGGCTTGGAATTAATGAAGCCCGATTATTTTCATTACCTTCCTCCGAGATGGACACAAAGTGAAAGAGCTGATACGCAGGTGGGTGTGACAGCCTCGGGGCCAGGGGGAGCACAAGAGCCCCCTTGTGGGGGAGGGGGGAAGCCTGGCCCGAGGTCCCCGCATACGTGAAGCAGAGAGAGTCATAGATGATGTTTAAAGAACACAGGGGACCAAACTATTGTCGCCCCGAAGAGAGGCCGAGAGAAAACCATGGTCGAGGCAGGGGGCCGGGAGCACAGGAGGGCATCTTGGCTTCTATGGAATAAAAAGAGGAGTCATTGTGGACCAGAAAAGAGGAGGAAGAGGAAGGGCTACTGAGAAAGGTGTTCTTGGCCCGGCCTCATTTCAGCTTCGAGGTCCCATTTTGTTAAGTGATTAAGGAACAAAGAAAATGTCCCCGTATTAATGATCTAGGATCCCAGTGGTATGTCCTGTCACTTAGAAGACACTGATCAATTAGAATAATTTACGAGTATTGAAACGCATGGTGGGTGGTCTTTCCCATTCTTGCTGAGGAGCCAGAAACATGTGTCCCTGGGCCCTCATCCTTCCCCCCAAATACAGGGACAGAGTATTTTCCCCAATCTAAAGCCTTGGCTTGTCTGGAAATTAAGACTTAGGTATCTGAGATCAACATGGTGGAGGGGATTGCCCAGCCAAGTGTAGGGGCGAGCTTGTCTCACTGGCCTAAAGCTTTAGAGATTTCCTTCTTTCATGTGACGTGTTAAAAAAAAAAATACTATTTTGAGTTGTTTCCGGTAGGCCACGCAGAAGCAAGTGCTGTGGGCGCTGTTTCCACGGTAGATGGCTAGCTCTGCAAATGCTGCCAGTGGAGAGCATTTTTTTTTCAAGCCCCCTCATCAGTAAAAAGAAGGGGACCCATGGAAGACATAGATATGAGATGCAGAGCATAAGCAAGCAGCTGTTACCATGGCAACAGACGTATTAGACACTGCAGGTTCCTGAAAGCTGTCTGATAAGGTATTATTAAATGAAGCCTCCTCAAAATGCTCTCCATTTACAACGGAACGGAAAGACATTGCGTAAAAAGTAATCTATTTCCATTTATCAAGGCGGAATTTACTTTCAGATGGACTGAAATCCAATACTAGCTACTTCCTTGAGACTCTAGACCTAGACACCGAAATAAAAATTCTCCGGGACGTCTAGCTTTAGAGACCCTGGTTATGTCGCACATCCAGCTGGGATCAAGGATCTGGGAGCCTTTGACAGTTTTTTCTGTTCTGCAGCCAAAGCCACCTGCCTGGGCCACTCTGCTCATTGCTATCTGCCTTGCCATTCAGGATCCGACCTAGGAGACATGACTTCTGCCTCTCGGAGGTTGAATGGCAAGGCACATTGGCTACGCCTCGTGATGAAACACAGGAAGGAAGGCTTTGGTTAGGAGGTATCTTCATCAGATCGCTTTCAGAGTTCGTCACTTGGCTAAGCGAAAACAGATAAACTGTCAGAAAGCCTAACCAACACTTTCCTGGGGCCAATTTTCTAATAAAATTACTGTAAAATGCCCTTCGGGGACATGATTTCAGCCACAGGCTCATTAACATCACTTAGTTGTACAACAATTGCAAATTCCATTTTAACACCAAACTTTTCTGAAGAATAACCCTGGCATCTGACCAAGATTGGGAGCCCAGGCATCAAAGAGGATTCCGGGTTTACTCTGGAGACTGGCTGCACGCAACTGTTTTGGATCGAGAAAGAAACACATCACTTGCAAAAGTAGCCTCACAACTAGAAGAACCAGTTCTGTCAGACAGTCACCATTCCTGCTTCCCAGGTAGAGGCGGTGTGTGAAAGCCCCTCACACTGACTGTGACGCCCAAAGGAGCACTTAAAACACTCACAACCGCTCACGGTCATGTGTCTCCCTACTTTCAACTTCCTGCTTTGCAATCTAGTAGCTCGCCAGTACCAGCAAACTGATTTCCTGTGACCAGCACATTTGACAGTTTGCACACTTCTCAGAAATGTCTAGAAAACATCTCTATTGTCTGTGGGAAGAGGAGGCCTGTGGATTTCTGTACAGAGTAAAGCGCAGGACCATTAGGTAGTGGCTGCTCTTGCATAATCTCCCTCCTAGGGGTTCAAGAACAAGCTAATCACCTACTTCGCCCAATGTGTGGGGTGCTCCCTGGTACCATCAACTGGTGCTTCTGGCTCTGGTACCATCAACTGGTGCTTCTGGCTCTGGACACCGCTCCCAGGAGGGCTCATGACAGTTAGTGTGTGGTCTTTTTCTTTGGTCTTTTAAAAGGTGCGAAATCACTTCTTCACAAAGTGCTATTGAGAGGGGTCACTTCCAGAAACATCTTAGGGATTAGGACTCAGGCAAAAGCCATAGCAATAACCTGCTCCTGAAGAATCTACTGGCAAAAGATTCATGGTAATCATGAAAATTACCTCTCTGGTTCTAGTTTTAAAAAAAAAAACCAACATGACCACCTAAGCCAGGTGGTAGTGGTGAATGCCTTTACTCTGAGCACTTGGGAAAGCTGAGGCAGGTAGATCTCTTGGAATTCGAGACTAGCCTGGTCTGCAGAGTGAGTACCAGGAAAGCCAGGGCTACACAGAGAAACCCTGTCCCCCTGCCCATAAACAAACAAACAAACAAACAAACAAACTGTGACCAACAATGGATATTTGAAATATAATTTACATGTTAGTACTGAGGAATATAAAACTGTTACTGTCTAATATATTCCAGGCATGGAGATTACTGTAGGCCCATGGCTGTCATACTAGATTCATACTAAACAATAAAAATAACCATTCAAGCAGAAGGAAAATGTAGCAACCTTTTTTTTTTTCTTTAAAGGTTTTCTCCCATGCCTCTTCTTGTTTCTTCAGGTTCCAGGCATTCAGAAAGAGACAGGAGACCCAGGAAAATCCCTTCTTACTTCCAAGGCTGTTGAGAATTGCCAGGGAAAACAAACCTGCCACAAAGCAACCCTCCTATCCATAGGAGGAGGACCCACTCCTCCTGTGAATCGTTCCTCAGTGTTTACCAGCCTGTTTAAAAATGCCCATGGGAAGTAAATTTATGCTTGAAAGATCCCTGAACTGACGCTTGGGCTATGCCGCCTTTGGGGTTTTCCACTGATCTCTTAGGGTTTCACGATCTCTTGGTATCTCACTCATCCAGACCTAACATCCTCACATAACATGATTCGTTAATTTTACGTAACCAAATGGAATTGGAAATGCCGTCAAGACGGTGCTCCTGCCACCTGCACAGTCAGGATAGGATTCACAGTAGACTGTGTCTCTGGGAATCTCCCCATGAAATGGCAGTGACATCAACTTATTATCCCACTGCTGAAATAATACTAACCAGGGAGAGAAACGGTGTCTCTTCTTCCTCTGGTGATGGGGAAAGGACTTTCCTAGTGGCCCTGGCACAGTTGAAAGTAAGACACTACTACCAGCCAGTGTTTTGAAGTTTTCACAGTGTGGTTAGGACTTAATGTTAAGACTGATCTTCTGGCTACGTCTATGATGGCCATTCAAGAGTTAGGCCTTCCGGTGCTTGGAGGTATGACAGAATCGTGTGCAGATGTAAAATCTGCTTTTGTAAGCCAGCATGTCACACCCAAATGGATGACTTTCCTGCTCTGAGAACAAAATGCCTACCTGAGAAGCCTCACGTTCCAATGCTATACCCAGAGCTGAAAAATGTGGGCTCGGGTCTTAGCTGACCAGTGACACCTGGGGTTGAGGAACTTTGCTAAGACTCAGTTTTCTCATCTGTTAATGGGAATGTATCAGGCTTCTTCAAACAGAGTTGGCTACGAGGGTGAAGGGAGGTATGATTGGGAGGGCCAAGCAGTCCCCAGACCGTGCAACGAAGACCTAGAGACGCTGAATGATGGTTTCTTGAATCAGGGCCACGAGCCTGCCACGGTTATACCAAATACAAGACAGGGACAGTAAAATCCTGGCCACAGAGCTGAGATGATTTTCTGCCAATTCTACACCAGCTTTCTGGACCAACAAACAGATCTTGCTCATGTTACTACTGCATGACTCTTGACCCCTGAAGGAAGAAAAGTTATGGCCTCCTTGTCCTGGCTGCCTTACCGTCATAATGAGCTTTTCCACGCAGTCAGGTGCCACACTGTGGAGGTGGGTGAGGTGCAGCTGGAGGTGGATCTTGTTGTTGAGCATGTCTTGGCACAGGGGACAGCGGAGCATAGGCTGCACTGAGTGCTGTGTCATGGCGTGCACCCGCAGCCGGTTCACATCAGCATTGCTGTACTTGCAGTAGGGACACTGGTACATCTGTGGGGACACGACCATCACTCTGACTCAACTGTCTGACCCGTCTTAAAGCCGTGTCTTCCTAAGACCCAGTAACTCCCAAAGTTCATTCCACACCAACATCTAGAACATTCCCCCACCACAGCAGACCCTCACCTGCTCGGGTTTGATCTCCTCTGACGCTTTTGGCCTCTTCGAAGCGAGCGGAGTCTCGGAGCTACCTGGGAAGGAGGTGCGTTTGGTGGCTGCAGGGGAATCTGTCAACTCCTTCTCTGCCTGACTGGATGATGCTGAAAGAGAAAGCAGAAGATGCGATATAGTAGCCAGCCTGGGTCAGCCCAAGAAGGCTTTGTGCTGGATCAACCTCACTGATAGCAAAGGGGCTTCTTAAGATGCTAAGAGTCAGGAAGAATGACTTAGCACGCATGCTGGAAAAGCAGCGTGCATTTCTTCCCACAACCCTAACCCGGTGAATTCCTGTTACTCCCTTACCAACTGAATGTCTGACAGGGACAGGAAAGAAATGAGGTAAAAGGCCCTGGTGTTAGCTTATCTCTTCTGCTAATTTCCCATCGTCTAAACACAGCTTGCCCCATTATGTGGGGTTGGGGGAGAGAAGCTGGGCGGGTGGCAAAGTCTCGTCACAGCTTCGCCAGCCCGAGTAGCTGCCAGCACAGTGCTCCACAGAGCCGAACAACCGTGTGCTCCCAACTTTATCATTCCAACTCTTGGAATCACAACAGCCAAGCAGGCTCAGTGGAAGTCTGGGTACTAACGTTAACCTGTTATAAATTTACGTCTGGGTTCAGCAGTTGGCTTTTTGGTAAGAGATAACTGAGGAGTGGAAGTAGGCAGGGCCGTGGATCCGAGTCATAGCCGAGGCAGTGCTGCAGATGTGTCAGGGCTTTAGAACCAGTGATAAGAGCTCCCTTCCTGCTTACAAGCCATTCTTCCTGATGCTCTTGCCTGCACTGCCAAAAGCCAGAACGAGCCCCCCAAAACCATATATGTGAAGGGGCGCATGAGGTTAGGGTACCATACAGTAGAGACAGAAGGGCTGGCAGAAGGACTGGCAGGAAGCACAGAGAGGGACCAAGGATGTCTTGGTGAGGATGTAACCAGGTCCAAAGTTGAATGGAGAGGAGAAGGGACCCTCTAGTGTTAAACAGAGATTCCAAATGTGGTTGTGTTTGCTCACCCAAACCTCCTTGCCAACTAAGGACTGAGTTCTCATTTATTTCAGATGCGAAACTCCACTTTTTCTGGAATGTTGCTTAAAGCAATAAGGACATAAGCAAACAAAAACACAAACCAGAACCAAAAAAAAAAACCAAAAAACAAAAAACCAGGAATCCTTATTCATTGACGGCAGGGGTGTGAATTAGTACGTTCATTATGGAACCCAATTTGGAGGTTCCTCATGGGGCTTGCCACTCCTCGGCAGACACCCAGGGAACTGCACACCCGAGGCACTTGTACCCTTCTATTTATTTATTGCTGCTCTGTTCACCAGAGCCAAAGAAATGGAACCAACCTAGCTGTCCATCAATAGGCAAAGGGACACGGAGATACGGTGCAGATATAAAATGGAATGCTACTCGGCTCTAATGAAAACAAAAACAAACAAACAAACAAAAAAACGAACTCACAAAATCTACAAGCCAAAAAAAAAAACAAGAAAGAAAGAATCGATTTAGAATATGCACTATTAAGCAAAGTCGCCCAATCTCGGGCACAAAAGAAGAAGAAACTATACGGTCTCCCTTACATGCAGATCCTTGCTGGTAATGTGAGCATAAAATATATGTTAACAGATAGATGTCCAGGCACACTGTGGCACGTGGCAAGGAGGAGAAAGGCGCATGCTCAGGCACGCTGTGGCACGTGGCAAGGAGAAGAAAGGCGCATGCTCAGGCATGCTGTGGCATGTGGCAAGGAAAAGAAAGGCGCATGCTCAGGCATGCTGTGGCATGTGGCAAGGAAAAGAAAGGCGCATGCTCAGTGATACGAAAGGCGGTGTAGGGGGCAGGGAAAGGACTCATGGACCACAGTAGAGGGCATAAAGCCAATTTGTCTGTTTCTAACTCTGCTGTGAGCTTTTGAGGCGGCTTTTGTAGCCGCTGGGACCATAAAAACATAGTCGACAGGGTAAGTATGAGGCAAAGCCCGACAGCTTCGGGATGGCTGCGCTCACTGTGGGAAGCTCACAGACGCGCATGGGCCAGGTCTGGGCAAGCGCTGGTTTGAGTGGCTTGCTTGCAGCTGCTGATGCTTTTATGTTTGAAAACTCTTGAAAATAGTTTTGTAAAAAAAAAGCAAAAAAACTGAAAAAACTTTATCGTCGCTGTTAATTTAGCACAGCATTAAGCCACCGTTTAGGAAAGCTCAAGTTTTCCTCCATGGTAAATCAGATTTCTGCCTCAGTCTGTCTGTCGTCTGACATGTATTTCCATTTTGTATTCGACTTTGAAGTTGGTTCTGCTGTGGATCCCAAGGTGCTGTCGGTATAGGTGAGTTCTTAAAAGTTTTCGTTATATTACATTTTCTTCACCTGGTGTGTGTGTGTGTGTGTGTGTGTGTGTGCATGACATATGCTTGCACTCATGCATACACATATATGTGATGATCAGAGGATAATCTGTTACAGTTTGTTCTTACCTCCCAATATGTGGGACTTGGGTTTTGAACTCAGGTTGTGAGGTTTGGCCACAAGCGCCTTTATTCCCTGAACTGTGTATTTTAACGGTCAATCGTTCAGGAAAATAAATTTTATTCATTGAAATCATAGGGCCATCAATTTTTTTTTCCGAATTGCCAAATACAAGAATTATTCCAGGAAGTTGACGCTCTTCCCAGAATGTATACTTTGTGACCTTTAACCCTGCTATCTTGGTAACCTGGTCTCCTTAAGTTTGCAGGGCATCTATTATTTAAAAAGTACAAGCGGAGGCATATTCTACACAGACCCCCCCCCCGACACAGATTCATAACAGTATTTTAATCTGTCTCGGATCGACTTCAAACCCATTTCAGTCTTAATGGGAGTTTCTCCTTCTCCCTTGAAAGGTGATAGGTGATGGGTGGATAGCTAATTGATGGACTGGCTGCTGATTAACTAGGTGCTGCGACATTTGAGACCAGTTCCCCGACGGCCCATTTCCCATCTCCCGACCCCCATCACAAGTGATCACACAGCCCCATGTCTCAGGACTCGGGCTCTGGAGTGTCTCGGTTCTGGCATGAACACTTCCTCAAGCTCTGAGTGCTCCCTCTGCCCTGAGCAGGCTTCTTATTTTCCACGTTATTTCTTCAAGTGGAAGCTAGGGATGGGGGTGAGTGGAAGCCACCAAGGATGCTCTCTCTTCTCAGGCTTACTCGCTGTCCGCACACTGCAGTGTGGCTGACCTCCCAAACACCCTCATGGGTGCCTTTCTATTCCACACTAGAGTGCTGAGTGGCTGGATCCTGAGTGGGCATTTGGAACCATGGCTGCTGTGGGCTCCGGGGTGCAGCAGTCCTGTAAGATACTGCTTTGCTTTGGGCTCATACCAGGAAGTCTACAGACAGCACAAATTAGAGTCAACAGGGGTGGGGGTGGGGATGGGGATGGGGATGATGTAATAACAAAGAACAGGAAGTTGGGGATGGGGGGAAGGCTGGGGGCAAAACATCATCCAAATACCTTGTGTGAAATTCCCAAAGAATTAATAGAACTATTTTTAGGGCTTAGTGGTTCCAAGTCATCCTGTCTGCTCCCCTACTTCCAAGTGCTAGGCATCAAGTTAGGCTCAGCGCTTACTGTAGGGAACAGCGGAGCCACCTGCACCCTCTTCCAGCAGAGGTGACCAAGATGCAGGTTCTACCCTTGGTGCCCATCCCGCTCAGTCCTGTGTTTGCTATAGGACAACGGCACTGTCCACTAAAGGCCTTCGTCACATGCCACGACTGTCTGGCAACTGTTAGGGTACCCAGGAGCCTGAATGGAGTGGCTGGGAGGCTGAGACCACCCAAGCCATCTCAGTCTCTGAGAGCTGAGAAACAAACACACTGCCAGCTCCCTTGTGGGGCAGGAGTCTATCCTCCTCAACCTCCTCTTCCTCTTCCTCCTCCTCCTCCTCCTCTTCCTCCTCCCATAGCATGGAAGGATGGCAGAGGTGAGAATTCTGGTATCTAAAGCCACTGTTCTTTCCCCTTGCGAGTTGAGGAGGAAATCTCTGTCCCCTTGGAGACACAGCTACTCGGAAAGGCTGAAGCAGGAGGGCTTCGCAGGTTTTGGGCCAGCCTGGGCAACCTAGCCAGACCTTGTCACAAATAAAGCACAGGACATCAGCTCAGGGGTGGAGCGATTACCTAGCGTGTGCCAGACACTGAGTTCAATCCTTAACACACAGGGTGGAACAAAAAAAACAGAAACTAGGTATTAGATAGCAGGGCGTGATACAGTGAGTGATGATATAGCCAGTCCTTTGTATTCTGTACATACTAAAATGATAGCTATGAAAAATCAGAAGTACAAATCAGTAAAGATAAAATGTACATCAGGCTCTGTTACAGATATGTAAGCCATAAGCATTGAGGGGAAAATAGAAGAAAGTGATTATATAATTAGGTACCAGCATCGTGGGTAATTTTCTAAGTTCATCGTGCAGCTACATTATTTTAAATATAATTAAATGGCTTAGCATTTAAATTCAGCTGTCCATGAAAAGTGGGTATTTGGACTCGTGCTGTGCAAAACCTCAGGGGGTCATTTTTTTTTTAAAAAAAAAAACTTTGCTGCTTAAGACATTCCCCACCACCACCTTTGACAGTTATGCCATAGGAAAATCTGTTAAATCCAACAAGTCCTCCACGGGCAACAGGCTGGACTCCCAGCAAGGCAAAGGGATCAAAATACAGTGTGGAGTCAAAGGAAAGTGTATGCATGGCAGGAAGCATGCTGTCTTAGGCAGAGTGAATGAGATACTGTGTGTGACAGTGCAAAGCTCGGTAGTGCACAGCTCCTTACTAGCCCCTAACAGGACACAGCTTCTGCAGTTGGGGAGTCTGCTGCCCAGCGTAACACAGCAGAGGGCAGCCTGTTGCTGTTACAGAGTTCAGAAGACTTTCTGGAGTTTGTCTGTCTTCCAGGGTGGTGATTACCATATCCTCCTAAATTGTGGAGGAGTGGGCCGCTAAAACGGACAAGGACCAAGGCAGACCCGACGCCTACGCTTCTCCATCTGATGCCACGCGATTCCTCCTACATTTGCAGGGGAAAGAAACATGGTCGTCCGCGCATGACTCCTTTAGTGGGGCAAACCACTTGTGAATCGAGACATCAATCTTTATGTACACTTTGACCTTCTCACGTTTTGTCTGGCCAGTATTTAACTTCTGAAAATAATCCTCGGTAAGGTTTATTAGTTTTTAGTAACTAGCAGCAAGCTACCCCTCTTCCTTTCGAGAGAAGGAACAGGGGAGAGAGAGGAGAGCTCGTTTGAATTCATGCAAATTTGCTTGTACTTTCCTTCCTTTCTCTTTTCTGTGACAGGGTCTCTCTATGTAGACCTGGCTGGCCTTGAACTCTTAGAGATCCCTTGCTTCCCGAGTGCTGGTATTAAAGACATGTGCCGCCATGCCCAGCGCTGGCTTGTGGTTTTCAATAAAAGGTTTCATGGTGTTTAAACACATCCGTTATTAAGTACAGCATCCACTGGCGGGCTTCTGGAGTGTGGAGTGAGGTGGGAAAATGGCATCTAAAATGGCAGTCTCTGTAACTCACAGGGAAACCATTCCTCCTAGAACCAATTCCTACCGAACCTCCATTTCCACTCACAAATTCTGAACCCGGGTCACTGAAATTTGAAAGCAAAGAGGTACATCCACATGGGACTGCAGATGGCATAGTGCATGCCTCTTTCCAGACGAGTGTCATGGGCTGTGTGGTGCTGAAGTAAAGCAAGGGGAGGGCCTGCTGCCTTGGGAGAAATGTGGAGAAACACTAGAAACTGAGCGAAAGGAACCTTGAGGTCCCAGTTTTCGGCTTCCTCAAGACACCAGAAAGGATACCCCCTTGTAATCTAAGAAGATCAATCTGAGTAGAGTTAATTTCTGTGTTCCCATGGAAATCTCCTCTTCCATCACTTTAGCCGGTGGTGGGGCTGTGGGCATGGTGGACACTAGGCTATGACCCAGAGGTACTACCTTGGAAAGATCCTGAGTAGGGGTGTCATTTGGAAGTTCCTTCTCTATGGCCCGTCTTGGTGCTATGTCCCTTGAAGGTGATGTTTACTGATGTGTTGCGTTTCTTCCTTTGTGGGGTCCTGGGGTAAGCCCCCCCCCCGAAGAGTTGGGGATAACTGCCTGACATTTGATACTTGTAGAGAGTCCAGAGGCAGGCACCAACCCCACTTCTTCCTAACATCAGACTCTTAGCTAAAGCATCGCTGACAGCCCCTCCATCTGAACTTCCATCTCCCAAACCAGCAACATAATGGAGGAGTCAATTAAATGATTATTAATTCATGCTACTTTCCGTAAGCCAGGGGTTCTCAACGCCCTGCATTCCGTAAACCAGCTTGCCACCTGCCCCAGAAATTTACAGCAATCTCTTATCTACCTCCATTGACTAAGTGGGGATTTTTTTCTCTCTCTCACACGACTTCACATTAAAGTGTTCGAGCTGGGATGGTTGCCCCAGCACACTACACGGATGTTTCGGTGGCTCTGAAAACAGCCTGTTCGGCTCAAGGTTCTCGTTAAGAGAAAGGTGAGCTGTATGCTCTTTCCCTCAGGCCTTCTCCTTCAGCTTCTCGCAGACTTCCAACTCCCTCGCAGCAGCAGCAGGAGCACAGTGTTTCCAGAAAGACTTTGTGATCTTCGTACTGTCGATGAGAGCAGAGCTAATCTTGGCATTTGCTTGCAGTTCCTTCCCCGGGGGACAAGCTGGGCTATCTGGCTCTGTTCTTGTAGAGCTACTGCACTTGATAAGTGGCCAGAGATCTGGCTAAATTCTCTTCCTCTCCTAGTACAGAGGACAACATTCCTTTAAAGAGTCTGCTTCACTGCTAACTGTCTCTAGGCGAGCACGGTCTCATTCCGCCTCCAGCCAGGCATCTTAAAGACGCTTCAGAGAGGTTTTGGAGAGACCCCAGTGAACAGAAACAGGCTTCTGAGAACACAGCAGGGGCGGGTCTACACACTCCTGTAAGAACCGGAGCTTCTCCTCCATGCCAGAGTCCAGCCTAGTGAGGCATCCCCCCGAGAGTGAGTACCTCAAGTTGTACTGCACTGTATGTCTCTAGAAAGCATGCTCAACAGGCCATCCACCTCAGAGTAGAAGACGACACCCACGCTGAACCGGCATGCCATACCGTTCTCAGGTGTTGACTTTCTAGAAAGACTTTCTCAAAGACAAACTCAGCTTGTTATGGGTGGGCACAACAGTTACTTAAGGAGGTTAATTTTTCTCCCACCCTCTTGTCATTGTGACACTGTCCCTATGGCCAGCACCCTTCAGTCCCACCTCTCTCTGCCATCTATGGTGTGATCTCCCCAGGCTAAGCATCTGTGTCTCTTATAGGCACCCTCTTCTCTTTGGTCAAATTCTGGTCTAGAAGGGGCTCAAGACTCGGCCTATAAATAGAGAAATGGCTCTTGCTTTTGTTTCTGGAGTTGCAGAGTCTCAAGACCTAGAAATCCAGAGTGTGTCTGAACTTCTTGCAGGGCATACGAATCCTGACTGCAGGCGCTACTCACAGAGGCTCTGATTCTGTAGGTCTGAGTCAGAGAATGCACTGCCAGTAAGTTCCCTAGTGAGGCAGGCGGTCCAAGGACCACACTTGGAGAATAGCTACCCGATCAACACTTGTTGTCACTGGTAGGAGTCCTAACACGCTCTGCTCTAACTTGAGTTGAAATTAAAGAACCCTGCAAACATGGACAGACCTGCCAGTCCACTTTCCAGAGACTCCAATGACATGGAACTTTTAGCTTAATTTTGGAAGAAAGGAGACAGGCCTGATCTCAAAGCCAAGATGTCTCTAGCCAAAGGTGAAGGAAGGACTACACCCAGTTGTCCCTCAGGGAACCTACTCACTCTAAAAGCAAATACAGACACGTGTTCAAAGCCAGGAGTCTAGAAAGCATCGCCTCTATGAATCTGTTCTGTCTTCTGTGTAACCCAGAATGACAGGTTTCCTTGTCTTGAGAAATCCCATTCTTTCTTCAGGTCTTGGAGAACCTCAAGGAAAACCAGGCAAAAAAAGTCTGTGTGCGCTTCCTGCTTTTCCCAAAGGGGCAAGTGCTGGCCTCCTGCCCTCTGCACCAGTAATCAGTACTGGCCAAAGTCCCCTCAACTTCGACCCTGGGAGGATGAACAGATGCACATTGGCTTCTATCTGTATAAGTTTGTCTCTGGGAGTGCAGACTGGGTGGTATCCGGGACTGTGAGGTCACAGTCTCCCCAGTTTAAGTTGCCTCTGTGGGGAGCACCGGAAGCCTCCTGGTAGAACGGTGGGGCTGTGCTGACTGGTGAATGCCGGCCGCTGCTGCTTGCTTTGTAGCTTTGAGGAGAAAACAGTACTGTGTTCCACATCCGAGACATCAATCTGCTGCCCTAATTCCTTGTTGAAATATGCATAAGGATGCCTAACTACGCTCAATGGAGCTCCCAAAAGGACGTCTTGCGTTTCCACATGCAAGACACCTTGCTCCCTCTGTGTCAGACTTGTGAACGAACTACCAATCAAAACAGCCACCACCTCATTTAGACCAGCTCTGTCTGTCAGTCTGTCTGCCTGTCTGTCTGACGAATATTTAATACCTTCTAAGCATTGGTTGCCACCATCAGCCCAGCATGTGCCAGGATTGGGGACCTGAGAACTATTCCTGACTGCTAACTTGGGAGTATTCAGGCAACCTCCCCTGCCTGTGGCCACAAAGAATCCTGTCTCCACCCTGGCTTTATACATGCTGCTTGCTGCTGTGGCCATAGGCAGAGTGGGGAGTCAGCTCTGGACTCGCCATGTTCCCCTCTGGTTTCATGACACGACTAAAGTGACCATAAACTTGGAGTAAGCAGAGGTGGAGTCATTGACTCGTGCTAGCGATCTCAGCATTCAGGAGCCCAAGGAAGGAGATTCACAAGTCCATCACTAGTCTGGGCTACATAGTAAGACACTGCCTCCGAAAGCTAAAACAAGCCAGCAAACATTAAACGGAAACACAAGCCATGGGGCAGGGCCAAAAGGATTTAATGAGAGGCCTTCGGTCCTCATGGGCTCAAATGTCCTTTAGGACAGCTAGGATCTATCTACTTTGGAACCTTGTGGGTTCCAAGCCAGCCTAGACCCCAGAAACAGAACTATAATCACACACTTCCAATGCTTTCCTAGTTCAGACCTAATGTCCCTGGGTTCTGACTGAATTTTATTAACCATAGCAGCTTGGGAGTGTGCTCATGACACAAAGAACCAAACAAAACTTCCCCTTAGCCTGACGAGGCAGCTCTCCCCTCAGTCCTGGTGCAGCTTTGACAGAAAATGGAAATCACTCTCGCCTTTTCCAGCACTGGCTGGGGAGACTGGAAACATCTCCTGTCAGGCAGTCTTCTCCACAGAGAGAAGCCAGGTCTGCACAGATGCTGAGCTTCTACAGGGTCCTCTGCTCCCAGCACTCCCAAAGGCGAGGCTGGGTGACCAGTGCACAAGGGTTGGGTAGGGGTTCCCAAGCACTGTTGTGGAAGTTCAGGAATTTATGTTTTCCCACGTGCCTTTTCCCACCCTGGGCAGAAGTCCCTTGACAGGAAGTTACTAGTCCTCATTGCCAGGGAGGAAGGCACAGTAGTCAGCTTGGGGTGAGGTGGGGTTGGGGGTTGTTGCTCACACCTTGATCAGATCCTGGCTGGGGGAATCACAAGCATTTGATTGGCTATGCTCAATTTGCAGTTTCTTCTACTCACAGGGCTTCCGGGAGCCCAGCAGAAGATGCAGCAGACCACAAGATAATGTCTTGGACACCTGCTGCAATGGCTTCATTTTCAGAAATGAACAGGAGTTCCAGGGACTAACAGGAGCCCACGCTGGGCTGTGAAACCCTGTGTGACAGAGAGACTCCGGTTTTAGGCAAGCGGAAGCATCCTAAATTCACCTCTTCCGTTCAGCAACGTGAAACAGGGCTGGATGCCCCCAAAGAGTGAGTAGACTGGCTTACATCTGGAAGTACCTCCTGCCATACTACTTAACGGACAGGCTCTTAGGGGCATTTCAGAGCAATGCTAAGCAGCACTTAGCAGATGCCATATAGTCCCCGCCATCACATACACGGCAGACGAGGATGTGGTATCTTAAAAAGAACAGGATCGGCCATGTCTTCTCCATTCATCAGATAAGTAGAGAAAGTGGCCATGTTATATATTCTTCGGCTTGTAAGGTAGTGGATGGATGTCTGACCAAGGAGGTTAAAGAGCCTGCTGGTGGGTCATGGAGAAAGTCAGTCATAGCTCTGACGCCCAGGAGTCCCTAATCTGAGGGACACAGCGCTCTGGCTTCAAAATCAAGGCGACAGGGGACCCAAGGAGAACAGCTGAGCCTAAGAAAAGTGATGTCCCATGAGGCACTGAGGTATGTTTGAAAGACTCCTCCTAGGATTCAGAAGACCTTTACAGAAGCTGCAGCTCGGATAAGGCAGGGGACATGAACAGGGCCACGGCCTGAGAATCACACACACATTTGCAGGGTATGTGCTTACGCCAGGGTGTGCATGTGCACGAGTGTGCATGTAGGTAGAGCCAAAGGATACGCTCGGGTGTCATGAGTGCTGTCTCTCGCTGGCCTTCAAGGACACCAAGTAGGCTAGATAGCTGGTCATTAAGTCCCAGGGATCCACCTGCCTCCACCTCCCTGGAGCTAGGATTATACCTACATGCCCTACACCCAGCTTTTTAAACACATGGGCTCAGAGCTTCCAACTCGGGTCCCTTGTACTCACAAAGCAAGCACTTGCTGGCTGAGCTATCCTCTATAAAGTATCTCCCATAGTGATGATGAAGACTTTCATTTACCTTCCATACTCCTTCATTTGCATACCATGTCCCCAATCTATAGCTCATCTCATTGTGCCATAACTATCTGATTACACATGACACTTCCCTTACAAAGTTCCCTTACATGTTTTGCATGTCTACACACAGACACACACACACTCGCTCAACTGATAGGGTCTTGGGTCTTATCACTTCTGACCTAACAACATAAATTTTCAGAGCCAAGCTTTGGCTTACTGGAGTTTGGGTAAGCCTAGCTGTGTGCCACACCCCGTATCTATTTTTGCTTGCCAAAACAAAAATAGTTGATGGTCTGTTTTCAGTCCTGAGACAGAATTCTGCCTGCAACGACCGTAAGCAGCCAAGTTCTGCTAAAAGCGGTCTGGAAATGGCGGTGGGGGGAGGGGGCTGGGTGGGCAACAAGTGGACCCTGGAAATGCTGACAGCTACGTAATTTGTAGCTGTATGAAAATAAAAACCCAGAAACAGTGTCCATAGGCAAGGACGCGGACCACTAAAGAGGCCGCGTGAAGGAGGCTCCTATCATTCCCTCCTCACACTCTACTGCAAAGGCAAGCATACTTTGGGGTGAGGTAACATAGGAAGCAAGAACCAGAATGATTTAGAGTGGGGCTACTCCCGTAGAGGTGACCGTTCAGTGGTGTTCATGTGACACTTGCAGTGACACTGGTCCACACTGGCTGTGACCACAGAGTGAGAGTGGTCAGTGATGACATGGGACTTGGTCAGGGCCTGCAGTCTCTAACATCCCACCAAGAAGCATGGGCGTGGTGCTGTCTGACCCCCTTGGAGAAAGCCTACGTGAACCCTTCCCCCAGGCCGTTGCTATCTTACAGACCTACGAAAGCTCCTAATGCTCTGACTTTAGCAGCTGATGTTCTTTGAGGTTCATACCTCGGCCGTGCCTCATCTCATGAAACACCGCCGCTTCCGGAATTTCTGGAATTTGGTCCAACCTGCTACTTTGCAGGGTTGGAAACTGAAGAACATGTGCTTTTCCCCATCCCATAATGTTTCCTCTTGGTTCTGTCTCTAGGTATCTAACTGAATTAAAAAAAAAAGGGGAGGAAGGATGGGTGGGATGGAGGAGAGAAGAAAGAAAAGGGAGGAGGGAAGAAAGAAGAGGAAGGATGGAGGAGAGAAGAAAGACAAAAGAAGAGGGAGGAGGAAGAGGAGAGGAGGAGAAGAAAGTGAGGAGGAGAAGAAGGCAGCAGCCTCTTCCATTCTGTGACAGATTCTGTTTGGGCCACTAAGTCCCCTAAAGGATGGCATCTCTATTTATACAAAGCTGTAAACAACGGAGGAGCAGGACAGGCTGGTAATAGATTTCCTCCAGGATCTGCCTGACCTGCTTTTTTTTTCCCCCCTCCAAACTCAGTAATTAGAAGGGCGGTGGCTCCGTAGGAATTATTCATACGCAGCCCAGAGCTGCGCACTATACATTTATGTTAAACATGTCAGATCCGATTGAAATCACGCTCTCCGGCACCGCAGCCGTAAACACACTTCCCCACAGCTGCCCATTAACACCTTCTCTATTAGCAGTCTCCCAGAGACTCGCATCATGGGTGCGCCAGTGCACTGACTGCTCTGTGTTAGGTGAGCATCACGGATTTGGGAAAAAAAAAAAAAGTAAGAGTCGACTCCCTCTGGGCCCCATCTCTAGAAAACAGAGAGAGCACTCAAACTACATTTCTAACAGAAAATTTAACAAAAGTATACATGGGCACAGCATTCGGGGACTTTTAAGGGCATCGTCATGCCTCTGCTTTAGGCTAGGGTGGTGCTCCTCCCCGCCTTACATCCCCCGGTCATCTGTCTCAAGTCCCTCAAAGCCAGACTCTGGCGCTCTGTGGCTAGAGACCATGGTGACGGCAGCCTTTCAGTAACCATCCCACTATGGTTCTTTGCCAAGAGCTCAATCTTGTCCCCTAATTATTGGTGATAAAGCGCCGCATTAATTGTATATCACTTAATTTATAGCAATTAATGATTGACTCTGGCTAATCACGGCATTAATCACCGTTCAGTGGGGGACACTGGGGGCTCTTCAATCTCAAACGCCCGTGCTCAAATCCACCCCGGCAAATGACGACAACGGGGTCATGTTCAGAGTTTCAAAGGAGAGAAACCACAGAGTTGGACGGAGGAAACAGCAGTGCATTAGCAGAGGCTCTGCTCCGCCCTGCCCCCACTCCCAGTGGCCCAAAGGAAAGCGTCACACTTGCGTTGTTGACCCTGCTAGCCAGTGGCTTGTGTATGCACCACTGCTCACTACCGTGGAGCCCACGGGTGGCTGGGGCTGGCAGGTGATAGTGTGCAGTGTTTCACAGACAGAGCGCTCAACGTGTCTGTGACTAAACGGCCCCAACCAATGCCACTCACTAGCTGGTAACTAGCCTTCCTAACTTCACACCTAGAGCACTTCCCGTGCCAGCGACCTTCCCTTGAGCTTCACTGTATTTACTGTGTGCACCCTAAGCACACAAATGTACCAAGGTGCACATGTGGAGGTCTTCTGCCTTCCAGTGTGCGTGTGTGCGTGCATGTGTGTGTGTCTGTGTGTGTGTGTGTCTGTGTCTGTGTGTCTGTGTCTGTGTGTCTGTGTCTGTGTGTCTGTGTGTGTTGGGGTGGTCCAGGGATGCCTTTGGAAGTGCCTTTACAAGCTGACCCATCCGGCTGGCACACTCCCAGCAGATGAAGACCCAGGTCATTTTGAACTCACTGTTACCATCTGTATCTTCACTGTACAACTTTGGGATCTGTTCCTCATTCTTGGGTCAGAGAAGTCAACCAGATCAAGCCCTGAAGCCCATACACGGCAAGTGGGGGGTTCGGTTCTGCTAAGAGTAGGTTCTGTCCTGAGGTTAGGGGTCAGGGGTGGGCCAGGATGTAGTTCTGTCTCTGCCTGCATTCTTTCTGTGCCCTGCCTCAGTCCGTTCTGGCTAAGCTTCCTAGACTGCAAGATGGCAGAAGTGAGAGGGTAGCTGTCTATAAACATCTATAGAATATAAATTATCTATAGGGTACAAATGTCTATAGCATCTATAAACCTATAAATGTCTATAGGGTATAAATGTCTATAGGGTACAAATGTCTATAGCATCTATAAACCTATAAACATCTATAGGGTATAAATGTCTATAGGGTAGGGTATGCTCACGTCTGGAGCAGGGAAAGCAACCAGGATAAAGCAGAGGCTGTGACTGGTGCCAGAAGCCCCGCCCACCTGGCTAGGAAGCAGTCAGCATCTGACTGAGCCTGTGGCATGCCTGACCTGAAGGCAGCCTCCTAGTCAGCTCCTCACAGAGTGCCTGTGATGGATTCTCCTGGGGTCAGTCTTGTTCTTTCTGAGACACATGATGTGGCTACTTGAATTTATATTCTTTAAAATGAAACAAAAACTTACCCTTCACTTCCTCAGAGTTACAAGCTCCATTAAGGCGCTGAACATTCTGATCAGCGGACAAGTCCCTGCAATATTCTTTTGATGGAAAACACCCCAAAAGCCCCAGGACAATGTCACATAATCTGAAGACCAAGGCCTCGCTAAACTTGTGATCCTTGGAGCTCCGCCTAGTGCCTAGCATGGAGCAAGGAACACAGGCCCTGGGCCCTCTCTGACAGATGACTATCTGGTTTGCCTCGGGGCCACCCAAGATCCCAAGGAGAGGCGCACACACAATGGAAACCCTAAGTCTTGTTCCAATAAAAAGAAACAAAAGACAAGTAGCTAACATGTTCAAGATTATCCATTCCCGCACAAACCTCTAAACTACATAATCAATAGCCGAGAAAAATGCCAATTATCCAGACCCATTTGGAATATTATTAATCTGCACCAGCAGCAGCCACTAATCAACACAACAAATTGTGAAATCGCTATTTACTTGTTTGCGGGGAGGAAGCCGTCCCCATCACGCTTAATCAGATAGGAACAGCTCAATTTGGGGAACAAATGAAAGAAACAGAGATTTCTTTTCTTAATTATTGTTTTTACAAAATACCAGCCAAGGATCCAAAAAGAAGGTTCAGAAAAGTTGCCAGCACCCGTACCCAGTCCAAGGTCAAACTGGAGCCAAGAGCCTGCCATTATAAAATTACGCTTCAGGTCCGAGGAGGATAATCTGAAGGGGCCAGCAAAGAAGCCTTTCCTTCTATGCATCTGACAAGGTGCACCCCTAAGTTGCTGTTTCTCCCTGTCTTCTGGAGGTAAAGACTGAGGGGTGGGCCCACTGCATGGATGAATGCTTACAGAGAGAACCTTGTTATGGACGTGCGTCCTGTGGTTCTCATTTTACACCTTCCAGTGGCCTCCTGGTTGCTGGGCATGTCCACTGGCTCTAAGAGGGAAGGCAGCGCTCACTTTGAATCATAAAGACTGAACAAGTTGTAACTGAACTGCCCTCAACAGAGCCTGCCCTGTACAGGATGCATAGGTGTGAAAAGCACACACCAAGTGGCAGTGCAGGGTGCTGCACATAGTAGGAGCTTTGCAAGCAATGGTTCTTTAATAATGTCCTTAGGACCCACATGGGATGCAAGGAACATACATGTACACCAAATATCAGGGGCCAGACCTGCTTAGGCCTCTGTTCTGGCACTCCTGCTAACCTATAAAAATTCCCAGAAGCCACTGCGGTTAGGCATTAGTCATATATCAAATGTATATTTTAAATGGACAAGGCTAAGAGAAATTGATACTGGTTTTCCTCATGCATCTTGACTGATTATTAAACTCCATACACAAAGCTTGCTTACTATGTTCTGGGCCTTGTTCTAAGCTTCCTGTATTAAAATGATTCACATGAGGCATTATTCTTAATCTCTTATCTCATTTAAACAGAGGCACAGAAAGGTTAAGAGACTAAGTATTGTCACCCACAAATGGGAGGACAGTGATTAGAAATCAAGCACCCAGACCATGACAACACACAGATGACCTAGGTCACATAGGGCCTTTGGGACCTGTCAGCAAAATGCTCTCCTCTTGGTGCCCACGATGTTGGTCTGCCATCTATACTGTCTATTTATGGCTTACCTTAACTGTTTAGTAAAGACTGGGGTCTCCGTGTAGCCAAGGTAACTGTGGTGGTTTGAATATGCTCCGTCCATGGGAAGTGGCACTATTAGGAGGTGTGGCCTTACTGGAGGAGGTATAACCTTGTTAGAATGAAGTGTGTCACTTTAGGGGTGGAGCCTTGAGGTCTCATATATGTGCTCAAGTCTGGCCAGTATGATCTAGACCTTCCTCCTGGCTGCCTGTGGAGGACAGTCTCCTCTTGGCTGCTTTGGGATCAAGATGTAGAACTCTCAGCTCTTCCCGACCATGTCTGCCTGCACGCTGGCAGCCCCAATTCAATGTTTGCCTTTATAAGAGTTGCCTTGGTCATGGTGTCTCTTTACAACAATGGCACCAACCCTAACTAAGACAGTAACACAGTTGATAACACCCCTCCCCATGTCTAAGGGGACCTTCTACAACAGTAACTGCCCTTTCCTCCCTGGCTCTCCCGGGGTGTCTGACCCCATCCTTTGCTCTCAGGAAGCACTGAGCTTCACGTCTGTGCCCCCCCACCCCCAAGCCTCTTCACAGAGGCAGGGTTTCCCAGGCTTCGGTCACTTTCATTGCTCTCCTCTGGCCTCTCTCCAAGATTCCGTATCTTGTTTAAATAATGAAGGCCAACCTCCGACCCTCAATATGATTTAAGAGCAGTCTTGCCTACAAAAGTAACAGGGGCCTAACCAATACAGACTCTAGAAGGTAAATATTTTCTTAAAAGAAAAAGAGAAAGAAAGAAAGAAAGAAAGAAAGAAAGAAAGAAAGAAAGAAAGAAAGAAAGAAAGAAAGAAAGAAAGGAAGGAAAGAAAGAAGTCAAAGAATTGTAATACTGAGCACAGTGGTAAGAATCAGGTTGGCCAAACAGAATACTTTTCTGCTGCTTGTCACAGCACTTCCTGTTAGTGAGGCCGTGGTGTCTGCGAGACTTATCTGCCCAGTAAATCCTCTCAGAAATGACTCAGCTCCTCCTCCAAACCCTGAGCTTTTCTGTGTCTCAGCTCTTCTCTCCTCAGCATGGAGATCCTGTCATCTTGAGAAATGGCTCTTCTCCTCTCTTGGCACTGGCTTTTCCAGAAATAGCACTTCCTGCCCTGGCTCCTTCAATTTGTTCTGCTTTTGCTAAAATGTCCCCCTGCCCATCTACACTGCTGTCCCCCTGTGGACGCTGGCCCCGGGAGAGGGGCATGCTGGGAAGAGTACATGGGTCCCACCCAGGTCCTCAGATGCAGAACAATGCCCACCCTTCACTGCCTCTGGTAACCTTGAGGCTGAGAATCAGGGGTGACTGCAACCAAGGTCTGCCTGACAAATGTCTTTACCAGGTCTCCAACAGAAGGAGGACTACAAGCCAGCCGTGTTGAGCAACTGCTCAAGAAACACTGCTTGGAAACTGCAGACACCTGGTGCTCAATAAAAAGGGTGCTTAAAAAAAAAAAAGAGTTTCAGAAAGAGAAAGAAAAACAGGGTATGATGATTCTTGCCTCTAACCCTGGCAAAGATAGAGGCAGATGGATATTTTTGAGTTCAAGGCTAACCTGGTCTATACATCAAGTTTTAGGCCAGCCAGGGATATATGGTGAGACCTGGTTTCAAAAAACAAAACAAGACAAAAACAAACCAAAAACAGCTAAAGTCCCTCTGTGGTAAGCCCAGAGCCCGTACATTTTTGGGCAAGATGGAGGGTGGTCTGCTCCCTGATGCCAGTCTCATTTCTCCCAGGGAGAAGTCCTGGGGGCTGAGGATGCCCATGCACGCTACCTGCCCGCTTGCTCTGCCCTTCCTCGCCGCCGCTGCCGCCCTGGTCTTTGGCCAGCTCTTCTGGGTCAGCAGATGCTTCGCCGGGTCCTTCGGCATCTTCAACGGCTTCCTCTGAAATACAAAAAAGACAAGGGATATAAAGGCCGAAAGCTGGGAAGGTGTTGAAGGACTCTCAGTCCCCACACCCGAGAATCACCAACCACAAAACACAGATGTCGGTGACTGTCCTCGTCTTCCTAGTGGCCCAGCAAGGCTGGCCGTGCTAAGGCTGCACTTCAGTCCAGGGACAGCTGCTGTGGGGCTTCGAGTGGGTGCTGGGTATGCAACTGTCAGGCATTTCCAGATAGGTTCTGAGGGCCTCCGCCTGAGTTCTCCCTGAGTGGGGCTGTCACTCATCCCCGGCTGGAGACTAGATGGGACCCAGTTCCTGAGGCCTCATTGGCCTGGCAGTGTCTGTGCACGCGCCACACGATGACAGACGTTCTTGGAGTCACTTATGTCCTCAAGAGTCACAGAACATCAGTGATATGGTTTGTGAGCCTAGGGGGTTCTAGAAGCCAAACAGGAGGCGTGAAAACGTACATTGGAACCGCCATGTCTGAAAGTAGGCCGACTATCAAGCCGGATGTTGTCTGCCTGCGTCGAGAAGGAAAGACTCTTAGGGTATTGGGGTGGGGATTGTTCTCTCTGTTCCTCTGGCCAGCTGGATCATTAACCCGAACACACCTTTAATAAGAGGGAGTTCAGAGGAAGAATAGAGGCCTGCAGGATGGCTCCCTGAGAAACTCTGCCAACCTGGTGATTCCCATTAAAGATAGGAGAGAACCAACCCTGTTTGTTCCCTAACCTCCATACATGGGCCGTGTGTGGCGCAGGGGCCCAGTGCAGTTTACATCATACAAACAAACGCAATACTAATTTTTTAAAGGGTAAAGTGAAGGAACCAAGGCAGGAATCACTTGACATGATGAGGAAATTCTGAAGAGCACACCTCTCTGGATTCAGAGGCATGAGAATACACACACACACACTCCCACACCCTTCACAGGCAGCCCAGCCCAGACTCAGCAGGAGCCAAGCCTGGGAAACAATTTAGAACCCTGGACTGGGGTTCTAGCCAACACCACCATAGGAATCTCCAACTGCAAGCCCACATTTTTGTTTGTCTGGGGGACAAAGGTCTTACACTGTGGTCCAGGCTGGCCTCAGCCCTACCTTTAAAAGAATTCAGGGGTTACGCCCTCAGAACTTCCATCAGAAGAGCCTCTAAATTCTATCCCACCGGAGTCAAATCAGTCACAGAGAGTTGATCTGTAGGGGTTTCCAAAACACTTAAGGCCAATAAAGGAACATTCTAGACCTGTGCTTTCCTAATTCTTCTAGAAAAATGGTAGGTTATCAATGGCCAGAAAAAATGAACTCGAAGGATGAAGAATGGTCTTTCTTTCTTCCCATCAGCAGAGAGCCCCAGAGACAATCCCCTGGGTACTGCTTGCTCAGTCTGACCTTGGGGCTCGCTCACTCTAGTGTTCCTGTGTGTCTTTTTTGGCTCACCGCACCACAAAGTTAACGCTGAGTCTCCTGACCTTACCCTTAGTTTGAACAGACAAAAACCAGGCACTTGTGGCCTGACATCCATCAGACATACAGCTCAGTCTTAACAGCATACACGGCCTTGTAAAGGAGGAGAAAGGCTTAAGCATGAGAAAGACGAGCCAGTTGTACCAAAAGATACATGTGCCATCTTATGTCTGGGGGTGAGTGAGGGGAGACGTGGCCTGTGTGTTTCAGGCTTTTATAAAATTGGTTATAAAAATTCATCTTTAACAGCGAGACCAGCGGTAAGCTAACCAGTATTAAATCGGAGATATGCACACTAGCTGGGCATCTTAAATATATTCCATGGCACAAATCGTGTGCAGTATTGATAGAGTACCTAAGTGGGGCGGAAAGATGGCTCAATGGGCAGATCTCTCTGACACACACACCATGACAGCCTTAGATGGAAACGGTCTGGCTCTTACAGGAGACAACTCCTCACACAGTGTGTCTCTCAGTACAGGACATAAATGCCCACCGGGCCACCGGAGTCAAGGCCAGCATCCGCAGCTGCTAGAGCAGAGTTCGGTGCCGTTACCTGGGACTGACGCCTGGGATTTGAAGCTTGCCAAGTAATTCCATTTAGGAGGCAGCGATGGCGAAGTGTGGGCGGATTTTGGATGCAGGAATACGTGAGGGAAACGCAGGGAGGAGGTGTTTGACTATTCCCAGAAGCCTCGCACTGGGCCTGCCTGAGCCTTGTCTTGCTTCCTTGTTCTATGCAAACAGAAAGCAAAGGCCAGTACGTTTCAAGAAGGTGGTAGTGATGGTGGTTAAAAGAGGTTACTTTAGTTAAGGAAATTATTATTATTATCATTATTAATTTTGATTTTTCTTCAAGATGTGTAAACCCATTTTTTTTTTTTTTTGGTTTCTAGGCTTTGCTTTATCATCTGTGACTTATAAACTAAGAGAATGCTACGAACCCTAAGAAGAACAATTAAGGAACTTTGGTCAAGCCAGCTCCTCTTACAGGAGATCAGCAACCTCACTCCTATCTCTTTAAAAAACAAAACAAACACACAAACAAAACCAACAACAACCAAAAAAAAAGGTCTCATTTAGCCAAATAGGAGAGTCCCTGCAGTTCCAACTGTGACCTACAGGTGTCGCCCTCTGCATGGCAAGGCCTGGAGGGCAGCTGGCTAGGAGGCAGACAAGTCTGGGCTGCCGAACCTGAGCATGTGGAAACAATATACGTCTCCGAGAGAATGGTCTAGTCCTGGGGAAATAAAATAGAACATTCATAAGCAGTTACACCATCTGTCTTTAGACCATCATCATCAACAGCGAGAGGGGGTAAAGGCTCTTTAAAATGGATGAAAGCCCCGACTGACAGTAACCGGAAAACCGTGAGAGCTGAATACCAATAAAGGTAGAGAAATGATTTAAAAAAAAAAAAAAGAGGGCTGCAGACTGCAAATCTGTCTGGACAGCTTGGGCTTGTGAGGCTTTGCAGACAGGGTGTGTCTTTACTGGTCCCAGAAATATCACGCAAGCTTTCTCACCAAAGGCCAGGCTTGGGCACCCACTGGGAAGTGTTGGTATCCTGGCCCCTCACGTGTGTAGCCAGGGGTGCAACAGCATCTGGCTCTGAGCCAGAGCCTGGCCACTGAGCTGGGGCAGCTTGCTAGTCCCAGTGCTCCCTGAGGCTGTACGTTGGATACTCCCACACTGACAGAGCATGGGATGGAGGGGCAGTTTTCCTCACAGATCACGAATTACACATTCTAGCCCTGTGTAGCAGCAACTGGCTGGGGGTCACCCCAGGAGCCAAGTTTCTGTTTTTCTTTCCGTAATGTCAACTACCAACAGATGGTGTGAACAACCGAAGATGTGGGCTTGGGCCACAGGTTTTATCTGGAAAATTCTGTCCTTTGCTCAGGGGAACAGGTTGCTCTCCCTCCAGCCAACACTCACAGCAGACCCGGCACTCTCAAGAATGACACTTCACATCCTAACTGGAGCATAGCAGAGACCCTTTCTCATGATGGTGGCAGACTTGAGCAAGGAGGTCACCTGCAACGAAGCCAGCAAGCCCAGTGCACCCCATACAATTCTGGTTTTAGAGAAGATACCAGGGGAGGGGCCTCTAAAACCCTCCAGGGACCTACCTCGAAGGTCATGCCCAACCCTGACCTTCAAGTTAGGATAACTCCTTTTAACCTTAGTGTTTTCGTGCCAAACTGACAAGGGGAAGCTTTCTTTTTTGGACCTGAGTCTCAGGCTGGCCTCAGATTTACTGTGAAGTGGAGGTTATTAATCGTACACTCTAATGCCTCCACCTCCCATGTGCTGGGATTACATACACACACATACATACATACATACATACATACATACATACATACATACAGCAAGCTACCACTCCAGGCATATGCTTCACTTGGGATGAAAAAGGGCTCCATGCTTGAGTACCCTACCAATGTAACTTTCCCGCAGCCCAGAGACGCAAGGAAATCATGAAAACCAGCATGGTCTTCCAGATGGTCTACCATCTGCCTTCCACCGCCAAGTAAAAGATGGCTTAGGACAGAGATGTAGAGACCTCCTTACTCCCCTTATTCGGGCTGGGTCATCCCAGCCTGCTTTATTCACTCTCAGCTCCCGGTGAGGTGAAGGGCAGAGCCCTCAGGTGACCCGAAAAGCAGCAGTCTCCGGGGTTGAGGACATAGCAGCACCGTCCTAGAAAAAACCCACCCCACCCACATAGCTTTGCTCTGCACAGATGCAAACCGTTCTCTCCTGCCTCCTGATCAAGGTGACAAGAGTCCCCTAGCCCGTGACTTCTCCCAAAGGAAGTAAGTCTGTCAGCTGGCAGCCCTGTGGGGATTTCTATGAATTTTATGAGCATCCTGGAATTTGGTGTGTGAAGGGAGTAACAAGGAAGAAGGCAAACCCAGAAAACGCAATCAATCCATGGCATATGCTCCCCAAATATGTCACCCACGAATGCGTTCCAGTTTTTTTTAAAAAAGTACCATCTCCCCCCACCAATAATGGGTCGAGTGATGTGTCCATTGGGGGTATTTTACAAATCGCTCACAGGCTTGAAGGAAAGGGGGAGTCAATCAATGATTAAGACTAATCCCTCTGTTTCTAACAGGATAATGTAGATTAATTCAAACCTGACAAAGCCCCCACCGCGCCTCGATATGATAGAAATTTGGAAATCCTCCTAAGAATCAGGGTGTCTGTACCCAAGGCTCTCACACGAATGTGTTACTTAAATAACACACCAATCTGTGATCCCCGAAGAATGAAATTGTTCATTCCCTTTTATGGGGGTTGGGGGGGGGAGGGCGTAGGGGGATGAAGTGCGTTTGCCTGTCGGCAGGCTCAAGAGCTGAGAAACATTAGCTGTCATGAACCACAATCAAATCAGGTTTGAAATATTTAGCAGTGGCTTGGAAAATGTGATGGTGCAGCTCTGACAGGCGGGCGAGGTGAGCAGACGCCCGCTTTCCATTATAATGGAAATATCAGGCCTGTTCTGAATATGTATAACCCAGAAAAATGTATTGATTTTTCATTCGGCATTAAAAAAAATGAAATAGCCTGCAGCTGTCAGAAGCCTTTGTTAAAAGCCCATCCTTCCTGGAATGAGGTTTACCAGAAACAAGTTTTAATTGTACACGGGACCTCTTCTTTGAAAAACAAAATAACCAACCTGCTTACTTTGAAGGCAGGGTTAAAGCTTTGTCTTTCTCCCCGTTTGCAACCTAATTAACCCAAGGAAAGACCAACCAGGCAGGTGGGGAGCACCTCACACACTCTGACCAGCGGGAGTGCCACGGAGGGTGGTGGGCGGGCGGCTCTGTGGAGGGTAGCCTCTGTGGAGGGTAGTCTCTGTGGAGGGTAGCAGGAGGCTATGCTTTGTCCTCTCTCCCTCATTCTCTGGTGGAGGCCCTGGACTCCAGGACTCACGTGCTGTATGCCTCCAGCCAATCACTTCTGTTCCTTCAGGCTCAGTTGGCACGAAGGCAAGGTGAGGAAATAGCCTAGTGTATTCAATCCCCTTTGGCATTTTCTCATTAATGGGAAACCTCTACTGGGTACAGACATTATACAGAGTGCGCATGCTTTATGTTGCAAAGAGGTAAAATCCCACGGCATGACTTAGTAAGGTCTACATCAGAACACTTGCTTCAGATAAAACCCCGTGTTAAAATCCTGTTGCAACAGAAACTTGTAACGGGCTGTCTGTGATACAAGGTACAGATGGACAGACAGACAGCTGTTCTGTTCCTGGCTTGTTCCTTCCAGTCCTTGTCTTCTCCCTCCAAGCTAATGGTGATGATGCCAGCTAGCTGCAACTATAAAGGCAAAACATAGTCCCCAACCCCCACCCAACTCCTCCCACACATTTAGACACCTTCCCTGAGAGGTGACCAAAGGCATTAGGAGTAGGTGACTCTCCAAGACCCCTGGGCTGCTGTGTCTGTACCATGCAGTCACACCCTGATTCTGCACGAAGCCACCTAGCAGCATTCCCAAACACACAGCCTTTTGGCCCTTACACACTTCCTTCCATCCCAGACAGACCAACCGGAAGCTGCCTGAGAGGCAACTTAGAACAATTAGGGATTCTGGGTAAAAACTCCTCAGCTCCAAGAATGCTCCCTGAGGTCATGTGGCTTGCCCACCACAGGTACAAATTGGCATCTTAACATCTCTTCTCCTCAGCTACTCACGGTGTATATATCCTCAACCACACTCAAAGAACAGGGCGTTTACACATCTACCTGATAGCGATTATCTGGATTTTTTTTTTTAACTTTTTAAGCTGGCTATCAACTGTATCCATGCCATTTTATACTTCTTATAGATCCATCAAGGAAAACAGCACCATGATGTGTGTGTGTGTGTATGTGTGTGTGTGTGTGTATGTGTGTATTGCACTCTGTTGGGTTTGTTAGGACTGCCCTCTACCAGCCGGGGAGATTGTCAGGGTGAGTATGCCTACAGGCCAATTTCTCACCTTGGTGTTTAGGAACAGGGGAAGGGAAAAGAACAGGTCAGATTCATGGTGGATAGTTTATACAAAAACCACCTTCTCGGAGGCGATGTCTACCCACATATTCCAGCTCACCGGAAGAAGCCTGGAGGGCATGGTCGTGGGAAGGGCCAGGGAGATCACAACAGGATCAGATGTGTGTCTACTCTCCTGTGAGAGGCTGCTCCTCACGTGGGTCTTTGAAGTGACCTTTGACTGGGGAATCCTCTGCTCTGGGAGGTGCTCTGGTCAGCCAAGACCCCTGGCGGCCACGCCTGGATTTCCGGATGTCACTTTAAAGGTCTAAGTAACACAGCCACCAGCCTCCTTTTCCTGAGGGCCTCTCAGGAAAGCTCTGTGGAAGGTGTACAAGGAAGGGATGCAGCCTCCTCCTCGCTACAGCCCTGACCTCTTTTCTTACCCCCATCCCACCGACCTGCCCTTGGCACTGGGCTGGGAGAATCAACGCCGGGAAGGTAACTCTGGGTACTATTAAAAATGACTAATTGGGGATTGGAGACCATTTATGCTTTTGTATATCTGTAGGTCCTGCCGATGTTTACAGAAGAAAGAAAAATGGGGATCGTGCGGCCAGAAGCAGCTCGGGGAGGCTCCTCGCCTCTGTGCCTTCAGACTGACTTCACTTCAGACTGGAGCAGTCACGGGACAGAGCCTGTGGCCTTGCAGAGTAAAGTCCCCTCTCCGAGCTGTCCCTCCTGCGGGAGCAACACTGAGCGGAGCTAAGAATGTTACCATTGTGTGGCCGGGACGCTTGCTGCCGTTTTCCTCTCCCAGGCAAGGGCGCTTGGTCATTTGAACAGTTTGTCAAAACCACACTAGAATTAAGGGGGTGGGTGGGGGTCAAGAGAGGAGAAAAGGGAGGAAACGCCTAAAGCCCGCACTGCACCAGGTCCCATTTATCTGTGTGCTCAGCAGAAGCACCTGGGCTGCCCCCTGCAGAATCCCAGAAAAGGATAAAAGCAGCCGAGCAGGGACAAAGCACTTCGGAACGGATGTGTTACGGACTCGCCTGGTGGCTATTCATGGGAAGGTTTCAAGGGAAATAAAATAGAATAACTGAGAGAGGTGTGAGTTCCAGTCTGTAAAATACAAACCCAGCTCTGGAAACCGGTCTCGGAAAGCACGCTAAGTAAGGGGCGCAGCTGCGGCCTAGGACTCAAGAAGAAACTGAGTTCAGCAGAGATGAGCGGTCCCTGGGCTTTCTATGAAGCTCTGGCTGCTCTGCTGCTGCAACTTTAACACGTGAAATGTTTATATATATAAAAAAAAAAAAACAGCAAATTCCCTGAGCATGTTTGTAGTGGAGCGTGATGTGATTGTGTTGTCATTTATGGGAAATAATCGCAGACCCATCTCTCTCTTTCTTCCCCCCCACCCCCATTTTCCAGTCCAAATAACCATGAAAAATTACACTTCAATGTCAGTGCCTCGACAAAGGAGGTGCGCTCTCTGGGAGCTCAGTGGATTTGCAGGTTTTTTTCCCTTTCTTTAGACAAAAAAAAAAACCAAAAAACCTTACCGTCAATTGTACTTCATTTAAAATATGATCTAACAAATACACCTTGACACAAACCTTTCTTGTGCTCCCCTGTCTTTTAAACAGCATTTTGTACAGTTGGACCTCACACCAAACTAGAATATTCTGGAAAACAGAGGCATGCAAAACACAAGGCCCTGGATAGCAAGCACGGGGGCCCCTCTCCAGCCAATTAAAAACAAAGTCGTTGGGAGAAATTACTGATTCCAACTCTGGATGTTACTTGGGAAGAGAGGGTGGAGGCAGGAAGCTGCAAGTCTACAGAACATGCCAATTGTGAGGGGAGGGTCCCTGGAGCTGAGGGAGAGAGAGAGGCTCTGGATGGAGGGGAGAAAAGAGACTTCACACACTCATGAGACCAAATCATTTCACAAACTTGAACTTAAAATATCTGGAGGGGCTGGGGAGGGGGGAAGAACAGTCAGAATTAGGGGTGCATGACCACACGAGGGCTGCAGATGGGAACGTCTTGGATGGTTACTGGTTCTTTCCTGCCTGTCCCCCAACCCCCCAACTGAAGAAAGGGACATTTTTCAATAGAAAAGAGCTGCCTGAGAGCTTTTTAACATTCCAGGTGTGAGGCCCGAGCAGTCCCCACAGCATCTGTCTTTCAATAACACCCTGCTTCAAATAAACACTGCCGAGCCTCCGTAGTTGAAGGGAAGAAGACAAGATAGATAAACACACATGAGTGAGAAGAGTAAATTAAAGCAAGCGGTCACACACGCGCACACACACTCTCTCTCCTCTCCCATACACACATTCTCTCTCATACACACAGGCAGACAGACAGACACACACACAGACACAGACACACACACACACACACAGACCCTGCACCCAACGTTTTCCATTATAGAAGACAGGTATGCCCTTCAGAGTCAAAACTGACTTACTGGAGATCTTAGACTTACTGCAAAAATGCGTGGGGGCGGGGAGGCTATGAGCTGCCTTGGGTATCTATGTACAAATGAAGGTGTATGGGAAATGAACAGGATGTACCAGAAATGGTATTAAAGAGAGGTGATTAGAACCTAATGGGCAAATGCAAGAGCCTTGAGGGATGGCTCTCCTGACGGGAACAGCAGCGTTGATGGATGTGGTGCATACAGGAACCGGGACATGGGAAGGGAGGGCGGTGGCTGCCATGCAGACCCTGGGTGTTTACAAGACTGGGGAAGGCAAGACTTGACAACGCCAAAGTGAGCTATGGATTCTTTTTTTAAAGGTATTTTTTTTAAAGGCAAATTAAGGCAGAAGCTGTTTTTTGTTTCTGGCCTTCAAAACAGACTACAAATGGAGAAAAGCAGAACCCTGACTAAAGAGGTTTTGTGTCACATGGTACACAGGTGACATGTCCAGGTGGTGGACCTGGATTCCCAGGTTGGTTGTCACCTTACTCTTAAGACCATCATGTTTGAGGAGGGAGGCTACTCAGAAAGCAGCCTTACCCCCATGAAGCACAGACCTCAGACAGAAATACTCTTACTTCCACCAGCGGATGGCAGGGCAGAGAGGCACTGATTGTCAATGAACTGCTTCTGCCTGATCACAAGGCACTTACATGCACAGCTGGTAAAACAAGCTGATTCATAAAAACAAAGCACAAACAATGGCTTACTCTTGCCAAACCAAATCTGACAGAACAGAAGTCGGGCTGACTTCAGTGCCATTTCACCCAGAAAAGCACTGGCTAAACTTACTGCCCATCTGTGGGCAGGCACAAGTGTGTGCAAAGGGTCTGGGGGCTGGGGGTGGGGGTGGGGTGCTGTCAATGGATGTCACGATGCAATACCAGATACAACACATGTAGAGCTCCTGGGGGTAACCTAGAACAGCCTTCCATCTCCACGTGCCTGGAGAATCTTAAAATATCTCAGCACACTGCCTGGTACATGCAAAGCGGCCAGCTCTGGGAAGAAATCTTACAGCCACACTTGATGTTTGAAGACACACTGTCACGCATAAAGTCAAAACCTAGGCCAGTCTCCCAATCCATCAGGTCTCTAGTCTCAGACAGACAGACTGACCGGCCATGGAAGTATCACGTTTCCCTCACCGATTTCTGAGAAAGCTAAAGTGGTGCAGGGGACACTGAGGTGCAGGGGACAAGCCAAACATTTTCTGGCTCAAGAGCTTTTCCTGTACTCATAGTGGGGACAAGCAGACGAGATGGCTATATTGTCACTGATACGGCACCTTGTGCAGTTCTTCTGTACTGAAGGGAGAAAATTCTTGGCCCCCCCCCCGGCCCCCGCCACAGGGTCTATGCAAAGCCTCTCTGTCTTTGCCTTGTTCTGTCTATTTGGATCCTATGCAATAGAACAGTATATTCCAGGGTTTAACAAAATGGTTCCACACTCGTGCCTTCTTTCACAGAGATGTTACCGCAACAGCTCCTCTCCTGGTCTTCCCCACGTTACTGTGCTTTAAATCATGCCTTAAGACTCTAGCTCTGGGCTAGGTTTATACTCCTCTAGAGAGTTTACGGGGTCTAAGGGTGGCCTTGGCACCCTTGAAAAGCAACGGATCCCATTGCCGTCCCCAGCCCACACACGCATCTCAACGCAGCCATGAAGAGCAGCGACCCTCAACCACGGCCAACACTGCAGTGGATGTTAGCCAATACGGAGGCTTATACATATATGTTACAATGGTGGGGGCACTGGAAGACCGAATACTCTACCGCAAAGCCAAAACACGGCCATGAGATGCGAGATGATTTGGGAGGAAAAGTATAGGTTTGTGACAAAGAACTAATACTGAACACACGCGTAACTGATCTATGGCAGTTTGGAGCACAGAATTACGTTTCAATCACTAACTGGGGGTGTTGAGATCCTTCTGTGTACGCGCTGAAACTGGTAAATGTTCTACAACTCTAGCAACAGGGAAATACCTCACACGGGAATCCTCCTCACTTTTTCCAAGTGGAAGATGGACCCTTAGCACAAAGAGAATAAGGGAAAGAGACTACAGACCAAGGAAAGGATATGCTTCAAGGTCTGGCATGGACTTGTAGGAAGAAAGGGAATTAAAAAAAAAAAAAAAGCCGAAGCGAGGAACACTCAGATATTCTGGTCATCCTGATAAGCCCTTAGAAACAGTGATCATGGGAGTGATCACAGGACTTAGATTATTGCCTTGCTTGTTCTTTGACTATTTGTGTTTATCATCTTGCATATTCCTGGACTATTTGCATCTATTGTATTGCTAGTTCCCCAACCTAGAACTGACCTTAATACTTGCATGTGATTAAAATGGTATAAAAGCAGATTGGGAAAAAATTTTAAAATAAATAAAGAAAGAAAGAAAGAAAGAAGCCGAGGCTTCAAAGCAACATCAGGGAAGACAGTGCCCAATAAAGTGGACAAGGAAAGTTACCTACACCGGCACATGTACCCAGCACCGCCTCTCAGTGGAAAGAGATGGGGAGCGGATAATAGCCAGGGAAGGAAAAACTAGAGAAGAGTGTATCAATTAGGAATATGGGTGGGGCTAGAGAGATGGCTCAGTTGGTGCAACCACTTGCTGCTCTGAGGACTGGGGTATGGTTCCCAGCACCCACATGGTAATAAACAAATGCTTGTGACTCCAGTTCCGGGGATCCAATGCCCTCTTCTGATCTCCATGGGTACTGTTTTCAATTAAGTATCTGCTCTAATAAAGAAAGCATACCAATTTCTCTCCGAAAGGTGCTACTCTATGGATTGACATAGCTACTAAAGGACTTTGGTAAAGAGTCAGAAACAGGAACTGTCCTGACAGAAGAGAAGACACACCGGGCCTTCAAGAAAGAGTGGGAAGGTTGAAGAGAAGACAAGAGCTGCTGTGCTGAAGAAGTCTCTGTGTAGAATGTAGGCAGAGGTACGTGGGGGTGGGGGTGGGGGATAAACGCAGAGATTTCTTTCCCATTTAGAAAATTCAAAACAGAGTAAAGAGACAGGATAGTCCAATGGAGAGGACATGTGTTACAGGAGCATAAGACGTTGTGGGGGAGACCCGGTCACTTGAGGGCTCTACATGAGCGTGTGGAGGAATTCTGTTTACAGAAGATGACTACAAGAGTTAGGCTCAGAGATGGCTGGGTCACAGGGAGCCCACAGGAGGATGAGGGCCATAAATGGGAAGAGGGGAAAGTGCTCAAGTCAAGCAAGGGTCTTGTGACCAAGGAAGGAGGCTGGCACCTTGCTCCCCTTGTGGAGCGAGCCCCACGGAGATAAGGGAGTCTCCAGCCTGTGACTAGGCAATATCTGACTCTTCTCGGTGTTTTCAGAGAAGAGACACGCAAGGGCAAGAACCAAGCTCACCAGAAACAAAACCAAAAGCCTGCACTGTGAAACAGGACTGGTCCCTAACACCCCGGATACTCCAGTTGCTAGGCAAATAGTATCCTGCTCAGTCTCTGCCCGCTGGTAAAATGACATCCCAGATATCATTTAAGCCAGAGACTTACCAGGCTTTAAGCCAAGACAAAGGACGATAATGCTTGCACTCCACCCCCCCCCTTCCCCTTTTCATGTCTCTGTGATCTTTTCGGGAAGGGTGGATCCCAGCAGCATTCTAGATCTGGGTGTACAAGTCCAAGGCTTTGGGTGACAGGGTTGCTGTCACAGGCCCGAGTCCTAGCTGCAGAGAGCTTGGCAAAGTCAAGTAATTGTTTTTCTCCTTCCACTAATAAGCTTTTCAGTGGGGGAAGAATTCAGCTTCCTGTAGTCAACAGACCCTTTTTTCCCTGCCTCTCCTCACTCCAAATAATCTAAAGTGACTGCAATTTCAGCCCTGCCTCTCCAGCATTCAGCTCTACCAGCTGAGGTCAGAGGGTGTCAAGTGAGGGCTCTCCTTTTCTCTTCGGCTCTGCCGTGCTTCTTTGTAACTGAGGCAACCTTCCTCCCTGGCCCGGCCATTATGTAGGCAGCACATGGGCTGTGCATTCCAGGAAACGTCTCTTATGGTCCAGACGGCACCGGAGGGGAATCTCTTCGCTGTAAACTAAACAACTGATTCGGAACGGCCAACCTCGGAGACTGGCTGGTGACCTGCACTGTCGATCTTAGGAAATCTGTGGTCGTGAGATGGTCCAGTGTGTTAAACTGGGTGGCTGCTCATGGGACTTTTGGTTCAGCTTTCTGCTAAATGATTCTCGTCCCCTCGATTCCTTTTGTGTGTCTGTCTGTGTGGATCATGGCGACGTGGAGGGTACAACCACACGTGTACACATGGAAGCCAAAGTCACTGTCTAGCTAGCATCTTCTTCAATAGCTTTTCTGCCTTGTTTTTCAAGACATGGCCTCTTCTCTGAAATTAGAGCTTACCTCCAGGCCCAGAGATCTTTCTGTTCCTGACTCTGCCTCCTCAGCACCAGGAATAAGGGGTATATGCCTCAGCGCCTCGCTTTCACCCCGTTTCTTACACGGGTGCCCGGGAGCCGTGCTCGGGTTTGTATGGCAAGCACTTTGTCCACTGGGGCACCTCTCTAGCCCTCTGATCCTAAAGTCTTTGTCTTAAGATCTTGCTAAGTGTTCCTGTGGTCAGTATTTCCAGGCCTAGTTCTTTGTTGAATCGGCTGCAGACGGATGAATGACTGGGAAAGCTACCCTGTTCACACCTTGCCTCATTTCAAAACACAACTTCTACTGAGCAAGGTGGGCCAACGGGGTGCTTTTCTTCAGTGGCTTCAGAGAAAGAGGGAGACCTGGGGGGCGCAGAGCTGAAGGTGAGGCGGGCATACAGAGAGATGGAGCGAATGACAGACAACACAGGTGTGGGGAACCGAGAGGGAGGGAGGCCATGGTAGGTGCTTGCCCTGCAGGTGCATGGAAAGACGGCAGTGTGCAAACACACATGAGACTTCCTCCTGGAAATAGCATCAAGTGGGAGACATAGGCAGGACCACAGACCCCTGCATCCTTCTTCTGACCAGTACTCAATGGCTGTGCAGGCTGGAAGGGGGTATGGGGTGGGGAGGCTATCTTTGTACCCACACACACACCTGCATTCCCATCCCAACACTGTGCAGACCCGTGCAGTGTGTCCTTACTCCTGGCTGCAGACAGGCCTGTGATGGGAATTTATTTCCCTCAATTACGTGCTCTTGTCCTCAGTCTCAGTTCATCAGCATGGTGCAGCCAAGTCAATGAAAGGCTCCACAATGAGGTAATCGCATGCACGGGGACATCTGCTGGGCTGGCAGGGGCTGAAGCCGTGCCCAGCCCAGCCAAGCCACACTAGCTCTTCACCTGGCTCCTTGCAAGTCACCACCCACCCCGCCTGTCCACGGAGCCCTCTGCTCCTGTGGTCATTTTCTCTGACCTGGTCACAAATGCTTTAATTGCAGAGTGAGGATACAGGCAGCTGGAAACGTGGGGGTTGACCCAGTGTCAGTGACACCCTCGCACCCTTTCCCCTGCCTGCGCAGTCTTTTACCACCACCATGAGAACCAGCGCCATGGCCAGCAAGGTTACACACACTTAACCTGACGGGGGACAGGAGAGCCACACGGCACCCACTTGGCTGAAGGAATGCCATCTGCAGTCTCGTTCCACAGATGAGGCTGAGAGAGGCGCAGTGACTGGCGAAGGTCACAGGCTGGGGGCTGACGGGGCGGGGCTAATGCCAAAGTGTTACATTTCTATTGGTTGGTTAGGTTTCATAACCACCACTGTGGGCTTCCCAGGGGAGCACGCCACTTTTCTGCTGTCTGTTGTCAGCCCAGTGGTTGTTCACACGTGGCACCTACCCTAGGCGTGGAAAATACCGCTATGAATAGACAAAATACAGGGACTGTTGCCATGCTGGGAAGGGGAGGCAACTGGGTAGAAGGGAGGTAGCAGGATGGATGGTGGGACAGTAAGCAAAGGATCCTGGTAAAGGTGAGTGAAAATGACCCCCCCAGGGGGTTGGTGGGGGGAGGGAACCCAAAGAGTACTTAACCTGAGAGGCTCAGGGAGGGTGGCAGGTGTGTCCGGACCCCACAGCAGAAAGTGTGAGCTCCAGAGGCTGGCCTGCAATGCAGAAAGCAGAGATACAGGAAGGGCTAGCCAGCTACCAGAGCAGTGACTGATGACAAGGGTCACAGAGGTTCTGGAGGCCAAGGCCTGCCAGGTGTTGCTGGTCACTGCAGAGTCAGGGTCTTTGATCACAGAGCATGCTCATGTTCCTCCTCCTCCTCTTTTCCTTTTCCTCCTCACATCTTCCTGTAAGCATACACCACCTTGGGCCTAACTACCACAGCATCTGGCCTTGGTTGCCATCTTCTTCACATGGAGGACCCAAGAAAGGTTCCCTACAGAAAGGTTACCGTATGCCCATAAATACATATGAGTATGATAAAGCTTGCTTCAAGGTGAAGAAACACATGGGGGAGGGGGACTACCACCCATCCCCTGCCATGGGCTGTGGTGTAGCACTGAGACAGTAGTAATCTTGATACCCGGGACGCCAGCAGTGGTCACGTGAACACCAGGCTCCAAAAACATGCACCCGGGCAGCCGAGAGACAGTAGCACCAGGAACGGGAGCGGGACTCAAGATGGCGGCAGAGAAGCCAGGGCGGGTGATGGCATGAAGACAAGTAAGCCACCACGTACGATGGATCCTTCTGTGCATTCCTTCTCTAAAGCTGTATTGCCCGTGATGTAACAGGAGCCTCCACAGACGCCCTGAATTAGTCCTTATTGGACTCGGGGACAATCAACAGAAATTCGGAGCTGGGGTGGGGAACTGTGTTTTCTCACACTGGCTATTGTGGATGTACGACTGCCCAGCTCACAGCACAGAAGAACCGCCTCTCCTAGTGAACCTACACTCCTCTCTGTGGTCAGCTCCATAGGCCTCCCAGGGATATGGCTGGATAGCCAGGTTTGGTAAAAAAAAAAAAAAAAAAAAAGCACCTCTACCTTCACTATCCTCCTCCGGCTGTGTATGGCTCTCACCAGGGCTAGCCAACTTGCTGTTCCTCTAGCCAAGACAGGAGAGGGACTGGAGCCATGCCAGGCAGGGGAGGAGGGAGTGAGAGTCAGGTAAAAGCGACCACCTTCGGGAGCCCATCGAGGCCTGCCGAGCAAGGGCAGAAAGACTAGGCTGAGAACCAGAGCGAGGGCAGGAAGGTGTGCCTGGGGGTTGGGGGGGAGAGCAAATGACCGGGCACGGGGGGGGGGGCGGGGGGGAGCAGACACCAGAAAGTGGAAACTGAATGAACAGGAAGCAAAGACTGGGCCAACTCCGTCCCAGCTTAAAGGAAAAGCTAATGTGGGTTTCCTCGTTGAGCACCAGCCAGAAGAGGAGGCTCGCCAAAGCCAGGCTCCACCCCCAAAAGCCAGGCTCCACCCCCTCTCCATTTCATTTCACCAAAACTGTGTTTGGGGAAGGGGCCAGAACAATTATTGGAGCCTCGACTTGGCTCCTTCCTTTTACAGTGCATTTCCCAGAATAAACTACCCCAAGACTTCATCCATCTCCAAAAAAGGCAACTGCTAAAAATCCCTCCTGTCCTGCCCCTGTATCACAGCCCAGCAGAGCCGTCCTCTCCTCTGGGCTTTGGGGATGGGGAGCAGAGGAGGCCGAGGGGCGACTGCTTAGGTCTGGTTCTAATTGCTCTTGTGGATGCTATGCAGCGTGGGGGCTGATCCCCACACTGAGCAGTTAGGGACTTCCCAAATCATTAACCTTTCTCGGAGTGCACTGCACTGGGAGGTGCACCCTCCGCTGCCTATTCAGGAGCCTTTATTGATTCACCGCACACTCAGTGCCTTCAAAGTTGTTTATGATCAATATGCAAATTGCTCATGGCATTGATCTAGTATTAATTTTCAATTAGGGAATCCACAAGGGGTCTCTGAGGGTCAATACCTAACAATGCAAAGCGAACTCCTCCTCCGTTGCAGAGAACCCAGGGCCTGATGCTGCTAAAAGCTTCCCTAAAGCCTCCTCCTCCTAGTGCCAGGCCCTCTGGGCTGTTCCTGTGCTTGGCTCATTCGGTTCCCTCTGAAGTCAGGACCCCTTCATTGTCAGTCTCTCAGGCTGGATCCGTGGCTGCTGCCCTGTGCCACCGCCACCCCCAGGCAGTGCCAAAGGAACCCTCCCTGGCCTGCTAGTGTTCTCCCCTGACATCCGGCCTCTTGAGTTGATGCCCCCCGACATGCCTCCTTAGCTCCCCGGCTCCCCATGCCACACCCTGCCCAGACCACTCTCTCCCCCGGCTCCCCAACCACACATACCTTCTTCCTCCCTCTCTCCCTCTCCCTTGTTTCTGCTTAGTCACGGAACGTCACCTTGGCATGCTGCCACGGCTGGAGCTGGCGAGCTGCACGGTCCCCAGAAATCTCAGGCAGTCAGGCAGAGCCGCCAGGCTGCCAGGTTATGCTTGGCAAACACCCCACTGATGTCATTTCAGAAAACCAGGAGAAGGGAAAGGGCCCGGCTTCAAATCATCTGTTTCTCCTTTCTTTTAGAAAAAAAAGAAATTTTTTTTTCTTCCTAATGAAACGTGGGGGTTGGGGGAGGTTAATTACTTTACCAACCTGGCTCATGGTTCCCAGAAGAGGCCATGGCCCGCCCTCCAGGAGCACAGGGGAAGCCTATGAGCTTCAGATGGGATATCCCCCCGGGGAAAACATGCCCAGCAGGGACCAGAGTGACCTGGGGACTAAGCCATTCCATTACACACCTAACAGCCCCTTGGAGACTCCTGTAGGAAGGCTGTTCAGTCCAAGGGTAGGAAGAGAGGCTCATCTACGCAGCCGCACCTCCACAGGTGTGGGGCTCTGCGGCACTCCAGTGTTGGGGCTCAGCAAGCTGGCAGCCTTGGCTCTGCCAGGGGCGGAGATGTTTGCCCTCTCCATCTACAACACTCTCCAGAGGGCTAGGATCTCTCTCTTCTGTGGAGCTTCCTGAAGACCCAAACCATGCCACATGGGCAGTTATCTGCCCCGCTTTCTATGATGCCACTCACTGGGCTAATCTCCGCGCGTTAGCTAGGCTAATTGGTTTATGGATAACATTAATTACCATGCTGCTCATTAATGGATGAAATCTTTATTGGTGCCATTGATCAGGAGACTTGTTAGCTGGCCTCCTAACCAATGGCGGATGTAACAAGCTCCCTTATTGGCATATCAATTAATTCAATCAATTCCTGGCCAGCGGCTGCCATTCGGTTTCCTAGTTGCCCAAGGATAGGAGACAGAGCTATGTCCAGCATGCCTGTACTTGAGCTCTCTACCAAAGCCCAGCCGGCCTGGGTGCTATTCAGGGTTCATCTAACAAAAAACAAATGTCTTTTCTTTCCCCTGCCCTTGCATTTGAAAACCATCCTTCTACATTCTAGGGATGGCAGAACCATTTTGTTGTGTCGGGGGATATGAGCTGGAAGGAAAGCGAGTAGGGATTGCGACAGCAAACAAGAAGGACTGGCAGAGTCAGATGTGTCTACAAAACAGGTCAACAGAATACTTTGATTCCCCAGGCTGGAACCTGACCACACTCGCAGGCAACCATAGGTCCAGCACAAAAGCACCTACTTCAGCCACCAGCTCTTGGGATACTCTAGGGTCTCAAGGTGCTGGCCTCGTCAAGCCAGTCATATCTGCTGTTCTGTGCACTATGAAAACACACACTAATACCCAGCAGTAACAGGCCTGGATGAAAATAGTATCACACGCATCTTTCAACCTGTGCTCTGGCATACAAAAAGACTTATCGCATCGGGAATAACTGCCGCACATCGGTGTCACGTGACCAGTAAACCTCTGTGCAGAAGCAGAGCTCTGCTGTTTCAAAATACAAACAATAAACCAGTTTAACTGTACCTATATTACAGCAGCCATAGTCAGGGAGACGTTGTCAGGCTCAGTGAGTGTTTAGGTGTCCTGTTTTAGAAAAGGGTTGGGGTACTGCAGACATGGGGTGAGCAGGGATAGACCCGGACCAAAGTGACTTCCAGTAATTACGAAGGCCAGAGAATTATCATGATGGCAGAGGAGTAAGCCAAGCCTTCAACTTTTGGAGAGAACATGGAGACTGCCTAGCTCTCAAGACACGTTCTTCAAAGTACTAACTGTAGTTCCCCGCCCAAACCAGTACTTGAAATATCATTCCGGGCCTGTTTCTAAAGTTTAAACATCTTTTAGGGGGTTAAAACAAAATTTAAAAAAGGAAAAAATGACTGCCCCACTCCGTGGTGCTAATGCTATTTGTAAACTTTGTAAACATGAACATTTAGTTGAAGGACAGTTTGTCCAAGCGACAAAAGCCAGTGAGGAGAGAGTGTCACGGAGAAAAAGAGCAGCCTTTTCCTGGGCAGTGACAGAACACAGGCGCTGGCTGAGGCCACGATAGGGGACATAATTCTTAGCGTTTGAAAGCACAGCTCAGGGCTTCTTGGATAAACAGTGGAAATGTTTCCTCTCTTTTATAAATAGAAAGTGACATTTTTTTTTCCCTAAGTGGAACATTGGCACTTCCACAGTCTCAGGACAGAGGAAGAGTCCGGTCCTGAGGAAGGACAATGCCCCAGACAGGTGTCACCCTCTCAGACTGCAGAAAGAAGCAAGCAAAAGGTCTCACTGGGGAGGCAACAGCCATGAAGTTCCTCTCTACACAAGAGAAGGCTTGTATGGGGACGAGGGGAGGGCTGCTGGGGGTGACACCGTGGTCTTTTCCCCAGTGAGAGCAATTCTGGGTCCTTCCAATGGCAAAAATCCCAATATACTTCAAAGTATATACTGTATCTGACCTGCTCTCTGAGCATCCTCAAACACTATGAGAGTTCTGCATTTTTTTAATTCTGATTTAATCTTAAACACTGTAATAACAAAGCACAGGTGGACGTGCCAAACTTTAATTCGCTGGAGGTCACTTAACTAGCCGTGGGGCCAAGGTAACTAGTTTTGTTAGCAACTTTGCTTAAAACACTTGACACTTTGGTCTGATAAAACTCTCTGGAGATTGCGAGTCGGGTTACTTAAAACCACTGCTGTTTGGAAGCACTTCTCTGTGAATGGGATTTATATCATAACGGAACGGAACCGTGATGCACAAGAGAGGCAGAAGCTTCATTGATAACGATTTAAAACTACCTTCCAAAATGTCACTTCAGTCCCCCTGGACGGGTTGGACTTTGCTCTCTTTTTCTGACACGAGCAAATATTACAAACATGAACTTTTAGTTATACTAGAGATTTAAAAAATGTTTACACACTGGCTTGAAATTATATCTTAATTTTCCTTAATTAAAAAAAATCACTTTATTCATGCAGGTGTTTTGACTGAATGCATGTCTGTGAACCATTTATACACACATGTCTGAAGTCTGCAGAGATCAAAAGAAGTCAACGGATCCCCTGAGACTGGAGTTAAAGATGGTTGTAAGTTTCCATGTGGGTGCTGGGAATCCAACCCAGGTCCTCAGCAGGAGCAGCCAAGTGCCCCTTAATTACGTGGTCACCCCTCCAGTCTGGACTTTTGCTTTTAAATGACTCTACTCTATGAGGCTGGACAGGTAGCTCAGAAGAATGCTTTCTGTTCTTCCAGAGGACTAGAGTTCAGTTCCCAGCCCCGATACCGAGCATCTCGAAACTGCCTGTAACTTCAGCTCCAATAGACTGACCTGACCCCCTCTTCCGGGCTCCGCAGGCAACTTGTACACGTGGCACGCACACATAAGCAAACGCAAATACATCACATAAAAACAGAAATAAATCTGTTCTTTAAAAACAGAACTCTACATTAACAGAGTTTACAAAACCACTGTGCCATCTGGTGTGCAGACCAGACGCGCAGTCTGGAGCATACTCTCGGGAGGGCCTTCCAGGAGATGCGTGGATAACATGAAAAGTTCCCACCAAGAGTTTAAAATCCTCCCAGAGTGGATGTGATAGGTGTGATAGTTTCTGTTTTATCTTACTGTATTTTTTTTTTGTTTAAAAAAATGTATGAAGGA